>NC_088396.1:27045687-27357353 GCF_034236695.1 Oncorhynchus nerka | reverse complement strand
AGCGCAATCCTAAGGGCCTGCAGCGCAATCCTAAAGGCCTGCAGCGCAATCCTAAGGGCCTGCAGCGCAATCCTAAGGGCCTGCAGCATCCCTGTCTGTTCAGACAAGTGTGAAAGAAAAATTACATATTTACCTGATTTGTTTGATATTAGTAGTTAGCAATTAATACTTAATAGGAGGAAATTTATGTCCTGTTAGTGTCTGTGTTTTTATCGACCAGCCTCATTATTGCAATAATTAAATCAATATTAAATAAAGATGATTGTTTGAAGAAATTACCCAATCTCTCTCAGTACTGAATTTCCATGGCACAAGTAATCATTATTTACAGTAAGATAGTCTTTCCTGATGCTCTGCCACTCACCCACACATTAGACTTTAACTCCAGTGGGATCGGCTGACAAACATCGACAAAATCCACTTCTCCCTAGTCTAATGCGTCACCTGACCCACACCTCTCTGGTTTCACTGGCTGAACTCTACAAGCATCTGAACAGTTAGGGAGGCACAATAAAAGGTAAATGCAGGCAGGGTCAAATTCACCAACACTCAATGCCATGTCACTAATGACCTCACATTTGGTGAAAACCACACTGTTCTGAAGTAACCCCCCCCCCTCCCCCCACACACACACACTTAAAGCTGTACTAGTACTGTACTCAAATAAACCAATGTGATGTTGATCATGCTTGGGTTTGCTGATTTATGGAGATTCAGCTGTCTCACATAGTAAGTATCGAGATAATGTAGGAAAATATTATTTGCTAAGTTACGACACGAAAATACCAGCTAGCAACAGCTAAATGGCTCAGAGAGGAAGTAATTCTTACAGATGGTGTGTGTTCCGTTTTCCTCCCCGTTCACGGTGGCCTCTCCGTTCTTTGTTGCATTAAGTTGGTTGCTAGCGGCAACAACTGCCATGCTGCCGGCCGCCTGTTGCTGGGCTAGCTTGTCGCGGAAGGCCTGCTGCCGCGTCTGTACCACGTCCGGCATCACCGCGTCGATGAGTGACAGAGACTCGATGGGCCGCCCATCAAACACTGTGCCATCCTGCCAACATAACGCCAAACATGCCAGGGTTACACCATATTTCATTAAAGGTGGGATTTAATTTGTTTTAATTTACCAAGTACATTAGTGTATTGATTTTTGTATTTATTTTTGTATTGTTAACAATTTATGATTTTGATCAATTTACTTCACTGTACTTCACTATATTAGTGAAGGCAGTCTTATATAACCTCAAGGATTTATATGGAGAGTGTGTGTTTGTTCTGACAGTGGTAGTCCAAGGTTGTATTCTCTAGGCACCAAACAATAGAAAACAGATTGAAACAGGGAGGAACTATGTGGACTTATACAAAAAAAAAAAAAAACATTTGCAAAACATTTTGCTACGGTGTGCACTAATGAATGTGTCCCAAGGCAGCACTAGACAGCAGCCTGGACTGGAGCAGTTGGCCTCACCTCATTGATGCTGATCTCTGCCTCCACATACTGGAGGCCTTTCTGCAGGATGGAGATGAGGGCAGCAGGGGGCACTAGTGTTCCATTGATGTTGGACTGGCTGATGTGGCTCTCAATTCCAAAGGTGAACGCTGAGTGGGAGAAACCTGGAAACGAACACACAGAGAACACAGTCAGTACAATGACAACACCAGAGACCCTGCAACACAAACCTCTTACTCCTATACAAACATATCTACACTTTTTATGTCAATGTTATGCTATCAAAAAATACAAGTGAACGCAGACAGCGGAGCGAGTCAATTATCCGTACCAAGTATACTTTTTCAGTGCGATATATTTTGAAATGCCAGCGCTATTCTGCGTTTCACCAATGACGGGCTTCAAAGAAAGCCCCAACAAAAGAGTAATAAAATACAGCGGCTAGGAACTCAATAATTCATTCAACCTGTGAAATACAGGTTAGCATGAATGGCATGAGAGACAGACACCGACATACAGGCAGACAGGCACAGACAGACAGTGTGTTGCAGGAAGTTTGGCAGTCATACATACCTGACTCCTGAAGATATCTGTAGACCAAGAAGTTAACTTCATCACTGGTTATACTCATCTTAGCCCACCTCGATGGAGGAGGTACTGTATCTTAGCCCACCTCGATGGAGGAGGTACTGTATCTTAGCCCACCTCGATGGAGGAGGTACTGTACGTAGTAAAGATGGACTCAGTCTAGGGAAGAGAGAGAGGAAGACATTGAGTTTTAGATTCATTACACAGCTAGCTACATCATTTCAGAAGACAACAAGCTTCCCAACGAGTGGGACAATGTAGGTTACCGTTTTTCTTGGTAGGTCCCCAATCATCATAATCAAATGACTTGACAGCTACCTTGTCATCACATACAGAGATAAAGAAAGAACATAAATGTGTCTCTGTCCATGGTTAGAAGCGCACACACAAAAGAAAACCCAACTAACTCCCTCCATTAGTGTGGGCCCACCGTTTTCCCATTGGCTGCACTTTTCGACCCACTGAGAATGGCAATGACCGGGTCACTTAGCCAGCGAATCCATCTCCACTGCACAGGCCAAGTATTCCCCCATCTCTCTATTGTGACATGACTGCGGCGTCCAATTCCATTAGTGACCTGGCCACTGATCTAGATGGATAGAAGCCTAATAAAGCATTACAGGGCATTGAATGCCTACTGCCGTTATCTAGTAAACTGTAGAGAGCTTAGCACACGGCGTAAGGATAATTACTGGTAAAGTTGGGGGACTTTCGCATCATTCTCTCTTTCTCAGATAACACTTTATTGGCGCCGACGTGAACAGTTCAACTTGGCATTCTTTCAAAACTACTGGGAGCTGAAGAAAAACAACATAAAAACAGAACCCTTTAGAATCACAGCAATTGAGTTATTGTTCCCAATGATGAGCCTTCAGGCTAATGAGGGCTTCGCTACAATGGAATGATTCATCATTTTACAACAATATATTCATGAATTGGCAGTACACAGTATATTGTGCATTATAGGGAAGGAAATACGAAGGTGAGACTGGGACTTTACTTTTGTAATTGAGAGAGAAAATTCTGAAAATGAAGGTGCAACCAAGTAAACATTATTTTGTATCAAAGCCCATGTATAGGTTTAAGAGTAGAGCTGAATCTCAAACTGAAGGCAAAGCAGACAACAAATATTTGCTATACCACACATAATGCAGTCAATACCATGTAGACAACCATACATTGTAAAATGCTTCCTATTCACATTGGCAGCACCAATCACATTCAACATTTGACCAAAGATGGAAAAACTTGAACCTCTGTACCTCTTCAAAAACTGCCAGTTATCCATCATAAACACCCCCACTAAAACAGTTAAGACTTCCTCGGAGATTAACAATACATTTGAACTTGATCCTAAACCTATCATTTAGAATGCTGAATCATGGCCATTGTTATATTTTGTGCTTTCAGTCTGACTTGAGGGGTAGAACTGGACAAGAGGAACAAGCTTCCTTCCAGACCAGATACAGAGTAGAGCCAGTCAGTAAGAAATGCAGGCCTCTCTAAACCTCCATACCACACCACTCACAGAGCTCAACTCACTCCCAAGAGTCACCCTTTGGTAGCATAGCAACAAGCAGGAACCAGTTGCAAAATACACAGAGAATAGTGTTACCAGTGGGCCCTGTGCCAGCTGGGTCGAAAATGTTACCCAACACGAATAACACACGTCTTTCACCTTGGGATATTCTTTCACATGGACTCTCTGGCTCTATTGCACCGCACAGCAGACATGCAGCGCTCAAATGAAATAACCCCCAATATTGGCTAAGTGTGAATGTTCACATGAATTTTCCTCCAAAAAAAAGAGATGGTGCTATGATTTGTAGCTGGTGTGAGAATCAATCTCACACTGAGACACATTCCCCTTATGGCGTTCCATGAATACATAATCATACCACATGTTATTGAATGAGAACCATTGCTTGATTTAGAGTTTCATAAAACCCAAAATGCAATACATTTAAATATGATCAATAACGTATTATACATTTTAAAAAGTACAACATAAACACCAAAGCTGGAACAAGTCCCATTTTCCCTAGCATTCTAGCTAAGCCAAGCCTTTGTGTGATAGTCTGGGTGGCCTGCAGAGCTCAATGCCAACCCACTAAACTGCTTCTCTTTGGGCTAATTAGATAACAAGCAGGGTCTGGCTAGAAGGGAAGGCATATCTGTATCAAAGCTGTGAGACGCTCCTCCCATGGCCGCCACCCCCACAACAACTGGGAACATAATTATACTATATATAAAAAATAAAACACAACATGCAACAATTTCAAAATGTTTACTGAGTTACAGTTCATCGAAATGAATCTGTCAATTTAAATAAATTAATCGGGCCCTAATCTATGGATTTCACATGACTGGGCAGGGACGCAGCCATGGGCGGGCCTAGGAGGGCATAGGACCACCCACTGGGGAGCCAGGCCCAGCCAATCAGAATGAGTTTTTCCCCAGAAAAGGGCTTTATTACAGACATCCCCCTCCTCAGACAATCCCCTCCTCAGACAATCCCGAAGTTGAAAAAGCTGGATGTGAAGGTCCTGGGCTGGTGTGGTTACTCGCGGTCTGCGATTGTGAGACCAGTTGGATGTACTGCCAAATTCTCTAAAACAATGTTGGAGGTGGCTTATGGTAGAGAAATTGACATAAAATTATGTTGGGACAGTCCTGCAGTCAACATGCCAATTGCATGCCCCCTCAAAACTTGAGACATCTGCACATTTTAGAGTGTCCTTTTATTGTCCTCAGCACACTTCTTGATATGCCACACCTGGCGGCAGGGTAGCCTAGTGATTAGAGTGTTGGACTAGTAACTGGAAGGTTGCAAGTTCACATCCCCGAGCTGACAATGTACAAATCTGTCGTTCTGCCCCTGAACAGGAAGTTAACCCACTGTTTCTAGGCCGTCATTGAAAATAAGAATTTGTTCTTAACTGACTTGCCTAGTTAAATAAAGGTAAAATAAAATTAAAATCTTGGCAAAGGAGAAATGCTCCTAACAGGGATGTAAACACATTTGTGCACAAAATTTGAGAGAAATAATCTTTTTGTGCGTATTTGAAAATGTTATCCGTTGGGTATCATAATGTAAACTGACTTGAGTATCAGCTATGATACAGTATCATTGGAAGAACATATCTGCAAACCTAAAGTACATCTTTCGGGAAAACAATCTACTTAGGCAATTCCAAAGTAATAGAATGAGACTGCAATTTTTCACTTTAAAAGAATGTCAAATAAAAGCCATTGATTGCAAAGTTAAACAAACCATACAACTCTATGCAAATGGACTATTTCCTTACATTTTACAAAAACACATTTACTCAAGAACAGTGCAGATGCAAAGTTAGGTAACAGAATGATGGTAAAATCTTGCTCTGTTTTTTTTATGAGACCAGGTTTTCCAAAAACTCTAAAATGTCTATTTCTGCAGAAAGAATGGGGTGTCAGCTATGATGACACCTTGAGTTTGAAAAAAATCTATTTTGGTTATTGAACTACAGTAAGTGAAGTGGGTGAAAACCCAGTAAGAGGGATAGCAACAGAATGACATGGGTCACTGATCTGTACTAGAGGTCGACCGATTAATCGGAATGGCTGATTAATTAGGGCCGATTTCAAGGTTTCATAACAATCGGAAAACGGTATTTTTGGGCGCCGATTATTATTATTTTTATTTATACCTTTATTTAACTAGGCAAGTCAGTTAAGAACACATTCTTATTTTCAATGACGGCCTAGGAACGGTGGGTTAACTGCCTCGTTCAGGGGCAGAACAACAGAGTTTCACATTGTCAGCTCGGGGGATCCAATCTTGCAACCTTACAGTTAACTAGTCCAACGCAATAACGACCTACCTCTCTCTCGTTGCACTCCACAAGGAGACTGCCTGTTACGCGAATGCAGTAAGCCAAGGTAAGTTGCTAGCTAGCATTAAACTCATCTTATAAAAAACAATCAATCATAATCACTAGTTAACTACATATGGTTAATGATATTACTAGATATTATCTAGCATGTCCTGCGTTGCATATAATCTGACTGAGCATACAAGCATCTAAGTATCTGACTGGGCGGTGGTAGGCAGAAGCAGGCGCGTAAACATTCATTCAAACAGCACTTTCGTGTGTTTTGCCAGCAGCTCTTTGTTGTGCGTCAAGCATAAATTGATTTTATTGATGTATTATATTAAGTTAAAATAAGTGTTCATTTAAGTATTGTTGTAATTGTCATTATTCCAAAAACTTTTTTAAAATCGGCCGATTAATCGGTATTGGCTTTTTTGGTTTTGCAATAATCGGTATCGGTGTTAAAATCATAATCGGTCGACCTCTAATCTGTACTATACAGAAATGCATAATTATTCTCTTCATGGGGATGTGTCCTTAATAGGTACACGAAGGTAGACGATTTTAATATCCTCCTTTGCATTTTTAGGTATAATTCTACACTCTGGCTATTATTATTAGGATACCTGGGGTGGCAGGTAGCCTAGTGGTTGGGCCATTAACTGAAAGTTTGCTGGTTCAAATCCCTGAGCTGACAAGGTAAAAATGTATCATTCTGCCTCTGAACAAGGCAGTTAACCCACTGTTCCCCGGTAGGCCATCATTGTAAATAAGAATTTGTTCTTTACTTACTTGCCTAGTGAAATAAAGGTTACATTTAAAAACAAGAGCAATTTAGTTGGTCCTGTCCATCTATGTTTCACAAGTTTGGACATCACAGCACAGCATGTATAACATAGTTCAGTACAGTACAATATAGTAAATTATACTGATAGATGTCTTCTAAGACCCCTTTAACCATATGTGACCCGAAATCAAAGCCTTTGCTTATTTCTAATTTGTAGGATGGAATATGGTTGAAAAATGTATATATGCCTTAATTTCTCAAATATAGACTCTTAGCTTTCATTTTACTCCAAATTTGAAGTGCTAATATGAACTTCACATTAGTGATCATAGGGCTTTTTACATTGGAATTCCCATACGCTTCAGGGCTCTAATACCACATGTAGGATAAGGATTACATTTATCAGCTCATCATAGAACCCTACATCCCACCAATCAAGATTGCTTTCCAATGTTCTCCAAAGAGATTGCATGAGACTGAGTTTATTCCCTCAGGGTGAATGGACATTAAAAGAGAAGTTCACTGTTTTACAAACAAATCTGTATTTTACATGTAACCTACATGTAAGAGAAGTGTCCAGACACTTTGTGGGGATTTCACTTGTTTTTGAGAAACTTACCCCAACCAGCAATTGACTTCCTCTTCATTATTCTGCAGTGTGGGGGCTAAAATAACAAATCAACAAAAGCAACAAAAAACAAACAAGCGCTTTGAAAAACAGACACGCACTAAATGTAGTGATGCAGGTCTTTAGATGTTGTACACGTGAAATTGTGTCATTCCAAACTTTATCCGCAATGTTATATTCCATTTTGTGCGATTTGAGCCATTTCCCCTACGCAGCTGTACAAGACGGGTGTGTCGGTAAAATATATGGACACCGGAATTTTGGTAGGGGACGCCATGTGCGACTGACGTGTTTTCTGTTTGCTCCCGTGGTATTCTTAAAGTTTATGTGAATTCTGCAGCAGAACCGTATTTATTTTCAAATATTAATTTGGTGATCCCTTTCCGTAAAAACCAAGACTACTTTGCTTCCGAATGTCAGCATGTCGACCAAGCATATGGCCAAAAACATGACTTTGAGAAAACCCGGCCTACAAGACCCGCTCTCATCACCGCCCTCTCCTGAGTCTGAAAGCCCGGGGACGCACACTTTACCCGGGGGCGCGGCTTGGCCTGGCGGCGCTGAAATGAACATTCTCGAGGCCATCAAACTACTACGCTCTGAGATAGTTGAAATGAAAACACAGGTGGTTGCTACGATTGAGGCCAGAATACAGGAGGTTTCTGATACTTTAAAAGCAGATTTAACCATCCTGCGGAACGAGACTGTGCCAGCAATCACATTACTCAAAACAACAACTGTGTTACACACTACAACGATTGCAGCACTGGAGACCTCCGCTACTAATGTCTCCGATTTAACTACATCCCTGGAGGCTGAAGTTAAACGCCAAGCTGCGGATTTGAAAAAGGTGAAGGAGAGCTGTGTGAGTTTAGAGGGATTCTCTCACAGCAATAATCTGAGACTTGTATCGGTCCCAGAGTCCGCGGAAATGCATCGCGCCACGGATTTCGTTTCAGGGCTGCTGAAGGATGTTCTTGCTTTAGATGAAAAGCCCCTGATTGATCGAGCCCACCGGTCGCTGCGCCCAAAGCCCCGGGATGGGGAGAGGCCCCGTGACATAATTCTTCGAGTGCACTTTTTTCATGAGAAGATGGAGATCCCGCAATACCATTCTGAGCTTTCAAGGACAGGGCTTTTCCATCTACCAGGACTACTCCCCCATGGTTTCCAGGCAGCACGCAGCTTTCGGACAGGCCAAACGAGTACTTCGGGACCATCCAAGTGTGAAGTATGGACTGCGATTCCCAGCCCGTTTATGGATATCTCATGAGGGTAAAGACTACACATTTGAATCTCCGGATGAGGCTATGGCCCACATTCAACGTCACATCAAGAAGTCTTGAATATGCTCGCAGGTCAGCAACTGTTGCTTGCAAACTGTGGATAGTAAGTAACCCACTTGTGGTACAATTATGTTTAGATATAACAGGCTAGTCTTGTATAGTTGGTGAAACTATTCAGGCTTATTTGATGTGATCTAATGTTTTGATCATCTAGTGTGCGTGCCTTATCTCGCTCACCTATTTAGTTTGTTTACACATTGTCTCAGTGACTCAAATATTTTTGGTTATTTGTTTACTGCATCCGTTTGCATTGACCCAGTAAACAGTAAATGTCTCCCGAGGCTACATGGTTTTTGGGGCCTCACTTTAATTTGAAAAGTTTTGAGCGTCATTTATGCCCAGCAAACGTTCAACGTTGCGCACACGTAGTTTTTTGGTATTGGTTGTAAGCTGTCTCAGCTTCAACTAGACTACTATTATAATTACTATTATTTTTAATTGTCTTACTACGATTTCCTTACTTCAAAATAGATTTTTGGCTGAGAGCCTTTATACATTTGATTTATTTTCTCTCTCAATGCCTATTATAAGACTGGGAATACAATTATATACATCACCAATTGGTGCTTTTGTCATTCCGTTTGCACAAGGGATTCGCCTTTTTTTTATTTGAAAAAAAAACAAAAAAAAACATAGAAATCTTTCTTTTTGCTGCTTGATCCACTAACAAAACGCGACTTTAAAGAGCGGGACTGTGGGTTAGGTTTAAGACCGCACTCTCACAGACATACTGTGCGAAGAGAACATGTTCTATTTAGGCTTGTACCTCATTTGGGGAGGTACTGTCTGGGATGGGGGGAGGGGGTTTGTTTTCTGTTTTTTTTTCTGTACTTTTTCCAAACATTTACCACCGTACATTATTACTCTGAGACAAGTTATTCTGGGGGTTTTGGGCACTCATTGCTTTTCCATTCTATGCTCTAATGACAGGGTTGAATAATGGGAATGCCCAGAGGGGCCGAAATAATACGATCAAGTACATTTCTTGGAATACCAAAGGGGTTAACAACCCGGTGAAGCGTAAGAGGGTGTTGACACACTTAAAGGGTTTGAATGCAAATATTGCATTTCTACAAGAGACTCACTTGAGGACTGGTGAGCATTTTAGGATGCGTAAGGACTGGGTTGGTCAAGTGTTCCACTTGAACTTTCATAGTAAATCAAGAGGTGCTGCTATTCTGGTTGATAAAGCTACTCCCTTTGTAGCTTCTGAGGTTATTGCTGATCCTAAGGGACGATACGTTATAGTAACTGGTTAACTGTTTTCTACCCCTCTTGTTTTGGCTAGTGTTGCTCCCAATTGGGATGACACAAGTTTCATTTCTTCCTTTCTGTCTGCTATTCCCAATTTAGATTCTCATTTGTTGATTTTAGGGGGGGATTTCAACTGTAAAATGTCCCCAGTTCTTGACAAGTCCTCACAAACAAATACAGGCCCATCTAAATGTGCCCTACTTATTCAATCCTTTCTTCAGAAATATGCTATGTTTCAGGCCTGGCGTTTCCTACATCCTACAGATAGACAGTATTCCTTTTATTCTCATGTTCATCAAACATACTCCCGGATTGATTACTTCTTTTTGGACAAAAAACTTCTGCCTAACCTTCGGCAGTGTACTTACGAGAGTATTGTTATCTCTGACCATTTACCATTAGTGCTTGAACTAGAATTTCCCCAGCGACCTCCTATGTGTTATCAATGGCGTCTCAACCCCATTTTACTCTCAGATAAGGAGTTTGTCAATTTCATTTCTTCTGAAATCACCTTATTCCTAGAAACTAATTCAACACCAGGTATGTCCTGCTCTACCATATGGGAGTCTCTCAAAGCATACCTACGTGGCCAAATTATTTCTTATACAGCCAACCAAAACAGAGTTCGCTCCCAGCGACTTCGGGACCTGAGCGAGTCCATAGCCACACTGGATGAGAAGTATGCTACGGATCCTTCCTCTGATCTGCATAAAGAGCGCCAACTACTCCAATCTGAATTTGATGAGCTTTCTACCAGGCAAGCTGAACAGTTACTCTTGCGAGCTCGATACAAAGTCTATGAACAAGGCGACAAGGCCAGTAAACTTCTTGCGCATCAGATCCGTAAATCTGAGGCCTCACGTTTAATCCCACAAATAAGGACCCTGTCTGGTGCCACCACAGTTATACATAAAGAGATCAATGATCAATTTAAACTATTTTACTCTGCGCTATACACCTCTGAATCCCCTCAAGACCCCTTGCTGATTGACTCCTTCTTTAATGGCTTGAATATGCCTTCAATTGATACAGACTCCCATGACTGTCTAGAAGAAGAATTTACGCTTGAGGAGATTGCAACAGCAGTGTCCGCAATGAAAAGTGGTAAATCACCGGGTCCGGACGGTTTTCCAACCGAATTTTACAGGACGTTTTCTGGTCTGCTTTGCCCATTCTTGTCTCGACTATTTGCAGAGTGCCTCAATACTTCAAAGCTACCGCCTAGTCTTTATCAGGCTTCAATTTCATTACTACTAAAGAAAAACAAAGACCCCCTGAAATGTGGATCCTATCGCCCAATCTCGCTTTTAAACTGTGATTACAAAATCCTAGCTAAGCTTTTAGCCATCCGTATGGAAGGCTTGCTGCACCAAGTAATACACTCTGACCAGACTGGCTTTGTGAGAAATAGGCATTTATTTTTCAATATTAGGCGCCTTATAAATATACTGTACTCCCCAGCGTCGGAGGACGCGGAGGTGGTGGTCGCACTTGATGCCGAAAAAGCGTTTGACCGCGTTGAGTGGGATTACCTAACAGCTGCCCTTTATAGATTTGGCTTTGGCCCCAAATTCATTGCGTGGATAAAGATTCTTTATTTTTCCCCCATGGCTTCGGTACGGACTAATAACTTGTCCTCTGACTATTTTCCCTTGCACCGCGGATCCAGACAGGGTTGCCCACTCTCCCCCTTGTTGTTTGCTTTGGCAATCGAGCCTCTCGCCATTGCACTACGCTCTAATGATGCCATTCAAGGCATAATCAGGGCGGGCTGGGAGCAGAAAGTCTCGCTATATGCTGACGACCTCCTTTTGTTTATCTCCAACCCCGATACCTCATTGCCACGTGCCCTATCTGTTCTTAAAAAGTTTGGATCAATCTCAGGGTACAAGCTGAATCTAAGCAAGAGTGAGCTTTTTCCGGTAAACAAGGCTGCTTTAAAGTGCTCTTTTACAAGTTCTCAGTTTAGGATTGTCCGGGATCAATTCACTTACTTGGGAGTAAAAGTGACAAGGAAATATTCAAATTTGTTTCAGGAAAACTTTGTTGCTCTAGCAGACAGATTGAAACAATCTTTTACTTTTTGGAATTCGCTACCCCTTTCTCTTATCGGAAGGATTAATGTCATTAAAATGAATGTGTTGCCCAAATTTTTATATTTATTTCAATGTTTACCCATTTTTATTCCAAAATCTTTTTTTATTTCACTGGATCAAACATTCATGCATTTTATTTGGGATGGCAAGGTACCACGGATTGGTAGAAAACATTTACAGAAGCCTAGGTCATTGGGGGGTTTAGCTCTACCAAATTTTCAGACATACTACTGGGCTGCAAATTTCAGAGCCGTTCTGTACTGGCTGCAGACTGATCCTACTGGCCCTAGACCACTCTGGGTCCAGATGGAGTCTGAATCGTGTAAACCTGCAGCACTTTCCTCTGTGCTGTGCTCGTCTCTCCCAGTGTCCCTAGGCAAAAGGTCTGTCAACCCAATTGTAAAGCAGTCTCTTAAAATGTGGAATCAGTTCCGTTTAGCCTTTAGCCTCCGATGCTTTTCTCTATCAGGCCCAATCAATCAGAACATTTTATTTCCTCCATCTTTGAATGATGGGGCTTTTGGCATTTGGCACTCACTAGGCCTCTCCTCGCTAGCCCAATTATTCTTTGATGATACATTTGCCTCTTTTTCTCAGCTGCAGGAAAAGTTCAATCTCCCCCAATCCCACTTTTTCCGCTATCTCCAGACTAGAAACTTTGTCAGGGCTAACACACCTGGATTTCCCAATAGGCCTGCAAATACAGCTATAGAGAACATCTTGGAGCTGAACAAGCTTCCTAGGGGCGCAATTTCAGATGTATATGCAATCATTCATGACTTACAGAACCCTTCTTTGGTGCCTTTACAGACTCGATGGGAAAAGGATTTGGGGGAGGAACTTGGGGAAGACGCCTGGGAATCTGTGCTGCACAGGGTGCACTCGTCCTCCTTTAGCACTAGACACAGCCTCACACAATGAGGTGTTTGCTCTGTCCCTGTACTATAGATTGCCCTTTAACCTCTGTAGCCTTCTGCCTGGTGTGTTTAACTTGTCTAAAGTATGGTATCTTTAAAGCTATTTTTTTATTTGTATTTTTATTTGTATTTTTTTCTAGTTGAGGATATTATTTATATTGCTTTGTCTTGTCTGTGTGTGTGTGTGTGTAAAACTTAATAAACAGAGTTAAAAAAAAATATATATATATATATATATATATGGACACCCCCGGCCTGTGTTGTTATTACTGCATAAACAGCTGGTAAGAAACAACTGGTTGTAATAAGTGTACATCAGGTACGTACAAAGTGTACTATAGTGTAGTGCCTCTCGTCAGATCCATTTCAAATACATTTGTCTTGTTCAAACGGTTGTCCTACTTTGATGCACACATTCACACCGTTCCCAAGCAATTGCATATAGCCTCAATAGCATATCCCAGGACTTGACTGACACTGCAGTAGAAGACAAATGGACATCCCACTGGGCAGTGTTGAGCTTCCCAGTGGTGGTCAGCCCTGTGACTCATTAGGGAAATCATTAGCATGTTTACTGCACAGTAAAGGGGGTTACTTTACTGTCAAAGTACAACAGCAGCAACCATCCAGTCATTCACTCATCCAGGCTATGGTGTTTAGGTTGTAACTGAGTGTTATGCTTGAGGCTGTGGTCAAAGTACAACACAATTTAACTGGATGTCCAATTAACTGGTAGTTGCTATGAACCAAATTGCATCTATACTAGCTGCCTGAGCCATTAGAAACTCATTGGAAAAGAACAATCTTTGGATAGCTTTTCAGAATTCACGTGGAAAACTAAAGGCATAAAAACATAAATTACCTGGTAATTGGAAACACATTTATTTCCATGACAGAATTAAAAAGCAATTTGACTGACCAAAGTAGATATTTTCAAATACATGCAACTTAAAAGTTTCATAAGTCAATTTCTTTGTGTGAAATCCTTGGACATCAGAGCAATCTTGAGGGAATCCTTTTTGAGTCAGATAAGGATATTCATATGATAGGTAAGCTACACAAAACCTATTCAACTGACCATCGCTTAGAAAAATATCTAAACTATTGGAACAAAGACTTAAAAATAACTGACACTGGCACAAGATGGAGGGAATGTTGGAACATAACTAATGACATTACAGTTAACTAAAATGTACACTTAATCCAGTGTAAACTAATGAATAGAATTTATTATACAATAACCGAGTCATGACTTGAGTGTAAAACTAACAATGTCTCAATAATCTATCGCATCTGGGAATTCTATAAAGTCCAAAAACATTATGGGCTGAGTTAGAAAGCTGGCTGTCAGTACTTTTAATCCACCTGTCTGCATATTTCAAGACACGGCATATATGGGTGCAGTGATATACACGATGGGTTGGACGATACCTTTCTTGTCAATCATCTTGAAAAAACATATATTTACCTGGAAATCAACCAATCCTCCATCATTAACACAATGGAAAGGTCAAATGCTTTATTATCTAAATGTTGAAAGTGCGTGGGTGACAAAGAGAAACAAAATGGTGCAGATTGACACCATGTGGTGGAGAGTGTGATGCGGGCATTGGAGATGGGGGTGTGAGCAGGTGGATCTGTGTAACAGTAGACCGTCCCCTCGCCCATACCCGGGCACGAACCCTCTGCACACATCAACAACAGTCACCCACCAAGTATCGTTACCCATTGCTCCACAAAAGCTGTGGCTCTTGCAGAGCAAGGGGAACTACTACTTCAAGGTCTCAGAGCAAGTGACGTCACCGATTGAAACGCTATTTAGCGCGCACCACCGCTAACTAAGCTAGCCGTTTCACATCTGTTACATCTGGGCAGGTGTGATGTCGTTGATGTTTGTGTGAGTGTGTAGGCTGTCGTTTGGATGAACATGTTTGCATTGTTTGAAAAAATAAAATAAAATCTGAGTCATTGGAAAAAGCACCACATCAGGTTGAATGTCCATTTAAGTAAACACATTGCAACAGGTAAAATGGCTTAACCAAAAAGATCTCAGGACTCAAACCAAAATTGAGTTGCTGTCATATAAGCATTTCATGAGTGTTCCAGCCCATTCAAAACTGTATTTATTGCAGTGTTTCCACAAACACGTCCAGTCATTCCAGCACATTGATCCAGGGTCAGATTTGTCTTACCCTCTCCAACTGTGAGGTTTCAAATTTGGGGAAGGGTCAACTGATGGTAGATAATCACGCTGGGGCACTACAAACAGAAATGTCAGCCACTTAAATTCATACTGTAAAAATATGAACTGCTTTAACTATACTCCTAGATCTAACAAACAGACAACCTACAAGCAGGGGAAGCTGTGGTAAGTCTTCATGATAAGGTCACCATGGGTGGATGTAATAACAGTCGCAAATGCAATTTTTTTGCTGTCTATCCTAAAAATAGAAGTGGATGGTTTGTGGTGTGAAACTCACTGTACAGAGCAATATGCTCTCTCAGATTAGAGAAGTCTTAACATCTACTGATTGGATATATACTGAAGAAATAGAAAACACAGCCACATCCAAACATTGCAGAGAAAACACACAAAACCCTAGCAAAATACAAAACATTTTTATCAACCACAACAAAGTGTCCAATATGAAGAGAAATGAAGTGTTAAAAGTAAAGAATAAATCCTAACATAAGCTATAAAACATCATGCCATCAATGTATTCAGAGATTAAACACAAAGACAGTAAAGCTAAGAAAAATGCCTGGCTGTAGAGTGTGTGTAGGTTTTGAAAGTGTTTGATGTAGAAAAACAGGACACTACAAAAGTGAGAGAGAAAAAGACGTTTACAAAAAAGAGAGGAAGGCACATTCTACACCAACATGCCAAGGACCCCATTTTCTCCTGTACAGTCACCTCCTGACAGATGTGCAAACAAGACCTGGAAACAGCAGCCATTTTCTCTTGAACTGCTCTGATGAGTAAAATCCACCTTTGGTTGGGCTGCAGTCTCTGGCCTGACCATTAGGGGAAGGGAGAAAGATAGGGGGTAGGGAAGGATAACTAATGATGCCACAATCAGGTAGTCACAACAAGTACTTCTGCATCACTGTCTGCCTTTCTCAATGACTCACTCAACGACAGGCAGTGTGGGCTTGGAGGGAAACTGTGGGGACTGGGGGATGGTAGCACTCCTGTCTCTAGGGGAAACCACTTCTCCCACACCTGCCTCAGCCTGCATGCCTGGATAGAGGTGACTTACTGACAACAGTTTGAAGCTGACTATGTTTCTGTAGTTTCAATATTGAAGGGTTGCATGGGTTGTAAAATCTAAAGGCATGTAGGGACTTAGAGGGCGTAATTTATTGAGTAGTACAGTGAATAGTAATATCAAAGCATCATTTCAGCTGGCAGCTTTTCAACCACCAGTGACTAACTTTGCCCTAGTTCTTTTGCGTCCTACACAAGATCACACAGGACAGGATAGAATCCATACACGACTTGCTTGAACTTTCATGCATATTGACCATTGATAATTTCAGCATTTATGCCAAAGATCGAGTTTGTATAATCGTAATAAAAATGTTGGCCAAACTAAGTATACCAAACATGAGGAACACCTTCCTAATTTTTTGTTGCATCTACCATTTTTGCCCTCAGAACAGCCTCAATTCGTCGGGGCATGGACTCTACAATGTGTCGAAAGTGTTCCATGGGAATGCTAGCTCAATGCTTCCCACAGTTGTGTCAAGTTGGCTGGATGTCCTTTTGGTGGTGGACCATTCTTGATACATACGGGAAACCCAGCAGCATTGCAGTTCTTGACACACTCAAACCGGTGCGCCTGGCACCTACTACCATACCCTGTTCAAAAGGCACTTCAATATTTTTTCCGACATATTCACCCTCGGAATGGCACACATACACAATCCATGTCTTAATTGTCTCAAGGCTTAAAACATTCTTTAAAACACCAATGATATTCACTAAGTCGATGGTTTATATTTAGGATAATGTTTGACAGCTTTGTAATTCTATTTTTAAATCTTATTTAATATATTTTACATGTGATAAGGCCAGAGAGAGGTCCAGAGAAAATTACAGACACGTGTGATAATTTGAAGAACCCAAACGAGCCACATGAAGTCCTTTGATAAATAACATAAAATCCTTGAATGATAGCAAAATTCCAGTAGTTTACTCATCAACTAAGCAAGTTTTCAGTAAAATACCCCCCCTTTGAAACCTTATCCTGAGTCATCTATAACCTTTATTTTGTGGCTCCCTGGAGAACACATGGGATAGAGACAGATACTTAGGCTAATTGAAGGGATTCATCATGACTTATCATTATGAACATGACCTATGATCCGCTACACTCAAAATCCACTGCTTTGCATCGCATAGGTCTACCGGTGACAATATTTTTAGACTCTTGGCATTTACCAGAGCAACCGAGTGAGAACGAGAATAGTAGAATGGTTCTGACAGCAGAACCACCAGGGCAATTACAGTGTTGTGGAATAAAGCTTGTAATTTTTTATCCATCCTCCTCTAGGGCTGAGAATTGTCAGGAATCTCCCGATACTTAGGTGCTGATATGTATTGCGATGCTCATGATTCTATATGTATTGCGATTCGATACTGGTGTTTTATTGCGATTCTATTTGTATTTTTTTTGAGAATTGATACATGGAGTCATATAATCTATATTATATCGTCCAAAATAATTTTGCAATACTCTAGTGTATCAATTTTTATCCCATCACTATTATCCTCTATGCAGGCCGTGTGGATCTAAACACCCAGGCTCTGTGGAGGGGACCGTGGCATCTGGTTGAACAGAAACGGTATTCCTCAGTAATGCTCACTGCAAAAGTAATTAGCAAACGCATTCAGCCTCATTCAGCAAACTCATTCAGCCTCCTCTCTCTTAGTTAATTCACTATATATATAACAAAGCAAGCCAGGCGACTTTGAAGACTGTTGTTTTAACTCAAGACAAAGGATATACCTAAGCCAATATTTTTTTATAGGCCTTACATGTTCATGTTATGATGGCTATCATGACAGCCAGCCTGAACCGTACCATTCAGGCTATATCACAAGCTTTAAATATTTCATAGCCTGTAAATCCATGCATGCAAATATGACAACAGGACAGAAATTCCTGACTGCAGTGTTTATGATTAGATTAGCCAATAGCCATTCACTCCGTCATGTCCCCGAAGGAGATGGCTGTCTAACAGAACCAGTGATGGCCTATTGGTACACATCTCCATGATTCTCATAACACTACGTGATTGGTGAAAGAAACCTTCGCACATGAGTAGACTAGACTATTGCTTGTATGGATCCAATAGCTTGCTTTAATTTATTATTCATTTCACTAGGCAAGTCAGTTAAGACTTCTTAGGGCTGAAATCCCGTTAACGGGATCGATATGACAACAGCCAGTGAAAGTGCAGGGCGCCAAATTCAAAACAACAGAAATCTCAAACATACAATTATCTTTTACCATTTTAAAGGTAATCTTGCTGTTAATCCCACCACAGTGCCCGATTTCAAATAGGCTTTATGGCGAAAGCACCACAAACGATTATGTTAGGTCAGAGCATTGTCACAAAAACACCCACAGCCATTTTTCCAGCCAAAGAGGAGTCACAAAATAGGACTTCATGTTACACAATACATGTATGTTTTGTTCGATAAAGTTCATATTTATATTAAAGAAATCTCAGTATGCATTGGCGAGTTATGTTCAGTAGTTCCAAAAACATCTGGTGATTTTGCAGAGAGCCACATCAATTTACAGAAATACTCATTATAAATGTTGATGAAAATACAAGTGTTATACATGGAAATATAAATAAACTTCTCCTTAATGCAAACACTGCGTCAGATTTCAAAAAAGCTTTACGGAAAAAGCAAACCATGCAATAATCTGAGTACGGCGCTCAGACAAACAAATACATATATCCGCCATGTTGGAGTCAACAGAAGTCAGAAATATTATAAATGTTCACTTACCTTTGATGATCTTCATCAGAATGTACTCCCAGGAATCCCAGTTCCACAATACATTTTGTTTTGTTTGATAATGTCCATCATGTATGTCCAAATAGCTACTTTTGTTTGGTAAACAAATCCAAACTCACAAAGCACGTACACTAGTTGCAGAAATGTCAAAAAGTTCCCTTACAGCCCGTAGAAACTTGTCAAACAATGTATGGAATCAATCTTTAGCATGTTTTTAACATAAATATTCAATAATATCCCAACCAGAGAATTCCTTTGTCTTCAGAAAAGCAAAAGAACAGGAGATACCTCTCATGTGAAATGCGCGTGACTGCAGGCAGACCTCTGACTCATTCCCTTCTCATTCAGCCCCCCTTCATAGTAGAAGCCTCAAACAAGTTTCTAAAGACGGTTGACCGGTTGACATCTAGTGGAAGCCTTAGGAAGTGCAACATGACCAATATCCCACTGTATCTTCGATAGGGGCTGAGTTGAAAATCGACCAACCTCAGATTTCCCACTTCCTGGTTGGATTTTTTTCTCAGGTTTTGCCTGCCATATGAGTTCTGTTATACTCACAGACATCATTCAAACAGTTTTAGAAACTTCAGAGCATTTTATATCCAAATACACTAATACCATGCATATATTAGCAACTGGGACTGAGGAGCAGGCAGTTTACTCTGGGCACCTTATTCATCCAAGCTACTCAATACTGACCCCCAGCCATAAGAAGTTAAACAAGGACTTAGGAAGGATACACCTCCACTGAAAGTGACTATTCTGCCCCCTTTGTCTCGCTTAGTCATTAAACCAAGTCTTCCTGTAATGATTTACAACTATCTATGCAAACGCAGAGCTATTTATATAGGACCCTCCACACTGCCAATATCTGGTTTGGCTGAGTGCCCTAGTCTACAGCACCATGGTAGAGGAACCGCTTGCATTTGGTTATTACTTTACAAATGAGCTTATCACAAGGTGTGGGTTTAAGACATCTAAGGAATAAAAATTATCTCAAATCTCAACCAAACAGCTTTTTCTGAGAAGTTAAAATGGTAGGGCAGTGAATTCAGATACAAGACAAGTCAAAGTCTGTATTACTTGTCACGGTGTCTAGGTGTTAGTCAACCTCTCAGAACCTCCAGTGGTATCATTATGAGAGTGTATGGCTGTTTCAAACTACAAACGGCAGGAAATGGCAGTGATAACAACTAACTGAGGTAGACTATCTCTGGCATTCTACACATGAATGTTTGGGATCCATTCCAGAGCCACTATTCAAAGACAGGGTTATCCTGGAAACTTGATAACCTTAACAGACAGAGGCTGGCCATGGCCAAGAGCAGAGCAGACGAATGATCAACACAAACATACTTCGAGCATCAGAAATCTTTACAACTAACACCATGAATTATTAACTTCAATGTTATCTTCTTTTAACTTCTTTTGATTTTTTTCACACTAAAAACAACTTCACAACTCATTGGGGACAATACAGTGTCACACATATTGGGAATTCCTTTCGGATGATGTAATTGTATCACGAGTTGACAGTAAATGCCACCCAATTACTCCAATTGCACTGTGATATTGGTCAACAAACAAATCTAAACCATACTTTGCAGTGCGTGTTTAAATGTGAATATGAATTCCCCTGTATTTCCCTCACACAAATCTCTTGCTTTCCTTTTTTATGACACCTCACACACATGGCACACAGTACCAGTCAAAGGTTTGGACACATATACTCTATTCTACATTGTAGAATAATAGTGATGACATCAAAACTATTAAATAACACATGGAATCATCTAGTAACCAAAAAAGTGTTAAAACAATCTAAATATATTTGAGATTCTTCAATGTAGCCACCCTTTGCCTTGATAACAGCTTTGCACATTCTTGGCATTTTCTCAACCAGCTTCACCTGTAATGCTTTTCTAACAGTCTTGAAGGAGTTCCCACATATGCTGAGCACTTGTTGGCTGCTTTTCCTTCACTCTGCGGTCCAACTCATCCCAAACCATCTCAATTGGGTTGAGGTCGGGTGATTGCGGAGATCAGATCATCTGATGCAGCACTCCATCACTCTCCTTATTGGTCAAATAGCCCTTAACCAGCCTGGAGATGTGTTTAGTCATTGTCCTGTTGAGAAACATATGATAGTCCTACTAAGCGCGAACCAGATGGGAATGGCGTATTGCTGCAGAATGCTGTGGTAGCCATGCAGGTTAAGTGTGCCTTGAATTCTAAATATATCACAGACAGTGTCACCAGCAAAGCATCTCCACACCATAACACCTCCTCCATGCTTCACAGTGGGAACCACACATGCAGAGATCATCCATTCAGCTACTCTGCGTCTCACAAAGACATGGCGGTTGAAAACAAAAATCTCAAATTCGGACTCATCAGACCATAGGACAGATTTTCACTTGTCTAATGTCCATTGTTTGTGTTTCTTGGCCCAAGCAAGTCTCTTCTTATTATTGGTGTCCTTTAGTAGTTGTTTCTTTGCAGCAATTTGACCATGAAGGCCTGATTCACGCAGTCTCCTCTGAACAGTTGATGTTGAGATGTGTCTGTTACTTGAACTCTGTGAAGCATTTATTTGGGCTGCAATTTCTGAGGCTGGTAACTCTAATGGACTTATCGTCTGCAGCAGAGGTAACTCTGGATCTTCCATTCCTGTGGTAGTCCTCATGAAACCCAGTTTCATCATAGCACTTGGTGGTTTATGCGACTGCACTTGAAGAAACTTTCAAAGTTCTTGACATTTTCCAGATTGACTGACCTTCATGTCTTAAAGTAATGACTTGGTCATCTTTCTTCTGTATATCACCCCTACCTTGCCACAACAAAACTGATTGGCTCAAATGCATTAAGAAGAAATTCCACAAATTAACTTTTACAAGGCACACCTATTCATTGAAATGCATTCCAGGTGACTACCTCATGAAGCTGGGTGAGAGAATGCCAAGAGCGTGCAAAGCTGTTATCAAGGTAAATGGTGGCTACTTTGAAGAATCTCAAATATAGTTTGATTTGTTTAACACTTTTTTGGTTAGTACAGGATTCCATTTGTGTTATTTCTTAGTTTTGATGTCTTCACTATTCTACAATGTAGAAAATCGTAAAAATAAAGAAAAACCCTAGAATGAGTAGGTTTGTCCAAACTTTGGACTGGTACTGTATATACATACATATCCTATATGCTCGCATACACAACTCACAGCATAACTGATTGGATATGCATCAATTACTTAGTGCTTTAACAGGAGCAGAATGGGGGGGGGGGGGGGTATCTGGATTCTACAGCTTTCAAACAAGGGCTCTAACAATCATTACAGTTTAGGTCCGAGAATAGACATTGATTTGCAGCTGAAGCGAGCAAGAGAGCAGTTGCCGTATAAACATGTACAGTGAGGTTTCTGTTGAGGCCTCCAGTCCACTCTGGACAGACCTCCAACTTGTCTTTATAGCCTAGCCTGAACACAATTGTAAGGTCATAAAGGCACAGCCACCCCTGGTCCCAAATAAATAGCTGTAGTCTTGAACAAGGATGTACTGCAATGAGTGTTAATTCTATGTAATGTATTGGCCTGCCAACACTGGTGGCCCACGTGAACCTTAAATCCCTCTAAAAGGGAGGGCTTGCCATGCCTCCTCCCATGTTTTATTAGGGATAAATATTGCTGCATAAACATTTGGACAAATGCTGAGATTGAGAGTGGTTGTTTTCACATGGGATTTTTGTATGTGGGGCTAATTTCAGGTACTGCTGGTGTATGGGGAATGAAGCACTGCTATGAACAAATGGGAGTTCGACAGAAAATAACCTCTCCTGCAGAAAGGGGTAATCAACACATTAGTAACTAAATAAAAAAAATGTGTACCCAAATGAAACAACAAACTACTGTCTGAAGGAGAATGTCTAAATGACCATTAACCTATAGTGGGACATTGGAGACTGGAAGGGTTGTGTTATTGGTCCATGCCATGGAGGGTAATAGGCTACCTTTTATGTGTTACGCTGCTTTCTGTTGTTCGTCAATGAATGTTTCTTTTGCATGTAAAACTTGTCTATTTGAACAAATGAAAAATGTACTTGTAAAAAAAACTACATACTTACATCTGAAACATAAACTGTATCATTGCCCTGGAGCTCATTTATAACATGAACACACAGTGTCAACACTAAATCCAAAAGGTGTCGTGTCATTTCAAAACAAGCTCACTGAAACTTCAGTAGACATATACCCCTAGAACGCTGAGACACTCAAGTGTAAACTATCTAAGTCTTCTGAAACAGCCTATCAGAAGAAAAACCACAATACAATCTCCCAGAACAGAATGTTCACTGAGACATAAACCAATTCCAATATCATGGAGATTTAGCATTGCTGTTACCTCTCCATTTCCAACACGGTGCCATCCTACCAAGGTTCACACAGCCATAGCTTACTAATGGATTCCAACATTACCACTCTCTAATAGCTTGTAGAATTCAACAAATGGAAAAGCCTCGAGTCATCGAAGGACAAGCAATTACGCTATAATACACCCCATTGTTCTTTTAAGAGATGGCACTAAACCAGTTGTTTTTTTATGACTCATTTGGTTTAATCTACAACCAAACCAGTAGACACAGGCACAACTAGCTCCAGTTTTTGTTGTGGGATTCTACACTTTTATTAGTTAAAATTCCTTATTAATTGAAGATCATATTTGGAGTTGGAGTAAGATAATTCCAGTGTCACTGTCCTGGTGAACTGTTGCCATACATTGAAGAATGTTGGTGGGGGTTGTCAAGTCTTACATGTCTGCACATTATCCCATAAACTTAAGTGGGAGGATGGAAATGCCTTTACGTTAATATAGAGCCTAAGTAGTCTTTACATCACCATATTTTGTGTCTAAAGTAAGGACCTAGATCTAGAAAAATCACAGTTTGACCATATAATCACCAGATCAACAGGTGTTAGAGGTGGTGCCATATAGGCCTAGGTTACATCCCATGACGTGATGATGCCTCTTTCAAACCTCACAGTATTTGTTCCTAAAGCTTCCCCAATACCCTTCAGAAATAAAGTGCCAACAGTCAGTATAATCATTCTTTAAAGATTAATCTAATGTCATGTGTAAACATAATGAAATAATGATAATAATAATGTCAAATCTAATGACAATTAGCATTCTAAATAATGTATTGAATAGGCATGAGGGTGAAGGTTGTTTTTGTACATGGTCTAAATGTCACCATTTTGACTGATACTGTAACAAGAAGTAACCGTGGCAGCAGGCTACTTACTAGTGAAAGCAACGTCTGCTGGTGTATTGAATCAACTTCCCCTCCCCCACTCATTGCGAACTATCAGCATGTGCAATACCCTTTAAATGTAGCTAATATCATTACAGTTTGCAGAGTATATGAGAAAGAAAACTGATGAAGTAACTTTAAATACTCAAACTTAATAATAAAAAAAATCTGGGAAACAATAGCCACCAAAAGTTGATGCATTTGATGTCTTGTAGTTCAAAACAAAAGCGTTCATTTATGCCCAAATATACAATATTTCGACTATTATGTCCAAATAAAAGGGCAACGTTTTGATAAGCCTAGCACGTTACTACTAATAATAATACAATAAAAAATAAAGAACAATGCTCCTTCGGGAAACATTTATACACATGTAAAGTGATTAATGTGACCATGTAAATGATTCATAACAGTGTTACTAAGTTCAGCAAGTAATTACATGCAACAATGTATCATTCATGAAATTACAATGTTCCAATTCATGAAACTTGAGCGAAAGTTTGAACTTACCTTTCTCAGAGAGTGAGCTTGTGGTGTTGCCGACTTGCCGCCACCTCTTCCACTTGGATAGCCCCCAACTTCAGTGAGCAAGAAACGACTTTCCTCCCATTTTGTTTATCATAATTCAAGTTCTGACCACCGGTGCAATCTCTGCGTTCCGAAGGTAACATAAACGGTCTAAAATATATTTCCTCACGAATGTTTGTGTGGGATGTAAAGTTTAAACAAGCTTGAGGTCTAAATAAAGCTGGGGATGTGTGGAATAGAGTTTCCAGCGATTCTGAGAATGAAACGAAGAGACCGCAGCAAACACTCATCGGCAGAGAGAGAGAGGGAGAGAGAGAGAGAGAGAGGGTGGGGGGGGGTATTATTTCCCTTTTTTATTTCCCTTTTTGTTTATTGTCTATTCCACTTGCTTCGACAATGTAAACACGTGTTTCCCATGCCAATAATGCCCTTTGAATTTACTTGAATGGAGGGGTTGGGGGGACTGTCATGACCTACAATAGATTTTTTTGTAGGTCATGACAGTCTATCTATCTATCTAGCACCTGACCTTAAACCTGCTTATTCAAAACATGACATTTCTTCCAGTAAAACTTAACTAAATGACCATGTGGTTATCATGTTGACCACACGTAATTTCCTTTACAGCTAGAGCAACTAGTGCTAGTGAATGGCTTTGTTTGACCTTTATTGTGTAATTTGTTATTTGTATTATATTGCCTTGTACATAATGTAGGTAGGCCTTCATGTGGTCTCAGAACATGGTCACTGCAAAACTACAATCAAAGAACATTGTGGCTAGATTAATGTATTGTCTTTGGTAGCCTAATTGTCTTTTTTACATTGCATTTGAACATTTTAAAAGGCTAATATAAATTATTGATTAATTTCATTGCAACCCAATATAATACGTATTTTGTGATATAATTTCAAACTAGGCCTATGTATTACTTTAGATGCTCAAATTATATTGTATGATTAGACATCTACATCAATCAAGAATATACTAAACGGTAATCCCAAAATATATATTTTAAATTAGTCAGAATTCCAAGATTGAAAAATTGCAGTCATTATAATCTTAGTTTTGTTAAAAATTACTAATATGCACCATATAATGCACAAAGGCCAAAAACCCTGGGTTGGTTGGATCTAGTAAAACAAAAGGACTACAGCAGCTGAAGTCTTTTCATGATGCAACTCTACATTGTATGTGGCCTTAGCGGTCAATACCCCTCCCCCACAGTTCCGTATTTTTCGCCTGCCGAGTCACATAGTGGTTGATTAATTCTCTTTTCGCCTTGCTCAGTCATTCAGATTTGGAAAGTAAATAACAAGTTGACATCATTACAGCTCTACATTGGTGTGACACATTACTTTGGTTACCGTATGAGCTTGAATATTTGCGCACAAACACTACAGAATTATGTAATTTAATCATAAAATAAAATGTTATTGGTCACGTACACATATTTAGCAGATGTTATCGCAGGTGTAGCAAAATGTTCCTAGCTCCAACCGTGCAGTAATATTGAAATATTAGAACAGGCAATGTCAGAGTCCGGGATATAAATATATATGTATATTATTGTGTGTATAGACATTATTGGTAGTATATGAATATAACATTGTAGCAGTTATATAGGATAGGCCTTGACTAGAATACAGTATATACATATGAATTGGGTAAAACAGTATGCAAACATTATTACTATGACCAGTGTTCAATAACTATGTATACTGAACAAAAATGTAAATGCTACATGCAACAATTAATTGAAATTAATTCCTTAGGCCCTAATTTATGGATTTCACATGACTGGGAAGGGGCACAGCCATGGGTAGACCTGGGATGGCATAGGCCCACCCACTGGGGAGCCAGGCCCAGCCAATCAGAATGAGTTTTTCCCCACAAAAGGGCTTTATTACAGACATAAATACTCCTCAGTATCATCAGCTGTCTGGGTGTCTGGTCTCAGATGATCCCGCAGGTGAAGAATCCGGGAGGGAATGTCATGGGCTGGCGTGGTTATACGTGGTCTGCGGTTGCGAGGCTGGTTGGACGTACTGCCAAATTCCCTAAAACAACATTACATTCTCTGGTAACAGCTCAGATGGACATTCCTGCAGTCAGCATGCCAATTGCACACTCCCTCAAAACTTGAGACATCTGTGGCATTGTGTTGTGGGACACAACAGAACATTTTAGATTGGCCTTTTATTGTCCCCAGCACAAGGTGCACCTGTGTATTGATCATGTTGTTTAATCAGCTTCTTGATATGGCACACCTGTCAGGTGGATGGATTATTTTGGCGAAGGAGAAATGCTCACTAACAGGGATTTAAACAAATTTGTGTACAAATTTGGAGATAAAAAAGCTTTTTGTGTGTATGGAACATTTCCGGAATCATTTATTTCTGCTCATGGAACATAGGTCCAACACTTTACATGTTGCGTTTACATTTTTGTTCAGTATGCACTACCGTTCAAAAGTTGGGGGCCACTTAGAAATGTCATTGTTTTTGAAAGAAAAGTACATTTTCTGTCCATTTAAATAACATAAAATTGCTCAGAAATACAGTGTAGACATAGTTAATGTTGTAAATGACTATTGTAGCTGGAAACTGCAGATTTTTTTAGGGAATATCTATATAGGCATACAGAGGCCCATTATCAGCCACCATCACTCCTGTGTTCCAATGGCACATTGTGTTAGCTAATCCAAGTTGATCATTTTAAAAGGCTAATTGATCATTAGAAAACCCTTTTGCAATTATGTTAGCACAGCAAAAAACTGTTGTTCTGATTAAAGAAGCAATAAAACTGGCCTTCTTTAGACTCATTGAGTATCTGGAGCATCAGCATTTGTGGGTTAGATTACAGGTCAGAGTAGGCTACCTACCATGCACATGCTTTATAAACGATAGCGATAGAGTCATACCTATGAAATAACACTGTAATTACATAGTACTTCATTAATCTCTTTGTGATTGCCCGTCTGGTGTTCAACCTTCCCAAGTTCTCTCACGTCACCCCGCTCCTCCGCTCTCTCCACTGGCTTCCAGTTGAAGCTCGCATCCGCTACAAGACCATGGTGCTTGCCTACGGAGCTGTGAGGGGAACGGCACCTCAGTACCTCCAGGCTCTGATCAGGCCCTACACCCAAACAAGGGCACTGCGTTCATCCACCTCTGGCCTGCTCGCCTCCCTACCACTGAGGAAGTACAGTTCCCGCTCAGCCCAGTCAAAACTGTTCGCTGCTCTGGCCCCCCAATGGTGGAACAAACTCCCTCACGACGCCAGGACAGCGGAGTCAATCACCACCTTCCGGAGACACCTGAAACCCCACCTCTTTAAGGAATACCTAGGATAGGATAAAGTAATCCTTCTCTCCCCCCCCCCTAAAAGACCTAGATGCACTATTGTAAAGTGGCTGTTCCACTGGATGTCATAAGGTGAAAGCACCAATTTGTAAGTCGCTCTAGATAAGAGCGTCTGCTAAATGACTTAAATGTAATGATGTAAATGAGTGTTCTTGTTGTAATAACAATAATGTAATAATTATAATAATTGGAGAAGCAGTCCACCATGTAATGACCAAACAAATACAATGCTGGTATTAATGTAATATGTAACAACATTTTTATGTTGCTATTAGAGTGTAACTTCACATGTGTAAACTGTTACCCGTTTCCACATTTTTATTTCAACAGTGATAGTGATATGATACAAACTGTATACTGTAGCCTAGCTGTGTCCTCAGAGCATGCACAGACCAGCTGGCTGGAGTGTTTATGGACATATTCAATCTCTCCCTATCCCAGTCTGCTGTCCCTACATGCTTCAAGACGGCCACCATTGTTCCTGTACCAAAGAAGGCAAAGGTAACTGAACTAAATGACTATCACCCCATAGCACTTACTTCTGCCATCATGAAGTGCTTTGAGAGACTAGTCAAGGATCATATCACCTCTACCTTACCTGTCAAACTAGACCCACTTCAATTTGCTTACCGCACGATAGGTCCACAGACGATGCAATCGTCATCACACTGCACACTGCCCTATCCCATCTGGACAAGAGGAATACCTATGTAAGAATGCTGTTCATTGACTACAGCTCAGCATTCAACACCATAGTGCCTTCCAAGCTCAGCATTAAGCTTGAGACCCCTGGTCTCGACCCCGCCCTGTGCAATTGGGTCCTGGACTTCCTGACGGGCCGCCCCCAGGTGGGGAAGGTAGGAAATAACATCTCTACTTCACTGATCCTCAACACTGCATTGTTCTGAATTTGAGTGTTCTTGTTGTAATAACAATAATGTAATAATGGATGGATACAACTCAGCATTCTTTGTCCTCCAAACATGACAAGTTGAGTTTTTACCAAAAAGTTATATTTTGGTTTCATCTGACCATATGACATTCTCCCAATCTTCTTCTGGATCATCCAAATGCTCTCTAGCAAACTTCAGACAGGCCTGGACATGTACTGGCTTAAGCAGGGGGACATGTCTGGCACTGCAGGATTTGAGTCCCTGGCGGCGTAGTGTGTTACTGATGGTAGGCTTTGTTACTTTGGTCCCAGCTCTCTGCAGGTCATTCACTAGGTCCCCCCGTGTGGTTCTGGGATTTTTGCTCACCGTTCTTGTGATCATTTTGACCCCACGGGGTGAGATCTTGCGTTATCAGTGGTCTTGTATGTCTTCCATTTCCTAATAATTGCTCCCACAGTTGATTTCTTCAAACCAAGCTGCTTACCTATTGCAGATTTAGTCTTCCCAGCCTGGTGCAGGTCTACAATTTTGTTTCTAGTGTCCTTTGACAGCTCTTTGGTCTTGGCCATAGTGAAGTTTGGAGTGTGACTGTTTGAGGTTCTGGACAGGTGTCCTTTATACTGATAACAAGTTCAAACAGGTGCCATGAATACAGGTAACGAGTGGAGGACAGAGGAGCCTCTGAAAGAAGAAGTTACAGGTCTGTGAGAGCCAGAAATCTTGCTTGTTTGTAGGTGACCAAATACTTATTTTCCACCATAATTTGCAAATAAATTCATTAAAAATCCTACAATGTGATTTTCTGTATTTTTTTTCTAATTTTGTCTGTCATAGTTGAAGTGTACCTATGATGAAAATTACAGGCCTCTCTCATCTTTTTATGTGGGAGAACTTGCACAATTGGTGGCTGACTAAATACTTTTTTGCCCCACTGTACATATTGTATTTTATACCATCTATTGCATCTTGCCAATGCCGCTCAGTCATTGCTCATCCATATATGTACATATTCTTATTCCATTCCTTTACCTAGATTTGTTTGTATTAGGTCGTTGTTGTGGAATTGTTAGATCACATGTTAGATATTGCTACACTGTTGGAACTGGAAGCACAAGCATTTCGCTACACTCGCAATAGCATCTGCTAACCATGTGTATGGGACCAATCCAATTTGTTTTGATTTGATTTAGTAACAATTTGGTTTCAGCATGCCTGCTAAATGTGCTCGTATATCAAAAGCATCATTCATAGGTCAAATTGAATATCAATAGAATGAATTGGAATTTCTATGTTATTATGACAGGAAATCCCCAAATACATTATATAGTGTTTTACATCAAACAATTCACATAATTCTTTAGAGTGAAGTTGCTGTTTTTTTGCCAAACGCTCTAACCACTAGGCTACCTGCCTACCTTATTTATGGGTCAAATGAGCAAAAACATGGACTTTCATATCTGCACGTGTAGCCACACTATCCAGGCCTCTGGTGATGTTGTGTTCTGAGATACATGTCTAGCTGGCTATAGTTTTCTGCCCTGAAGTACACCAATTGCCCTGAAGTACACCAATTCTTAGAGCTGGGCTTTATTTGTAGCCTGTGTGCACAGCTATTAGTGTATGTGTGGTAAAGAGCACTTCCTGCCATGGTGCTGGGGCTGACCTCCTAACAAAGAACAGGTTCAATCTGCTTCCCCTCCCCCAACGCGGGAGACTGATGAGGGTCACATGACCTTTCTAGGCGGCACAGAGCGGGGGATGGTAATATATTGATGTGGGGGAAGGGTGCTGCTAGTCACACCACTCTTGTTTGTCTGTTATTAGGCCTGGGAAGCGCTGGCAAAGCACAGCCTCTAGCTGGGATTATCCAGCTGTGTCTCTGTTTCTCACAGTGCTGCAGTACCATCAACATATTGGATTTAGCTCCCAAGCCCTCCTGCTTTATTCATACCATAAAGAGATTACGAGCACAGGCAGGGTGTGAGTCAGTCTGGCAGGGCCAAGACCATCCACCCACCAACACAGAAGCCTACTGTGTGTGTGTTAGAGTGTGTGTGCGCGAGTCAGCGCCTGTGTATGCCTCTGTGAGTGCATGCACGTGTGGGTGTGTGAGGAAAGGCTTTGTGTACTCAGTAACACTGAACCACCCCTCCCCCACTCCCATCCCTCCCATCCCCCACTGCAAGCAGCCACACAGGCGGGAGACGCATTAGGGTTTCTTTGGTGCTGTTATGTCATACAGACCCATTTTCCAGACACAGCAACACATCGTACAAGAAAAACAGAGCTATTTTCAGACACAGAATTTCAGTATGTTTACCTTCATGTGAAATTTGACTTCACAGACTGAATATACTTTTTATATTACTACACAATTTCCTGCAAATGTATACAACCTTCTTCTTACATAGATCTATACTTACATATTACATTTATTTTTGTTATTTAGCAAATGCTCTTATCTGGAGTGACTTACAGGATATGTCTGACCTACTCAAAATCACATTTTATTTGTCACATTCGCTGAATACAACAGGTGTAGACCTTACAAGACACCTACAGCACCCGATGTCACAGGAAGGCCAAAAAGATCATCAAGGATATCAAGGCGAGGTCAGTACAGGTGTGTCAAAGCTGGGACCGAGAGACTGAAAAACTGCTTCTATCTCAAGGCCTTCAGACTCTTAAACAGCCATCACTAGCACATTAGAGGCTGCTGCCTATAGGAATAGACTAGGAATCACTGGCCACTTTAAGGAATGGAAAACTAGTCACTTTAATAATATTTATATATCTGGCATTACTCATCTCATATGTATATACTGTATTCTATTGTCACGTCTGCTCCTGCTCCTCCCCTCCGGCGTACGACGTCGCCAGAATACCAACCACCGGTCCTGGGATTCATCACAGGTGTGCGTAATGATGAGTGCCAGGTGTGCGTAATGATGAGTGTCAGGTGTGCGTAATGATGAGTGCCAGGACTGGTGGTTAGTACTCTGGTGACGTCGTACGCCGGAGGGGAGGAGCAGGAGCAGACGTGACATCTATACTATTCTACTGTATCTTAGTTAATCTTACTTAATGTTTACGTATCTGGCATTACTCCTCTCATGTGTATATAGTGTTTTCTAAACTATTCTATGGTATCTCATTCACTTAATAATGCATACATAGCTTGCATTACTCATCTCATATGTCTATACTGTTTTTCTGTGCTATTCTACTGTATCTTAGTCCGTTCCACTCTGACATCACTCGTCCATATGTATATAGTCTTAAGTCATTCCTACTTAGATTTGTGTGTATTGGGTATATGTTCTGTAATTTGTTAGATATTACTGCACTGAGGGAAGGCTTTGTGTAACACTGTACCACCCCTCCCCCACTCCCATTGCGGTCAGAGGCAGAGCAGGTCCCATATCAGGCAGTGATGCAACCAGTCAAGATGCTCTCGATGGTGCAGCTGTAGAACTCTTTGATTTCAAATCTTTCCAGTCTCCTGAGGGGGAATAGGCGTGCCCTCTTCACGACTGTCTTGGTGTGTTTGGACCATGATAGTTTGTTGGTGATGTGGACACCAAGGAACTTGAAGCTGTCAACATGCTTCACTACAGCCCTGTCGATGAGAATGGGGGTGGCTCAGGTATTCAAACCAGCGACCTTTGGGTTATTGGCTCAACACGCTTAACCACTAGACTACCTGCCGCTCTACAATAATTCTCTGCTAAGATAGGAAATATATACAGTACCAGTCAAAAGTTTGGACACACCTAGTCATTCAAGGATTTTTCTTTATTTTGACTATTTTCTACATTGTAGAATAATAGTAAATACATAAAAAACTATGAAATAACACATATGGAATAATGTAGTAACCAAAAAAGCGTTAAACAAATCAAAATATATTTCACATCTCAACATTAACGTCCTTTGCTCTGATGAGTCCAAATTTGAGATTTTTGGTTCCAACTGCCATGTCTTTGTGAGACGCAGAGTAGGTGAACGGATGATCTCCGCATGTGTGGTTCCCACCTTGAAACATTGAGGAGGAGGTGTGATTGGGCTGGTGACACTGTCTTGTTATTTATTTAGAATTCAAGGCACACATAACCAGCATGGCTACCACAGCATTCTGCAGCGATACACCATCCCATCTGGTTTGGGCTTAGTGGGACTATCATTTGTTTTTCAACAGGACAATTACCCAACACACCTCCAGGCTGTGTAAGGGCTACTTGACCAAGAAGGAGAGGGATGGAGTGCTGCATCAGATGACCTGGCCACCACAATCCCCCAACCTCAAACCAATTGAGACGGTTTGGGATTAGATGGACCACAGAGTGAAGTAAAAGCAGCTACCAAGTGCTCAGCATATGTGGGAACTCCTTCATAACTGTTGGAAAAGCATTCCCCATGAAGCTGGTTGAGAGAATACAGTGTGCAAAGCTGTCATTAAGGCAAAGTGTGGCTACTTTGAATAATATCAAATATAATCAAATGTTTTGGTTACTACATGATTCCATAGTTGTTATTTCATAGTTTTGATGTCTTCACTATTATTCTACATTGTAGAAAATAGTAAAAAATAAAGAAAAACCCTTTTGTCTGGTACTGTACATATGTTCACACACTGAGGAATGCAAAGGGTTACTCCAGTGCATTCTTTCTTGGCTATAGTCAAATTCCTTACAGACCAAAGGGAAGGAGAGAGGGAGAGAAAAGGCGGGAAAAGCAGACATATCAGAGATTGAAGGGCTGAGGTCAGGGGTCAAGGGTTGATGACCTGTGGATCCTGCTGCCTCCCCTCCTCTCCTCCCCCCATCTCCTCCCTCCTCCTTCCTCTCCCTCACCAGGCACTAAAGCAGTAAGTGCTACAGAATGGCATTACAGTTTATGTCTCTAGGAGGTCATGTATTCTAATGTACTGTGAATGTAGAAAATAATGTGGAAAACAGGTAATAGCTGTGGATGAGAAGCAACTTAATTCCCTTCATAATTGAGAAGTTGTCTCTTATAGAAAATCTATCTTTATTTGGCTCTATTACAACAACAATCAGAATCCAAACTGCAGTCTGTTTACTCATAATCTGGGCATAATACTAATCTAATACTGCTCAAGATGTCTTGGGTCAAGAAAATGTCAGAAAAGCTAAATAAAGCCCAATATTTGCAATGATATCGACATTCAATTCAAATCAAATCAAATCAAATGTATTTATATAGCCCTTCTTACATCAGCTGATATCTAAAAGTGCTTTACAGAAACCCATCCTGAAACCCCAAACAGCAAGCAATACAGGTGTAGAAAAACAGTGGCTAGGAAAAACTCCCTAGAAAGGCCAAAACCTAGGAAAAAACCTGGAGAGGAACCAGGTTATGAGGGGTGGTCAGTCCTCTTCTGGCTGTGCCGGGTGGAGATTATAACAGAACATGGCCAAGATGTTCAAATGTTCATAAATTACCAGCATGGTCAAGTAATAATAATCACAGTAGTTGTCGAGGGTGCAACAAGTCAGCACCTCAGGAGTAAATGTCAGTTGGCTTTTCATAGCCGATCATTGAGAGTATCACTCCCGCTCCTGCTGTCTCTATAGAGTTGAAAACAGCAGGTCTGGGACAGGTAGCACGTCCGGTGAACAGGTCAGGGTTCCATAGCCGCAGGCAGAACAGATGAAACTGGAGCAGCAGCACGGCCAGGTGGACTGGGGACAACAAGGAGTCATCATGCCGGGTAGTCCTGAGGCATGGTCCTAGGGCTCAGGTCCTCCGAGAGAGAGAAAGAAAGAGAGAATTAGAGAGAGCATACTTAAATTCACACAGGACACCGGATAAGACAGGAGAAGTACTCCAGATATAACAAACTGACCCTAGCCCCCTGACACATAAACTACTGCAGCATAAATACTGGAGGCTGAGACAGGAGGGGTCAGGAGACACTGTGGCCCCATCCGAGGACACCCCCGGACAGGGCCAAACAGGAAGGATATAACCCCACCCACTTTGCCAAAGCACAGCCCCCACACCACTAGAGGGATATCTTCAACCACCAACTTACCATCCTGAGACAAGGCAGAGTTTAGCCCACAAAGATCTCCGCCACGGCACAACCCAAAGGGGGTCACCAACCCAGACAGGAAGATCACGTCAGTGACTCAACCCACTCAAGTGACGCACCCCTCCTAGGGACGGCATGGAAGAGCACCAGTAAGCCAGTGACTCAGCCCTTGTAATAGGGTTAGAGGCAGAGAATCCCAGTGGAGAGAGGGGAACCGGCCAGGCAGAGACAGCAAGGGCGGTTCGTTGCTCCAGAGCCTTTCCGTTCACCTTCACACTCCTGGGCCAGACTACACTCAATCATATGACCTACTGAAGAGATGAGTCTTCAGTAAAGACTTAAAGGTTGCGACCGAGTCTGCGTATCTCACATGGGTAGGCAGACCATTCCATAAAAATGGAGCTCTATAGGAGAACGCCTTGCTTTATCCGGGTAGCCGGAAAGTAGAGCATTGCAGTAGTCTAACCTAGAAGTAACAAAGCATGGATACATTTTTCTGCATCATTTTTGGCCAGAAAGTTTCAGATTTTTGCAATGTTACGTAGATGGAAAAAAGCTGTCCTTGAAACAGTCTTGATATGTTCGTCAAAAGAGAGATCAGGGTCCAGAGTAACGCCGAGGTCCTTCACAGTTTTATTTGAGACGACTGTACAACCATCAAGATTAATTGTCAGATTCAACAGAAGATCTCTTTGTTTCTTGGGATCTAGAACAAGCATCTCTGTTTTGTCCGAGTTTAATAGTAGAAAGTTTGCAGCCATCCACTTCCTTATGTCTGAAACACAGGCTTCTAGCGAGGGCAATTTTGGGGCTTCACCATGTTTCAATGAAATGTACAGCTGTGTGTCATCCGCATAGCAGTGAAAGTTAACATTATGTTTTCGAATGACATCCCCAAGAGGTAAAATATATAGTGAAAACAATAGTGGTCCTAAAACGGAACCTTGAGGAACACCGAAATGTACAGTTGATTTGTCAGAGGACAATCCATTCACAGAGACAAATCTTTCCGACAGACCAAACCAGGCCAGAACTTGTCCGTGTAGACCAATTTGGGTTTCCAATCTCTCCAAAAGAATGTGGTGATCGATGGTATCAAAAGCAGCACTAAGGTCTAGTAGCACGAGGACAGATGCAGAGCCTCGGTCTGACGCCATTAAAAGGTAATTTACCACCTTCACAAGTGCCGTCTCAGTGGGGTCTTAAACCAGACTGAAGCATTTCGTATACATAGTTTGTCTTCAGGGTGGCAGTGAGTTGCTGCGCAACTGCTTTTTCCCCAAAAATTGAGAGGAATGGAAGATTCGATAAAGGCCAATAGTTTTTTATATTATCTGGGTCAAGGTTTGGCTTTTTCAAGAGAGGCTTTATTGCTGCCACTTTTAGTGAGTTTGGTACACATCTGGTGGATAGAGAGCTGTTTATTATGTTCAACATAGGAGGGCCAAGCACAGGAACTAGCTCTTTCAGTAGCTTAGTTGGAATAGGGTCCAGTATGCAGCTTGAAGGTTTAGAGGCCATGATTATTTTCATCATTGTGTCAAGTGATATAGTACTAAAACACTTAAGTGTCTCTCTTGATCCTAGGTCCTGGCAGAGTTGTGCAGACTCAGGACAACTGAGCTTTGGAGGAATACGCAGATTTAAAGAGGAGTCCGTAATTTGCTTTCTAATGATCATTTCATGTATAAATAGTCTCGTTGGAAAGTAAACATACAAAAGCTTTTAGATTGTAATATAGCCTAAATTAATATTAAAGGTCCTTCTCCACAGCCAGACATGATATTTGGTGACATTGTCTCTGATTTCAATAGCCAAAATAGAATGTCTGAAAAGAGCACTGGCGTCATAGGGTATGTTTTTGCTATAGCATGAAGTGTGCCCCAGCATGTGCAATGCAGATTACTTTAATGGTACTGCTAGTTGAAATGTCAGCAATTCCAGGTTTCTTTAATTGAACTTTAATTCAAACCAATGTTTACCACCACCGCAATGCTATCCAATAACAACATTGTGAAGGACAAAACCTGTTTTAGTATGCAATTAGACCTTGATGATATTTATACATTATAAAACAGGATTCAATTTCATAAAAGAGGAAAGCAAGCCACATACAGTACTAACATGACACATCTCAGCCAATAGTGTCTGGTTTTTACCTTCCACAATGCCCCCTATGGGCAACTAAATGCTTCGGATATGGTTAATGATTTCCACCTAACAGCCTGGATACATCTTAAACAATTTATGATTTATACAGAGAGAAATTAGTAAATGTAAATCTCACTGGAGATCTGCTACTGACAATGTATTGTTTGCTGGGGGATGGGGATGTATGCTATAGCTAGTTACTGCTGTGTAGTCAGTGGATTCAGCCCAGAGTTTTGTCATGTCAGCATATTGCTGTGTAATGGGGCCATCCACTCAGTCCAGGCAGCCAATGACAGTTGTAATGCAGCTAAGTGAGCTGTCACCCCACACTATCACCTGGTTTTACTTACAGGATTGTTTGTATGCATTGGGTCTACTTAATTACTGAGCTGCAGGCCCTAGTCCCTACAAAGACACATATCAATGACACTGGCTGTATGCAGTATGGGCCAGGGATTTTGCATGTGGCAGAGGAAAGGTGTTGTGTAAGGTGGACTGGAGGAAAAGACAAGCAGTATTTATCTCATCATGATAAAGGTCATTCATATAAGGTTGACAAGCCCTTCCTGATGATAGTTTACCAGGTGAGACGAGAGTGATAGAACAATGCCAATCATTATATCATCTAGCAAAAAAGGTCAGAAAATCATTATACAAATGTTGTATATGTTTGTGTGTGTGTGTGTGTGTGTGTGTGTGTGTGTGTGTGTGTGTGTGTGTGTGTGTGTGTGTTTGTGTGAGAGAGAGAGAGACAGTAAGAGAGGAGAGAGAAAACAAAACCCATTTAGAATCCAAGACCTGTTCTATTTTCCATTATATTTCTTATTTTGGTCATTATGATCCTCAGACAATAAAAACAAAAGTATTTATCCATTGTTTACTATTAATGCTGAATCTTCTCCTGGAAATAATTATTTCCAAATAAAAAGTACGAAACAAAGTAGAGGTCTCAGCATCCAAAAGTTGTGTGTGGCAGCATTGCCATCTAGTGGACACTAAATGCGCTGACGCTAGAGTGGACAAGTCAAGGTTAGCCCACCCAGCAAAATAATAAACATTGAGTTCCTCTTTCTACCCGGCTGACTGCCGCTGAGGGACACTCACACATCAATCAAAATACATTGAGCACATTAAACTATATAATTAAATTCTACAGTTATTGGAAATAACTAAATGAAGCTGTCCACTTTGGGAAGCTTGTAGAGATGGTAGAGATGAGAATAGCAGCATGCTGATCTGAGTGCCTACAGTGCTGCACAATGCAGTGTTGTTTAGGGAGCTGCTGGTGATTGTCAGAACAATGTTCCCAGGGTGTCTATGTTTAGAACTCTTTCACACTGAACAGTTTTTCCGACCTCATATAGAGGATAAATATTGTCACAGGGAATATGGGAAAGTCTTGTGAATAGATACTGCCTATTAAGTCCAGTTTAGACTCTAGAGTTACAAACAAAGACTACTGTACCAAATTGAGAGGGGCCATTGTAAGTCTGAGGAGAGTGTAATAATTTCCTTAGACTGGAATTGTGACATACTCAGTTATTTTATTAGAACCCCGTGAAATGAAGCCCAGCTCTCATGGTGGAATATCTGGCCAATGTAAAAAAAGACACTAATTTAAGTCATGGCTTTTAAATCTGATAAACCAAGATTAAAGTCTGTAGTATTGGCAAGGAGTTGATAACTGTCATCAATGCATATTGAAATGTTCCAAAAGAAGCCAAAATACATTCTCTCAAATGATGCCCCCTGGTTGTAGGAAATAAAACCGCCATGTCAAGAATGAAAAACATTTCGTGACTACACTAGAATCTAGATCTAATCATTATATAATTTAAGATACTGTAGTGCTTGTATTTTCAATGGCACCATTTCAGCCCTACTTGCCTCCACTTGGAAGATATACGTGTATCTGTTGAAATGATGTCATCCCAGATGTCAGCACTCATGATGCCATGAGACATCATCATGTTTGCTGTTATTTTTGGCTTTTGAGCAGCTTATACGGTATCTCAATATCATCCCAGAGACCTCAGCAATGTGCAATCATGTCGTGCTTGAATAAGGGATCATCTGTAGCGATGAAAGACTGGGAGGGCTTGTATGGGAGGTATGGGAACTGTCCCTTTCTTTTGCCAGTGGTCTGTTTTCTGTGCAGTAGGCTGAAGAATATCATGCAATGGCTATAGATAGTATTGTCTGCTCTGAGACCCAATAGAAAGTGTTGGGGGGGAAGAAGTGAAAATGAAAGGTGAGCCAGCCATGTAAAGGTGTTCTGCATTCATTCCACAACAGAAAGTGTTGGATTTATTGGAGGGGTTAAGGTTAAAGGCCCAATACAGCTGTTTTTATATCAATATCAAACCGTTTCTGGGTAACAATTAAGTACCTTAGTGTAATAGATTTCCATTAAAATTGGCAAAAATAGCTTTCTAGCAAAAAAATATTTCTCAAGTACGTATTTTGCTAAGAATGTCTGGAATTGGTCTGAGTGGGGAGTCTATTAACCAATTTACCGCAAGGTGATGTCACCATGGAAAGCCAAAACTCCCGCCCATGCAAACCTACTGATTAGAAGATCCTGTGGAGATTGTATTATCACCCAGCAACTATAAGGAAATAACACTGATCACATTTTTAAACACTTTTACAGTGTTAGTTTTATAAGCTGTTGTACAATAGGACATATATTTTGAATTTGGGTCCCACTGGGTTTATAAGATATGTGTGACTTACACATTCCACATCGACCTCTATATATTGTGTTTGTGATGGTTGTAGCAGAGGCCATTATGGTTCAGAGATACTCATCTATAATACCACTGTTGGTGTTGACTAGGCTACTGACTGACAGAGTCTGCATGACCTGAACATGGACTTCAATGAAGAACACTGGCAGTTGGCAAAGTGAGGAGGTCCATGGGACTGTTAATACCTTGATGTATTTCAGTTAATCATAATCAGTTCCTCCAAAGACGCTAGTTATGAAATAATCAAATGTGAACATTACAGGATAAGTAACAAGAGCAACGATCAACATGATCACAATCACTATCAGAACCTATACAAACGAAATGACCTCATTTCATTTGATCGATAATGTCATTGGTACACACATAGAGGCAGGCAACTTTCAATCTGTCTGCTTTTGTTTCATGCATTGTATAGGCTACTGCTTGAACACTAGAGTATTTTACAGCTTATGTACTTAGTCTGCCCATACCTCACTAAAATAACTCAAGCTATCTTGTTCTTGATCATCAGTCAGGATCCTGTACATGCTTGTCCCTTCTGATCTTCATACCACTGCAGTCACAGGTGTGTGTAACAATGACTACACCTGCAGCCTTTGGGATCAAAGATGGGTGCTGAGCACTTCTTCGCTCAACAACATCAATACTGGGTGAAAACGGATGCTGGTTTGTTATCAATTCAAAAACTTTTTTTTCCATATCATGTGTCAAAGCCCATATTTGTGTAACCTGGGGGAAAAAGCAGACCATGCAACTAGTGGAATATACCAGACTACGGCAGCTTGGAAGTCATGCTCAGTGAGATTGACAGTTTGACAGAGGGTTTCCTATATAGAAGCCCTCAACTGGCTGAAACACCACTATTTCCACATATTTTGCAGGCAAGGAAGTGTACCCATAACAACCTGGCATGTCAATGACTCATGACTCAATCATCTCCAAGATACTAGAAAATTAGGGTACTTCACATCAATTCTCAGTGTTTGGTTTACCATTGATATTTTGTTTATGTTAAGGCACCATTTTGTGTATGGGTCTACAGCTTGAGGTCAAAGGTTGAGGTCAGAACAGAGATCATGGGGTGTGGTGGTTAGGGTCAGGCCATTCAGAGGTGATGCAGGGATTAGGGGATTTTAGAAAGGAAGTTCTGGTTAATGGGCTTCAGTTGACATTGTCCTGGAATATATTAACACACAAAGATTCTAACCAATGATTGCAATGATAGCATTATGCTCTCACCCATCTCCTTTTAGAGAAGAATGCCAACAGGGCATTCTTTATACTTTCTAGGTAGTTACCCTATAGATGGCTCATTATAGAGAATTCAGACTTCTGAGCCAAGTACACACTGGTTTATTTATGTGTGTAAACATCAGTTGCCAGTAGAGACCCCCACAGTAATTAATGGAGCGAATTAACACAGTGACGTGGGTAGCTGAAAAATCAGGTTCCACCTCTGCCCAGACAAACACCTCCGCTCCTACTCTGGCTTTATGACCTGAGTTCAGTATTGGTAGATTTTTCCCAGTCAATGAAACACTGGAGTCGGTCAGAGGAGGGATGCATGCATGTCCTACAGGCTGTAGGAGACATTGGGACCGCACACAGGCACTGTGTTTCCTTCACCACACACCATAAAACCCCTACCACACATGGCTGTAATAAGCCAGAAAATTAAGCCATTACACCATTTTTAAGGTACACAGACATCCGTGTTTAAATATTTTAAGAGTGGCAAGGGATCTCTCACCACAAGTTACATTGTACTCTGGGACCACCAGGGAAATGGACACCCATTCAGATAGGGGTTCTGCAGCCACGGGGACGTGTTTACACACCATACAGCAGCATCAGAAAGCCTTATCTCTTCTATAATCACAAATCATACCCTAGCAGACATGTCTAGAGGGTTAATAACCTACAGGAGGCTATACAATATGTAAATGATAAAAACTGCATTGTTATTGGAAACAGAAACTATTATTTTGGGGGTGATCCCCATCCTTGGCACTGGCAGCCTCATGCTTTCCAGGATGTATTTGTATGGCTGTATTAACAGACCCATTTCATTAGAGAGAGAGAGAGAGAGAGAGAGAGGGGTAAGGGCTGAAGTACTTGGCACAGAGCATCGCTGGCCTAGGGCGAGCTGCATGGCTACCTGAGCCAAAATCTAATGATTGTGTTAGTCTCCGTTTGGATCCCATTCTGCAGACTGTTTAAGAGCAACACTTATAAAAGCTCATTACAGTACTTCTGTAATGGTGTACAGGAAAGTACTCCATAAGCTGAGAACAGCAGAGAAAGAATGTCTAGTAGACCCCCTAGGGAACGTTCTTATTAAAGATGGATGTTGTTTTTCTTCTTCTTCAAAGATTTCAATCTTTTCCTACATGTCATATTTGCTCCATTCCCTGGGCTATGAAACAATGCCAAATTTTGGGAGACCATGTTGAGGAATTTGTTTTAGGGCGGTTTACATTTTTTCCAGGTAGAAGAGTTTTTCCAAGCTACTGTTTAACGGTGAGGCACATACTGGTGGAAAGGGATTCCCTGATATGTTGGCAGGCTTTCCAGGGGCCATATGTGGGGGGCTTGGTTTAGACGACCTGTCTATTCTGCATTTCTGATGTATTGTGTCATCAGTAGGTGGCAGTAGGTCGAATACTTCCTGCAATCCGCTGCACACATGAAATGTGGAGCTTCCTGTAAATGGTGTTGCTTATGTATGAGCCATTTATGTTTTGGAGAGATTGTCTATAATTAAGATCTGTTGAACGTCTCATTGCACACACTAGGATAGAGGTTTTCCAAGTGGACCTGATAAACTAGGCTACCCTGTTTATCATGCAGTATTACAATGTCATGAGGTGGCAGGTAGCCTAGTGGTTAGAGTGTTGGGCCAGTCACCAAAAGGTTGCTAGCTTGAATCCCTGAGCTGACAAGATGAAAAATCTGTTGATCTGCCCTTGAACAAGGCACTTAACCCTAATTGCTCCAGGGTCACTGTCAATCACTCTTGTAGAGTACCTGACTGTGAGGCCACTCTCTGAGAATGTTTCAGGGGAGTTGGGATACGCAAAAAAAACACATTTCCCATTTCACACCTGACAGGTTACCCACTGGTACATGCAGGTAGAGACAGTTCAAATAATCAATATATTTCCAATACATTTGAGGTGACATTGAATATAAATGTTATTCATAACAATTGTCCTAATTGATTTTCAGCACAAAATCATTCAAACCATCTACTCAAATAGAATTCATATTTGAAAATGCTTGATAGTGAGTCCATAATCTCTACCTGCTGCAAGGCACTCGCAGTATTTGCCAATCACCACGGTATCCGCCAATCACAAAGCGCACGCGGTTCTGACTCCTCCCCAGTGTATAATTGAAGTTTCTTTAGTTTCTACAGCGGAGTCAACACGCAGTGTAGCCCGATCAGTGAACGGATAAAAAGCAGTACCCGTCGTCGGACAATGTTGCCCAGGAGCTTAACTGTATGTGTAACCCTGTGTCTATGGATTACAGTGTTGTCGACCCATGGAACCTTCGCTGCGAGGACCAGGCAGGATGACTCGTTCTTCACTGCTAGCATTTACCGAGCAAGATGCGCCTCGAGATGTCTCAGCCTGCATATCACTCGCATCTCTGCTTTTTTCAAGCACTCCCAGGTAGGAGCGTGTTGCTCACAGTCTGTCCAACTTTTACGCTTCATGTGTCCCCCTCAAAATAAAAAAGTGTGTGTGTGTGTGTGTGTGTGTGTGTGTGTGTGTGTGTGTGTGTGTGTGTGTGTGTGTGTGTGTGTCACCCCATATGGATGAGTTGATGAATAGGCTATTGGACATGAATGCGTCTGTCACATTACAAATGAAACAAGGCATAAATTAAGTGGTTCTGAAATATAAACAATGTGGCCTCTTCTCTGACAGAATAGCCTACTGATAGTTTTGTTGGACTTCACTTGTCACACAGTGACTAAAACAGTGGCAGCTGATGACCCTATAGGACTTGGAGTCTATTGGTTTTGCTTTCCACAGCTGCAAAGTTGATGCATATTGTGTACATACTGTATTGTGGGCACTTATTATTATTATTATTATAGTGGAAGGACATTATAGCCTTGCTGTTTTGTGCATGTGAACCTTTTTTGTCAAACTGGTTCATTAATTTTCCATAGTAAGAAATATGAGGACTGCTTTTGATTTTGAGTCTTAAGAATGTTGTGGTTAGATGTTTGATCTGATTTGTTTATAGCCCTCTATCAAAATGGACCAGTTTTATTTTTCACCCCATATATTCAATTACCTCACAATTAGCACCCACAATAACCCAGAAAATAGGTCACAATATGATTATGCATACCGAAGATGACCACCAAGCATGTTTCGATGCTCTTCTAGAATTTGAGTTGGAAGAAGTGATTTGCTGTGGAATTAACCTTTTAATTGGGTGATTTGGTATGTGGTGTCAGAAGTTATTTTTCACCCTCCACTAGACACATTGTTCTCTCCAAGGACACAGTAAAACGATCCTTTTCTTCCCCCAACTGTCTTTCACCTCCTATCTGCAGTCAGTTTTTAGTTTTGACTTAAGAACATTTGCAGGATGAAGTCTGGGCTTATACTCTCTATTCTATTTCATTACTGATTGCTGTGTGTTTTGGAATCAATGTTGGCGAGAGCTGGTCAACTGTTATTAACTATCATTGAGTGCTTTGTCTCCCTCTCCTGTCTAATCTCTTTATATTAGTTGGTTTTATGTTAGGAAGCATTGATATATTTGATTTCAGATTCTTTATTAGGCCATTTAGTCTAGTGAAGTTCACCGAAATGAATTTGAAGATAATTTCAACAACTTCTCGGCACTGCCCATGTTCTTAATATGGAGGCCTATAATCAATCACTATTTGACTGAAAAGTCTTAGAGATTGAGATGAAATGTATTAACTCCCCTGCAATTATAATGGGTTAATTGTCTGATAATTGACTGCCCCAGAAGTTGTATTCAACCTCTGTTGTGTTCAGAGGGCAGGAAATTAGGAGGATGTGTTTATAAGAGAGAGGTGCATTTTTGCTCCGTGATAAGGGACTGGTTGAGCATGCTTGGAGCTCCAAGAATAGAAGCCAATTGTTGTTGATACACTGAGTACTGTTAAATGCATTGTGTTCTCAGCAGGCTCTTTCATGTGGAAATGGGAGGTCTGGTCAGCTGGAAAAACATGCCTCCCCCTGCTCTAGCCCATGGCCCTAACCCTTGCCACCAAATGCCAGCATCACACCTCATAGCGGGGACACTGGCCCACTGATGCTATCCCCAGTGAGGTCACCTTCCTGCTAAACGCAGAGGCCCACTTTGGCTAAATGTGATAAGCTCTAATGTACTGTTGCCATAACACTGGAGCCTGCCCAGTCAGCGCTCAACGTGCTGCGACCTACAGGTGGATCTGCTTCCTCTGACAGATCTCATTACAGAGCAGGCCCAGCTAGGCGGGGGCTTGCCTCCAACCTCTAACATGATTGAGACTGCAGACCTCTTAATTCAACTCAGAAAGCATTCATGCTTAGGATTAATTTAATACTTTATAAGGACTCCAAGACACACAACGTTTCCAGTTTCATGGAAATAGACCCTTTTCAGCAATACGCCTATAGAAACGTTTTTAAAAAAAAGTTTAGTGACTTAATTATATTTTAAAAATTCTACACAACCTACAACAAATTTTCGAAGTGAAAGAAAGTTTTTTGAAAATGTTACAAATTAAGAAACACCTCCCCTGAAATATCATAATTGGATAAGTCTCCACACCCCTGAGTTAATACTTGGTGGAAGGACCTTTGGTAGCCATTACAGCTGTGAATAATTTTATAAATATTTTACCAACTTTGCACAACTCTTAGGGCATCATATATCCATCGTTTTTGTCAAAATTGCACAGACGCAGTAAATTTGTATGGGGATCATCGATGGACAGTGATATTTAAACCGTGTGTTTGATTTTTTTCTTTTTTTTAAAGCAGATTTAAGTCTGACTGAGACTTGATTGGTCAGGCACATTCAACACCTCTTTGAAAGCAACTCTGGTGTATTTTGCATAAAAATGTGTTTAATCCTCCCCCAGAAAAAAATAAAACCCTATCTCAGAGTTAGGTTATGTAGATCTGTATGAGAAAATAAAACCCTATCTCAGAGTTAGGTTATGTAGATCTGTATGAGAAAATAAAACCCTATCTCAGAGTTAGGTTATGTAGATCTGTATGAAAAAAATCTAATTGAATCCATTATTAGAAAAAATGAAGGAAGCATAATGTGAAAAAGTTGAAGGGGGTGTACGTTTTTTTATATTGTCCTTTGTAGAAGTTATACATACATTTTTTGCATGTTGAAATAAAACATTTTAGCAGTTGAAGCTGTAAACTCCCACACAAGTCCTCCTTTGAACTTGGCCGAATCAGGATCCAAGGATAATTGTCAGTGATGAGTTACTGAGCTCAGCAAGAACAGATACAGAGTTGGAAAAAGGCATGACCTTTTGGGCTTTGGATTTATGGCAATTTAGGATTTATAAATGTAGAAGTACTTCCAAAATACATATGTATTTATTGAAATTTTTCTTCATATATGGGGGACTTGTCACCCTGGTACAATAGACAGAGAGAGGGGAACACCCAGTTATAAATATGGTCACTGGACATTTAAAATATTAGGAGTGAACTGGGACCTCTGTTCACTAATGCATTCTGAAAGCATCAGTCTTGTAGTGGATTATTTATGACTACCCATGAAACCAAAAAACAAGGTGTGTCCATGTGGTGTTGTTATTACATTTTAAGTCATAAAAATATAACATTTTAAATTTGGTCGTTCATACCCAGTGAGCGGGGGTGCTGAAAGTTAAAGTATTGCACTTGTGAGACCTGTGTTCATAGCGAAGGAAAGAAAAACATGGGAAAGTAGTTTTTCCGTATCCCCTTGTTTTTGTCTTTTGATATTAAATAAGTTGGGGTGGAATCAAACCACAGCCACTGCTCGTCTCATGTGTGGACTATTTCATTAGTGAAGACAGGGGATGAATAGGGCTCTGTGTAGCTTGGCCTCACCTCTCTGTAAAAGCTTTTAAACCACGACCGTCATGTCTGTAAATCTCAGCTCCCAGTGAGTGCTACTGCCTGCTACACCCTCTAGTGCCTCCTCAGACAAACATTACACATTCCTAACGGGATACAGGCTCAACGTCTTCACCATTTCAATTTGATACAACATTCACTTTCATATTAACCTTGATGCTGAATAATATGACTGAGGAACCTCACTGTCACAATCCATGCATGTCAAATTCTCTGATTTATTTGCTTAGAGCCCACAGCTATTTGAACAGTCAACCTGGAGGGTTGCTTAGTTATTTTGGTCCGGAGAGGCTTCTGGGTTGTTGATAGACATATAGAGAGGTTGCCAGCTCTTTGAACTGTCTCTACCTGGGGTTCCAATTGCCTATGAAATCACACACTTTGCATGTGGTGCTTGGCCATTAAAAACAAATCCATAATATAAAAAAATATGCTCTGCACATCCCTTATGTGCTACACATATTTTATTGGTTGACAATGTTTTGATCCAAACAGATTTTTGTCAGGGCTTTTACCAATGTCAGTGATGTATAAGTGACCTATTGTAATTTCTGTGCTGAACTTAAAAAAGCAGGACATTCATCGCTCATCAGCACTGCGTGATGTAATGTAGGCCTACAGCGACACGATAGTTGATAAAGGATCACATGGATTCAGAAAGTGAACACTGAACAGCGATGGCACCACAAATCAGAGATGGATGGGAAACAAAATGTATAGCTGTTTTCAAAAGAAGGAATGCTGTACTCAAAAGCAGAGCAGGCTTTTTGTCTATGTTCCTCAGATGTCTAGAAATACAACATGGCCCTGGTCACCTGCTCTGCCTTCTCAGCTGGCACAAGCCAGAATACATCTCTGGGGTGAATCTGTGTTTACATGACTTTACCAGTGAGACAGAGAAAGCTGTGAGTTCACCTCTGCGTTCAGACACACAGAGCAACTATTTGGCTCTCCAAGTCGTTTTAGTGACTATCCGGATGTGGAAAGCATTTCATCGACCGGAGTCTTAAACAGTTCCTCGGCAGCACTGCATCATATTGAAACTGCTGAGGAATGCCACTGAGTCGTTGGGATGAAGTCCTGACCTATAATTATTCCCCATTGGTCCATGACATGCTGAGGTCAGGCCTGGACAGCTGGGGCAACATCCCACAGAGCCCCGCCGGTGCTGCAGAGATGCTGTCACTGAGCAAAATTAGCCCCTCCACAGATCTCTTTCTGTTGCCACTGACGGATGGGCAAGAAAAGGTGTAAAGAAAAACTGTGCCTGTGATTTAGGAGCAGGCTGGAGTCATGCCAATGTGTATAAATGATCTTGAGTGATTGCCAGGGTTTTATTTACAGAGTCAGTGGCACTGATATATTATTTTGACATGTTTGATTGATATTTTTGGGTATATTTAGTGCCATTAGATTTGTATTACACATGTAATTTATTTGACATGTTTTAGATGTACATCATGTTATTACACATGTACATTCATCATGTTATAGAGCACAACATTTCAATCAAAATACAGTACATATAGTACTACAGAAGAACACGTTTCATTTCCTGCTGCAGCCTGCCTTTTTAAAGTGAATTCTTCAGGTTTTCCTGTTCCAAACTAGGGCTGACTATGAAATGTAAGCTATAGGTAAAACATGTCTATTTGTTACCTACATTTCCATCTATTAATTTGGTCTTTGTTTAGTAGAATTATGAGATTTGTCCCGCTTGCATCCTATTCATTAGTAACATGGATTTCTTTATGATGTTATTACAATTAGCAGTAGGGCAATTCCACGGTAGGACAAATCTCCTTCAGTTTTACTTTGTTACCAAACTTTCTATCTGCATTGTTCTTCAAGTGAATGTATTTCTGTCAAATGGAAATCAGTGGAAATTGTTTTGCATTAACTTTGCAATCATTGTTTTTTATTTGACATATACATTTTAAAGTGAAGAATCAGCGTCTCACTGTCACTCTGTTACCATGGAATTGCTGTTAAGTCTCTTCCCTAGACTTCCTGATGCACCATGGATGCTTTTTAAACTGGCTGACCATTATCCTTGACACATAACACACACTGGTACTGGATGGCAAATGAAATCCTTTAACGAGAAGTTCTTTCCCGAGGTCTCACTGGGAATTTCCACTGGATTACATTGTTTGAGAATACTTTGAACTTGACATTGAATTTATGCAGACTTTCTTGGTTCACAGACCCTTAAGGTTTGGCTAGTCAGTCATTCCTGGTGCAGTGTCTTATTGTAAGGAACAACGCACGGATTCATGTATAACGGTGACCTTTCATTTTTAACATATGTCTGGTAATGGAAATTTAGAGTCATCGCCTTTATTGAGAAGGTTTCCTTTCTCTACATTTGGAATTTCCCAACTATTAATAATGGCAGACAAAACTTCAATGGGGATTTGAATGAATCAATGAAACACTTGCACCCAAGCCTTCATACCTAGAACCTTAGCAAAAATGTGAAATTCCATGGTAACAGAATGATGCTGAGACTCAGATTTTTCACTTTAAAATGTATATCAAACAAAATCATGTAACTTTTTTTAGCATACATTTTAAAGTGAAAAATCTGGGAATCGGCATCATTCTGTTACCATGGAATTACCCCCACCAGCGAATTAATCAACTGGTCAATTTGTCTGGGCGATCATTTATCTTACATTTAATGTCCAAGTGAAACCATAATTGAAGATAATAGCCTTGTGGTTTTTTGGAGCTCAGGAAATGGACACTTGAGCCAGGCATTTAGCCCATTGGAACTTCTCAAGATGACAGGGAGACACTCTCTTTAGCCGGCACAATTAGGACCAAATGTTTGGCTTCATGGAACCCAGAAGGTGGCACTTCCACAGCAATTAGGGGGAATTGGAGGTGTCTGCAGTCTACACAAGAGTGCTGACATCAGTTCCTGTGTGAGTGACCTCTGGGATGTCTGTTGTGAGATCAAACGCAGGCTGATAAGAGTTGAGGTCACAGTGCTCTGCTGAACGACACTGAAACTGACCAGAGATCTGCCCCCACCCCTCTCTGACCTTGCTTCCTTAGGTTACACATATGGGTGTATTACTCCGTTCAAAGATTCAACTGAGTTTTGATACATTTCCCATGGCTTCTAAATAAAGAAATTAGAAAGTTTTGTGGTGAAACTGATTCAAAGCATTCTTTCTGTTTTTGATGTTGTTATGAATTATTGTGTGAATACCTACTGTACTGGACTGAATTATGATGTGTTTAGCATTTAATTGATAATTCTTGAATTGAAAATTGTAACTCATCTGCTCTCTATTTTCATTACAGAATAATGGATCCTTGGTTTGGTGTCAGAATCACAAACAGTGCTCAAAGGTATGTAACAAAGTATTGACTGCATGTGCTTTAAATGAAATAACAAACTTATAAAGTAAGTTTGAGAAACCTGTCTATACCCAAACTTTATAGAAGTTTTAGGTGAACAATTTCAAACCATGATAGCCGTTATGTGAACACACTTCACCTTTTCATCAGTCAAGTTCTTCTAGGGTTATTGAGGTTCCACCACCCGTCTCTGACACCACTAAACCCCTGTTCATTAGAATTACAGTAGTCCATTTTATCCAGCGTTTCCTGAAGGTCTTGTTTGGTTTTCGTGCCCTGTCCCAAAGACAGTTGGTACAAAGATGGTGTTGACAGGTCCTCTGAAAGGATGGTGCTGACACGTCCTCTCAGCTTCTTTGGGAGCTGTTGACAAGCCCCTCACTGTGGTGCTGAGCCCACTGAGTAGACAGTATACTGAGGACAGGCTCAGCCCAGGGCATTCTGGGAGGACAACCAGGAGGGAGGAATGATGATGACACAACAGTAGGGATCAAAGACATGGGGCAACTTTGAACCCTATTCACAAAATAGTGGACTACCTTTCAGCTTGTCCCTATGTGACTCTGGCCAAGATTAGGGTACTGCAAATAGGGTGCCATTTGGGACAGTAACTGATACCCTATCTCTGTCAAAGACTCTTCTGTTCATATCAACCAGGACAGCAGCAACCACCCTACACGTTGGTCCTGATGATGTCATCGTCGGAGGACTGAATTCCACCCAGGATGTAAATCGAGTGTTGTCATTCACACTTCTACGGACGCTTACAGTTTTCTCTTTCGCGAGAGCGTGTCTCTGTCTTGTTTTTCATCTCTCCCGTGTTTTCCTTTGCATTTATAAAAACGTTGTCTTAATAGCTCATGGGAAGCGTGCTGTTGCGGAGGCGACGACAAATTGGATCTCATCCTTGTCTGTACTGACTACTTACTTGTATGGCTTGTTCATGCAGCACAGGGAGAGAAAACAATTACTCTCTTGAGTCATTGTTTGCGTTTCTTACACTGTGTTATTGAGGTTTTATTATAAATCATATATTTGGAAATGTCCAAGGACACCCAGTTTATTTGTTAGAGCCTGTATACTGAACATTTGGGCCCAATCAGTGTTCAATGATTTATTAATGATGATTTGTCTAGGGTTGGGCTATAGCAACTTTAGATTTAAAATCAATCAATAATAATAATATGGGTAGCCTAGGCCTGACTGTGTGTGCCAAAGCGCAGAGTGAGTAACACACTGTCAATCATCATAGGGTGCAGAGCAAGCAACTCTGTTGTCCCCAGAACTGGATAATGAGAATACCAGTTTCATATCTTATTAGGCCTAGGGTACTATGTGTTGTAGGTAGCATATTGCTAGAATAATATGCCTATAGGCTACGTATAGTTTCTTTCAGAACTTAGGTCACAGCTCTTTTGACTTCTCATTCGATTTTTTCCATCTTGACATTGTATGCTCAATTTGACTTCTTGTGGCCTGAAATATGTCATTCACAATAAAGCTGTGATTGAGAATAGCATAGACTCTGACTTTCATAATAATAAAGCTGTGATTGAGAATAGCATAGACTCTGACTTTCATAATAATAAAGCTGATTGAGAATAGCATAGACTCTGACTTTCATAATAATAAAGCTGATTGAGAATAGCATAGACTCTGACTTTCATAATAATAAAGCTGTGATTGAGAATAGCATAGACTCTGACTTTCATAATAATAAAGCTGATTGAGAATAGCATAGACTCTGACTTTCATAATAATAAAGCTGATTGAGAATAGCATAGACTCTGACTTTCATAATAATAAAGCTGATTGAGAATAGCATAGACTCTGACTTTCATAATAATAAAGCTGATTGAGAATAGCATAGACTCTGACTTTCATAATAATAAAGCTGATTGAGAATAGCATAGACTCTGACTTTCATAATAATAAAGCTGATTGAGAATAGCATAGACTCTGACTTTCATAATAATAAAGCTGATTGAGAATAGCATAGACTCTGACTTTCATAATAATAAAGCTGTGATTGAGAATAGCATAGACTCTGACTTTCATAATTGTTCTCATTTAAAAGCTGCAACTTTAGGACATTAAACACTTTATTGGAATGTTTGGGAAATACTCTTCATAATTGTAATTAGTCTTAATGCTTTTATGATATTTCCATTAGTAGGATAAGGCATTTGGCTGTTTGGTTTGCAACGGCAAGGAGGGATTTTGTCTGGCCTCGCATGCATTTCTGTCTTGTACTGTAAGGTTTGTTCAAATATATATATCATTTGTTTTTTTCTATCTTGCTCATTGCTATTGGTTGTTCCATCTCCCTCAATATTACCTTAGTTTAGGACTACCATGGTTTTAAGTTATTCAAAAACAACTTAAACTTCCTTAAATAGCCTAGAACTCCATTAGATTCAATCACTGTTTGATCATGAAATAGTGTGGCGGGGGAAATCCAGTATGCATTCAACTGAAAGTGTCTTAATAGTCATATTGATATCAAATTGAGAGATAATAGAACATTGGGCTTCTATAACATTAAAACACCAGAGCGTCTGCTGTAAAAAGGAACTTTTTGACCCAGATCATTCGAGAGGGAAAAAACAAAAACACATTTTCTTACCGGACATTCTGTGCCGCTTTGGTAAAACTCTTAAGGTCTGTCTACATTGTTCTCTTGCATTCTGTAAATATAACACATTTATTGTAATAGTCTGTAGCAAATAGGAATATATGCAGTTTATTCAGATTGTCATCTGTGCAGTGCTGTGCTGTGTGCTTCTTGACTCGGCTCATTACTGTGCGCCAGCAGTCAAGTTGAAATAGGTTTAGGTATCGTCTGTCACATCACGACGTCATCGCCATCAACGATGGCTGTCAATCATCCTCGATAGACGATACTATCGTAATATTGCCCAACACTAATTTGGGCTCCCTTTTTTTATATTAATGACTACATGGATAATATGAAACAGTGAAATGTGGAACTGCTGAACACTCTTTACTGACTTCGCAGTATTGCATTTGTTATGAATATTCATTACAATCAACGTTTTGTATTCACACCCAAATGCAAACCATCCCCTTTTATTTAAGATCTAAATATTTCTATATTCCTTTGATATTTAAATCAAATCCATGCGGATTGTGATTAATTGAAAAAGGTTTGGTCAGTTTTTAGGGTCCTCATACAGGCTGGTGTGTGTGTGTGTGTGTGTGGTGTGTGTTTGTTACATACATATGTATGTATGTGTGTGTGTGCAGTACCAGTCAAAAGTTTGGACATCTACTCATTCCAGGGTTTTTATTTGGACTATTTTCTACATTGTAGAATAATAGTAAAGACATCAAAACTATGGAATCATGTAGTAACCAAAAAAGTGTTAAACAAATCAAAATATATTTGAAGTAGCCACCCTTTGACTTGATGACAGCTTTGCACACTCTTGTTCTCTCAACCAGCTTCATGAGAAATACTTTTCCAACAGTCTTGAAGGAGTTCCCATATGCTGAGCACTTGTTGGAAGCTTTTCCTTCACTCCGCGGTCTAACTCATCCATAACCATCTCAACTGCGTTGAGGTTGGGTAATTGTGGAGGTCAGGTCATCTGATGCAGCACTCCATCACTCTCCTTGGTCAAATAGCCCTTACACATCCTGGAGGTGTGTTGGGTCAAAACAAATGATAGTCCCACTAAGCATAAACCAGATGGGATGGTGTATCGCTGCTGAACGCTGTGGTAGCCATGCTGGTTAAGTGTGCCTTGAATTCTAAATAAATCACTGGGTCACCAGCAAAGCACCACCACACCACCACCTCCATGCTTCACAGTGGGAACCACACATGCGGAGATCATCCATTCAGCTACTCTGTGTCTCGCAAAGACATGGCGGTTGGAACCAAAAATCACAAATTTACACTCCGACCAAAGGACAGATTTCCACCGTGTCCATTGCTCGTGTTTCTTGGCCCAAGCAAATATCTTCTTATTATTGGTGTCCTTTAGTAGAGGTTTCTTTGCAGCAATTCGACCATGAAGGCCTGATTCACGCAGTCTCCTCTGAACAGTTGATGATGAGATATGTCTGTTACTGGAACTCTGTGAATCATTTATTTGGGCTGTAATCTGAGGTGCAGTTAACTCTAAGAATTTAAACCTGGGTCTTCCTGGGTCTGGGTCTTCCTTTCCTGTGGCGGTCCTCATGAGAGCCAGTTTCATCATAGTGCTTGATTGTTTTTGTGACTGCACTTGTCAAGAACTTTAAAAGTTTCTTCATTTTCCTTATTGACTGACCTTCGTGTCTTAAAGTAATGATGGACTGTCATTTCTCTTTGCTTATTTGAGCTGTTTTTGCCAAAATATGAACTTGGTCTTTTACCAAATATGGCTATTTTTTGTATATCACCCCCTACCTTGTCACAACACAACTGATTGGCTCAGACACATTAAGAAGGAAAGAAATTCCACAAATTAACTTTTACAAGGCACACATTGAAATGCATTCCAGGTGACTACCTCATGAGAGAATACCAAGAGTATGCGAAGCTGTCAAGGCAAAGGGTGACTACATGGAAGAATCTCAAATATACAATATATTTGAGCATGTTTGTGGTTACAACAATTCCATATGTGTTATTTCATAGTTTTGATGTCTTCACTATTATTTACTATTAATGCAGAAAATAGTACAAATAAAGAAAAACCCTTGAATGAGTAGGTATGTCCAAACTTTTGACTGGTACAGTATGTGTGTGTGTGGATACCTACATATGTGATCATATGCATAGTATCAGTACATTATACTGTACAGTATGACATTTACACATGCTTATAAGTAGGAGCTGCTAAATGACTAAAGTATATTCAAAGTTAATATTTCTGTGCTCCAGAAGATTACGTTTTGAGGTAATTTGTAATGGCCTTGTCGGGGTGTTTTAAATTATGTGTATTTTTTAAAGTAGAGCCTCCATTGTTTTCACTATAATGCAGCTCAACTTGTTTCTTTCCTTTCCATAGTGATGGCCAACACCGGTTCTTGGCACCAGCCATTCCCTTGTCATTCATCATGAGTTTTATGTTTGAAAAGGCTTTTGCTGGCTGCAAGTCAATGCACAGCATACTGTTTTCATAATCAACCGGCTACATGGCTGAATCTCTGAAAATGCCAGAGATTCTTTAATGGACGTCTTGTTCTCTTGACAAGCATGTGACTTTGCACTCATTTACCCTCTGTCTGTGTGTGTGCGCGGGGTGTTACAAATCAGTTTGCACTTGTTTAGCCTGTACTTTCAGACATGATTTATTGGAGTGTGAACATGATGTAGCACCTTACAAAGTAATATTCAAAGTTCACCATCATAATACTGAACTCCAATTTGTTGATGAGACCTGTATCCCTCTGGTATATTTTAGAACTGAGCAAATAAGAGTTTAGTTATTCAAACAAGGACTAGAACCCTAAAGTTCTGTCTTGTTTGATGAGCATACATGCGCACACACACACTTCATATCGACATAATTGAGTGGAGTGTTTACAGAGTCTCTCTCTGAGCCTCTCAAAGCACAGGGGCCATTGTGTCAGCTCAAACAATCACTACAAATGGCCCATGTCGTACAGTGCCTCTGTTTGGATGGCTCTACGGATTCTGATTAGCTTCTCCTCACTTCATGAACAGCTCACAGTCAAACAGACGGACAAAAGCAGTGGCTAAAAAGTCCTCCCCCTCCCTGGACCGGTGTTCTTTCCATCCAAGTCCATAGTGGGGGTCCCTTTGTGGACAATGTGTGGTAAAGACTGGTTAATTATTTAGACAAAGATGCTATGACTCTTCGTCTGTCAGCGGTTTAGGAAATCAAAGCCTCCCAGTTTACATCTTAGACGGGGGAACGGCCGGAGTCACTCCTATTGCCTCCTAACTCCCAGCAGCCCCCTTTGTCATGGTGATTAACCCGTCTTCCCGCTTGCTGGGGCAGGGAGAGGTAGCGGGCAGTCATTAGCATGCCGTAACACCAGGCCAGCCCCTATTCAGCTAGGGGACACCAGGAGGATAGAGCGGAGTGCAGGCAACATTTGTATGAGCTATTGTCATTTAGTCTACTCTGCTTTGATAGCTTCCCACTTGAGAGATTTGGATAAGGTACTCATCGAAAGTTTTCAAACTACAGGGCGTTCTCTCTTTTCCTGCTCCTTGTGCTAAGAATGTGTGTGTCAGCCAAAAAGCTTTCCACATGCAGAGTATGACTGACATTTAACAGGGCTGATTTCCCAAAGGGTGCGATCCATGCTCCAAATCAAATGCTAGGATTGACTTGAGACTGTTAAATGCCAGTTTGCAAATAAGCAATGTACTTCATTACCCACACGTGTGCTACGCTCGGTTACACTTGTCTGGAGAGATGTTGGAATATAACCAGTTTTCAACCCGTTTCTCCAATATCCAGTTTTAAAAATGTGGTGTATGACCAAAGTGTATTTTGGATTTAAGAAGAAAATCATGCTTTGAAATTAAGATATAATGCCATGTACACTTGTTGACCAGGGAGATGGATTTCTCTGTGAACTAGAATGCTCAGCCCATCAGTAGGATGAACAAAAGTAATCCATTAATCTTTAGTCTAACATCCCTTAGCAGTGAACTGACGACTTCTCCTCTCTGTTTTCCCGGCCCGCCACATCACCAACCCACCAAGGTTTTCAGAGCTTGCCAAGAGAAGCTTTGTAAAGCAACATTGTATGGACAGCTTTTTAATGTCAATGCATGTCCTTCATGGAACTGTAATGCTCCAGGTGTCTCTTTTGACTCTGCTTACCCATCATACCCAATGAGCTAGACATCCCTGCATTAAGAACAAACAACATCTGTTTATTCTATTGGATAACACATGTCTCAACTGAACCTTTACATTTTGTGAAGAATGCTTCCGTGCAGTTTGCCTGAATAGCAAGAACTAGAGAGCTATGTACGTCTCTCATTGAAAAGTGTCTTTCAAAAAGCCCGTCACCCCCCCTTTCTTACCCACTAGTTTTCTCACGCCAATTTTTTTTTATCCGACTTCCCCAACAGTAGTGTTTTTCTAGGTCAATCAGTCTATTGGTAGTGTTGGCTCGGTCCTCAATCTGCATTAATCGTCATTAAAAAAGAAAATAATGGCATGCGTTCTGGGAAAATATAGCATTCCTCATTGGCTACAAACCTGAAGTGTGTCATGGCAATTTACTAAGGTCATTTGGAGGAAGGCAGTATATTTTGGAGGCGCAGTGAAAATATCTGATTTAAGTAGATGCTGTGTGGATGGTTTATGGTCGTGGCATGGCTGGGTCTTTGTCTGCTTGGACGCACTTCAAAGCACCTTTTGGTGACAATTACTGTCAAGTGTGTGGCGGTCGGTGTCGTTTTAAGATGAGGGAGGACTATTTTTTTTATGAGCATGGCCATATTTCTATTACAGCATATTGTCATTCCTATTCCATTCACACAGCTCAATTTAACATTAAAAGGTTTAGGCTACTACATGATACTAAAATGTTCCCTATAGCTATCATGAGGTTGCTACAACCTAGCCTATGAAAAGTTTACAACGTAGGTGCACAGGTCGAGAGAAAAATGTGAGTAATCAAGGTGACAGACAGTGACACATTCTATACAGCCTTGCACACTCTTACCTGCATCTAGGGTGTCATCATTCATCCAAAACGAGAGTTTCTATTGGACAAATGTGGGTATTTTTATCCCCATTTTCATTCCGTTTGCTTCTGTTTAAGTAATGTTTTTTTCAACAGAATTGGTGGATTGAATACACCCCTGATCACACGCGAACACAGTTCACGTTCATAGCAACCACATACAAACAGCATGATCTGCTCATTGTATAATTCCTTCTCGGATCGATTTCCCTTCACTTGTGGACTTCAGTGCACAACACATCAGCTGTCTGTGACCAGTTGGAGAAAAAGAAATCCAAGCCAAACCTTCATATCATGACTGCTACACACAGCCTACATCGTTGTCACCATATTAGCTAACGTCGTAGCTAACATAGCTACTAGAACTAACAAGTTTGTAAACCCGTTACAATCATGCAGTACAGTCAGCAAGCAGTTTAGTAGTTACACAGGCGGGCCCCGGTGGAAATCAATCAATAAATCCACAAACTTACGTTGACTTGGACGAGTTCCAGCGTTGGATAGCCATAGCAGGGCTAGCTAACATAGCATCCCTCTCTGTTTGAGCTGGGTGTTTGAGAAGGCTAAACTGGCTAGCTGAATTCACTAACTAAGTGAAAGTTAGAGTGAAAATGCAACAAAATATAACTAGGTCGCTCTCTCGCTCTTGCTTCTCCATTTAAAAAAATAATAATAATTTGATCAACTATTCTGTCTTTGAATCAACTACTCACCACATTTTATGCACTACTCTGCTAGCTCGCTATAGTTTATGCTTTCAGTACTTGATTCATTCTCTGATCCTTTCAGTTGAGTTGATAAACTGTTAGTTCATGCTGTAAAAGCTCGGATAGGTTGGAGGATGTCCTCCGGAAGTTGACATAATTATTGTATAAGTCTATGGAAGGGGGTGAGAACCATGAGCCTCCTAGGTTTTGTACTGAAGTCAAAGTACCCAAAAGAGGATGAAAACTATCTGTCCTCCGGCTACACCATTATGCTACCCTATAGAGTGCTGTTGAGGCTATTGTAGACCTTCATTTAAAAAAACAATGTGTTTTAATCAATAATCAGTGACATGTAAATATGTGTGTGTATATTTATATATATTATATATATATTATTATATATTTATATATATATATTTATATATGGTAGTTTTGTCTTTGTTTCACTATTACATTTTTTCTGAAATTCAATAAGGAGGATTGTTCTCCCCTTCCTCTGAGGAGCCTCCAGGTGTGCTGCTAGAGTCTGACTGAAGATTAAAGCAGACCAAATATTGAGATGAACAGTGCATTTGGAAAGTATTCAGACCCCCTGACTTTTTCCACATTGTGTTATGTTTTAGCCTTATTATAAAATTTATAAAATATCTATTTCCACATCAATCTACACACAATACCCCATAATGACACAGCCAATTTTTTTTTTTTTAAAACAACATTTTTAGCAAATGTATTACAAATGAACAGATACCTTATTTACATAAGTATTCAGACCCTTTGCTATGAGACTTGAAAGTGAGTTATGTTGCATCCTGTTTCCATTGATCATCCTTGAGATGTTTCTACAACTTGATTGGAGTTCACCTGTGGTAAATTCAATTGAATGGACATTATTTGGAAAAGTGCATACCCCTGTCTATATAAGATCCCTCAGTTGACAGTGCATGTCAGAGCAAAAATCAAGCCATGAGACCGAAGGAATTGTCCGTAGAGTTCCAAGACAGGATTTAGTCAGGGCACAGATCTTGGCAAGGGTACCAAAACATTTCTGCAGCCTTCAAGGTCCCCAAGAAAACAGTGGCCTCCATCATTTTTAAATGGAAGGACTTTGGTACCACCAAGACTCACCCTAGAACTGACTGCCCCGCCAAACTCCGCAATCGGGGAAGAAGGGCCTTGGTCAGGGAGATGACCAAGAACCCGATGGTCACTCAGAGTTCCATAGTTCCTCTGTGCAGATAGGAAAAGGACAACCATTCCTGCAGCACTCCGCGAATCAGGACTTCATGGTAAAGTGGCCAGACGGAAGCCACTCCTCAGTAGAAGGCCCATAACAGCCCGCTTGGACTTTGCTAAAAGGCACCTAAAGGACTCTGACCATGAGAGACAAGATTCTCTGGTCTGATGAAACCAAGATTGAACTCTTTGGCCTGAATGCCAAGCTTCACGTCCGGAGAGAACCTGGAACCATCCCTACGGTGACGCTTGGTTGTGGCAGCATCATGTTGTGGGGATGTTTTTCAGCGGCAGAGACAGGGAGACTAGTCAGGATCAAGGGGAAATATGAACGCAAAGTACAAAGAAATCCTTGGTGACAGCCTGCCCCAGAGTGCTCAGGACCTCAGACTGGGGCGAAGGTTCACCTTCCAACAGGACAACAACCCTAAGCACACAACCTTGGGACAAGTCTCTGAATGTCCTTGAGTGGCCCAGCTAGAGCCCGGACTTGAACCTGATCGAACATCTCTGGACAGAGCTGAAAATAGCTGTGCAGTGACGCTCCCCATCCAACCTGACAGAGCTTGAGAGGATCTGGAGAGAAGAATGAAACTCCCCAAATACAGGTGTGCAAAGTTTGTAGCGTCATACCCAAGAAGACTCGAGGCTGTAATCTCTGCCAAAGGTGCTTCAATAAAGTAAAGTGTCTGAATAGTTATGTAAATGTGATTCCACTTTTTACATTTTTATAAATGTGTAAAAATGACAACCTGTTTTTTCTTTGTCGTTATGGGGTATTGTGTGATATTTTAGAATAAGGCTGTAACAAAATGTGGAAAAAGTCTAGGTGTCTGAGTACTTTCCGAATGCACAATTATTATCTGGTATTCATTCACTCCACTTATTTGTCTCATTGGACAGTGGTGGTAGTTGTTTGAGAACACTTTTTATTTAGGTTAATTTCTGTGTGCACATCTCTTACTGTTTTTATTCATTCCACACTCCGCCTTGCACTTTTATACTTGAATGGTGTTTGAGTCTGAGGCCTGTGTGTGTGGCGGAGGAGTGTGAAGCAAGGCTGGTCAGTCCTAGCAGGAAGGATCTGGACATGGCTGTTAAGTTTCATTGACTGAGGGGGGTTGCTCCATTGCCTGCTATCTGTGGAGCTCATTATACACAATGTGGGTGGCAGGGAGAGAACCCCCCCCCCCTCCCAGAAACACCAGACCATCGACACTGGAGACGCGCATTCTCTCCTCACTGAGGTTACAGCCCCTAGACTTTCTCTAGTGGTGATGGTTCCCTTCCGGAACATTCCAATGATTCTGAGGAGGTGAGGACTCAATGGTGAGTAACTGAAGGAAAAAGTTGCATTACCATGGGTGTCTCCTCTATGGCATCGCTTGGAAATGTGAGTCACTAATATAAACAGGTATTTGTTTGTCATTTCAAGGAGCTATTTGGATCACTTCCTTTTCAACCATGCATCAATTTATGTTTTTAACATGCAGAAAGCATCTTCAAATGCCCCAAATAAACTGTTAAACAGAAATAAGCTTATACAGCTACAATGACACATCTTGTCAAATGTCAGGCTTTTTTTTTCTTCGTGTTCTTTCTTTTCTAGAAGGATCATTGTAATCACAACTGCTTGTCAAATCCTTTTCAAGCAATAATGACCTGTCAAGCCGAGACAATCTGCTCTAATCCATGTTGTTTATTCCCATTCTGCGGACGAGGAGCTCTGTGCTGTTTTCTATTGGCCGCGTGGCTTATCAGCACCCACAAACTCAGCCCATAGCTTAGTATTCTCCTCTCCTGATGTTGCCATCTCTACTTTGAGAGCTCTTAGATTAGAATGATATCTGAGGGAAAGGTTGGATTGTTAGTTTGTTACACAATCAACAGGAGGGTGTTGGATATTGGATATTTTTTTTATTGAATCAATCACGTCATGTTCGAGATGGCCAAATCCTGAAATGAAACTGCACAGATCTTGTGTGACATTCATTTGGGCATCACTGGTATGATGAAGTCCATAGTAATACTCTGATAATGTGGGCGTTAGTGTGGTCAGTATGTCAGCAGAGGAGTAATTTACACAGCTAGGATTTCCAAAGGCTCTAAATGTCTCTCTAATCGAAATTGACCATTCTGTCCTAAGCTCTCGCTTGATCCCTACAAACACGCAGCAGTGTAAATCCAGTGACCTTCGACCTGGCCCTATGGCCCTCTGGGTAAAGCCTTCCATGCTCTGAATATTGATATTCTGGCTGTTGTGTTCCTCAATATATTCTCATTGGTAGAGATGATACAGACACATTTTGTTTTTGAGGAAGAGTACTACCGTTTGTGAAAGTTAGTGGGGGCTGGTTGAGTGGGATTAGTGGATTTGAAGTGTTTCTTTAACCTCAAATAACAGGAGATGGCAGTGGAATGTTATCAGGTCAGTCTCACTCCCTCTGAAGACTTTTCATGTTGCAGATATTTCTGGCCTAGATAGGGAGAGTGGTCTGAAGTCTCCTGACTCCAAATCCTTCACATTTCATTTCTAATTCCTTGAGTCCCAGTCCAGACACAATTCCACCGCATAGTGTGTATGGGCCCAGCAGGAGCATGTTTTAACGAAGCCTAAATCCATTTAATCGCCCACTATCTCCCCAATTCACCACTGACTACACTGCCCATAACAGAAATGTTATTTTCTCTCACTTCTGCTCTGTGGAAAATATGATCTGATAATCACAACTTGAAATCTTGCATTGCGAACAAAACCTAAACAAATGACTCAGTGATGCTGGGAAAGTGCATTAGCTCGTACTCCCATTCTACGCTACGCTTTCATCCGTCCATCATCAGGCAGGATGATGTGGTGGTTCCCATCATCATTGGTATGGGGGAGCTGCTAGAGTACAGTAAATCAGATGGGACGTTAAGCAGAGTGGCGTGGGACAGCCACAGAGTCAGAGGGCCCAGCTCTTTCCCAGGCCACCGCAGCACAGTAAAAGGACAACTAGACATGTTTTTAACCCATCTGACCCCATCTGATTGAGACATCCTGTTGAGTCTATTTGTCATGACGTGTCAACCGAGCCCTGAGAAAGGTGATACGTGAGGCTCACGTTACCGGCCACTGTAATATCCATCTCTGGTCTGGCTGGTGGCGTAATGTAACAACCGTTCCAAAGGACCAGAATGGAATGAGTCACATCAGCTTCGTTGCCGCTTTGGTTGTTGTGTTGGTCTGCATTTTCAGAAATATAGTGTGAGTGGGATGTCAGTGGTTTGTTGAATGGCTGTTATGGGTGAAACTTCAGTCATGAAGTAATTAGTGTGAACTGCTATTGCATTCCACAGCAGACAGACAAAGCTCCGATCCTAGCTGGGCTGGGTGTTTATTTTAGCTCATAAATAACGCAGGCAACTTCGATTGTGGGGTACATTTATAATGCATGAACTCCTCTTTTTTTTTTCTCCCTTTCTGGCAACATATTTCTCCAAGGCTCTGTTCCCTTCAACTGCATTTCAATGAATAATTAAAGTGAAACTCAAAGAATGTCTGTGGTACCACCTGCTAGGTTGCTCATCGTTTCCCGCTCTCTCTAAGAACATAATAGCAGGTCTTCAACCATATAGATTTCAGCCCATTAGTGGCAGCACAGTGCTGTTTTTGTTGGTTTGAAAACATTGGATAAATAATGATATTCACAACGTTTTAAACTACTCTTTCAAGGCTGTATGCTGTTTAGAGTTGACATGTAATGAATCGCTAATTGTGTCAAAGAACATTAAAGGTATGTTGACTTACTTGGCATGCATGCCTGCAGGTCTTCATTGTTATTACCCTGTTAATTGCAATTGGTGCATGAGCTATAGAAGTATTCCAGGTAATTGTCTCCAAGATGGCGTAGCAGTAAGTCCTGTCGTGTCGTGTCCCCTGTATATATCTTTTTCGTTTTTTACATATTTTTCTTCCAAATACTCTCCTGCAACCCGCCTCACCCAATGTAGCTATTTTTCCTAAAGTATTTATATTTATATTTACTTCGGAACCGGAACCCCTCAACTGAAGCTAGCCAGCTAATCGCTAGCCATGCTAGCGGTCTTCAGCTAACCGGTCATCAGCTAACCTTCAGCCCGGAAAGCTCTCGCCAGTTCGAACAACGCGACTCTAACCAGAGCATAACGGACCTATTTATTTTTTCATCCCCGGATTCTTCACCGGATTCCCACCGCAAATGGAACATTTTTCAGCTGGATCTTCACAACTAGCTATCTAGCTATCTACGAACTGTTAGCTTGCTAGCACAGGCCTGCTAACCGTCTGCATCGCCGCATCCCAAACACCCATATTTACTTTCTATCTCTTTTTGATTTTTAATTTGTTTATACCTTCCGGAAACCTGCCTCACCCAATGTGATACGGAATAGCTATTATTTTTTATTTTTTTAGAACACACTCAAGAACCTCCAGAAGCTAACCAGCTAACTAGCTACAAGCTATTTAGTCATTGTTAGTTTTTTTAAACCTGGATAACACTCGCCAGTCCAGCTTCCCTGCCCCATCCACCGCTGCCCCCTGGACACTGATCTCTTGGCCACATAGCTGATGCACGCTGGACTGTCCATTAATCACGGTACTCCATTTTGCTTGTTTGTTTTATCTGTTGGCCCCGTTGCCTAGTCAACGCCATTTTACCTGCTGTTGTCGTGCCAGCTGATTAGCTGTTGTCTAACCTAATGTTTTAGCTAGCTTTCCCAATTCAACACCTGTGATTACTGTATGCCTCGCTGTATGTCTCTCTCAAATGTCAATATGCCTTGTATACTGTTGTTCAGGTTAGTTATCATTGTTTTAGTTCACAATGGACCCCCTAGTTCCACTCTTCATACCCCTGATAACTCTTTTGTCCCACCTCCCACACATGCGGTGACCTCACCCATTACAACCAGCATGTCCAGAGATACAACCTCTCTCATCATCACCCGGGGCCTGGGCTTACCTCCGCTGTACCCGCACCCCACCATACCCCTGTCTGCGCATTATGCCCTGAATATATTCTACCATGCCCAGAAACCTGCTCCTCTTATTCTCTGTCCCCAACGCTCTAGGCGACCAGTTTTGATAGCCTTTAGCCGCACCCTCATACTACTCCTTCTCTGTTCCGCGGGTGATGTGGAGGTAAACCCAGGCCCTGCATGTCCCCAGGCACCCTCATTTGTTGACTTCTGTGATCGAAAAAGCCTTGGTTTCATGCATGTCAACATCAGAAGCCTCCTCCCTAAGTTTGTTTTACTCACTGCTTTAGCACACTCTGCTAACCCTGATGTCCTTGCTGTGTCTGAATCCTGGCTCAGGAAGGCCACCAAAAATTCAGAGATTTCCATACCCAACTATAACATCTTCCGTCAAGATAGAACTGCCAAAGGGGGAGGAGTTGCAGTCTACTGCAGAGAGCCTGCAAAGTAATGTCATACTTTCCAGGTCCATACCCAAACAGTTCGAACTACTAATTTAGAAAATTACTCTCTCCAGAAATAAGTCTCTCACTGTTGCCGCCTGCTACCGACCCCCCTCAGCTGCCAGCTGTGCCCTGGACACCATTTGTGAATTGATCGCCCCCCATCTAGCTTCAGAGTTTGTTCTGTTAGGTGACCTAAACTGGGATATGCTTAACACCCCGGCAGTCCTACAATCTAAGCTAGATGCCCTCAATCTCACACAAATCATCAAGGAACCCACCAGGTACAACCCTAACTCTGTAAACAAGGGCACCCTCATAGACGTCATCCTGACCAACTGGCCCTCCAAATACACCTCCACTGTCTTCAACCAGGATCTCAGCGATCTCATTGCCTGTATCCGCTACGGAGCCGCAGTCAAACGACCACCCCTCATCACTGTCAAACGCTCCCTAAAACACTTCTGTGAGCAGGCCTTTCTAATCGACCTGGCCTGGGTATCCTGGAAGGACATTGACCTCATCCCGTCAGTTGAGGATGCCTGGTCATTCTTTAAAAGTAACTTCCTCACCATTTTAGATAAGCATGCTCCGTTCAAAAAATGCAGAACTAAGAACAGATACAGCCCTTGGTTCACTCCAGATCTGACTGCCCTCGACCAGCACAAAAACATCCTGTGGCGGACTGCAATAGCATCGAATAGTCCCCGTGATATGCAACTGTTCAGGGAAGTCAGGAACCAATACACGCAGTCAGTCAGGAAAGCTAAGGCCAGCTTCTTCAGGCAGAAGTTTGCATCCTGTAGCTCCAACTCCAAAAAGTTCTGGGACACTGTGAAGTCCATGGAGAACAAGAGCACCTCCTCCCAGCTGCCCACTGCACTGAGGCTAGGTAACACGGTCACCACCGATAAATCCATGATTATCGAAAACTTCAATAAGCATTTCTCAACGGCTGGCCATGCCTTCCGCCTGGCTTCTCCAACCTCGGCCAACAGCTCCGTCCCCTCCGCAGCTCCTCGCCCAAGCCTCTCCAGGTTCTCCTTTACCCAAATCCAGATAGCAGATGTTCTGAAAGAGCTCCAAAACCTGGACCCGTACAAATCAGCTGGGCTTGACAATCTGGACCCTCTATTTCTGAAACTATCCGCCGCCATTGTCGCAACCCCTATTACCAGCCTGTTCAACCTCTCTTTCATATCGTCCGAGGGGGAGACACCCTGGACCCAAACTGTTACAGACCTATCTAAGGTCTTCGAAAGCCAAGTCAACAGACCATCTCGAATCCCACCGTACCTTCTCCGCTGTGCACCCGTGACCGGCTCGGAAACCAGATTGCACATCAGCCACACTCAAGGTACTAAACGATATCATAACCGCCATCGATAAAAGACAGTACTGTGCAGCCGTCTTCATCGACCTTGCCAAGGCCTTCGACTCTGTCAATCACCATATTCTTATCGGCAGACTCAGTAGCCTCGGTTTTTCGGATGACTGCCTTGCCTGGTTCACCAATTACTTTGCAGACAGAGTTCAGTGTGTCAAATCGGAGGGCATGCTGTCCGGTCCTCTGGCAGTCTCTATGGGGGTGCCACAGGGTTCAATTCTCGGGCCGACTCTTTTCTCTGTATATATCAATGATGTTACTCTTGCTGCGGGCGATTCCCTGATCCACCTCTACGCAGACGACACCATTCTATATACTTTCGGCCCGTCATTGGACACTGTGCTATCTAACCTCCAAACGAGCTTCAATGCCATACAACACTCCTTCCGTGGCCTCCAACTGCTCTTAAATGCTAGTAAAACCAAATGCATGCTTTTCAACCGATCGCTGCCTGCACCCGCATGCCCGACTAGCATCACCACCCTGGATGGTTCCGACCTTGAATATGTGGACATCTATAAGTACCTAGGTGTCTGGCTAGACTGCAAACTCTCCTTCCAGACTCATATCAAACATCTCCAATCGAAAATCAAATCAAGAGTCGGCTTTCTATTCCGCAACAAATCCTCCTTCACTCACGCCGCCAAGCTTACCCTAGTAAAACTGACTATCCTACCGATCCTCGACTTCGGCGATGTCATCTACAAAATTGCTTCCAACACTCTACTCAGCAAACTGGATGCAGTCTATCACAGTGCCATCCGTTTTGTCACTAAAGCACCTTATACCACCCACCACTGCGACTTGTATGCTCTAGTCGGCTGGCCCTCGCTACATATTCGTCGCCAGACCCACTGTCTCCAGGTCATCTACAAGTCCATGCTAGGTAAAGCTCCGCCTTATCTCAGTTCACTGGTCACAATGGCAACACCCATCCGTAGCACGTGCTCCAGCAGGTGTATCTCATTGATCATCCCTAAAGCCAACACCTCATTCGGCCGCCTTTCGTTCCAGTACTCTGCTGCCTGTGACTGGAACGATTTGCAAAACTCTCTGAAGTTGGAGACTTTTATCTCCCTCACCAACTTCAAACATCAGCTATCTGAGCAGCTAACCGATCGCTGCAGCTGTACATAGTCTATTGGTAAATAGCCCACCCATTTTCACCTACCTCATCCCCATACTGTTTTATTTATTTACTTCTCTGCTCTTTTGCACACCAATATCTCTACCTGTACATGACCATCTGATCATTTATCACTCCAGTGTTAATCTGCAAGATTGTAATTATTTGCCTACCTCATGCCTTTTGCACACATTGTATATAGACTCCCCCCTTTTTTTTCTACTGTGTTATTGACTTGTTAATTGTTTACTCCATGTGTAACTCTGTTGTCTGTTCACACTGCTATGCTTTATCTTGGCCAGGTCGCAGTTGCAAATGAGAACTTGTTCTCAACTAGCCTACCTGGTTAAATAAAGGTGAAATAAAAAATATATTTTTTTATTTTTTATTTTTTTAATTGCGTTATGCCTTGACAGCTTATGACTCCCAACAAATGGTAGATGAGTAAATCTATTTCAATTCAATCCCTTTTTGACAGCTCACCTTTTGATTTGACTGAAACCTTCCATACATATTTGCTTATTGTAGAAATGACCAGAAAGGGACTTTTTAAACCTGAATGCCAAAACCTTCAAGAGATAAAGGTGCTCAACGTTTATCCATGTTGCATACCCCACCATAGCATTAGACAGCCATGTCTTCTTCCCTGGAAAATATAAATGGTTGGGATTGATATCGTTGGGATTGATATCATTTAAATGCTTACAGACAGGGTTGTCTTACTATTTTTTATCATTTCTGGTGGGAAAAATTATTTGACTGAAAATTGTTATTTATTCGACCTTTTTTAATGTAAATCCCCAATATGACCTAGATATTAACATATGTTGTAGCTTAGACCCTACTTTTATATCATCTAAGGGTTTTGTGTTGTGTACGCTATGCTCTTGAATACAGGGTGGGTGTCATGTTTTGGCTGATAAATGTACTAAAATGTGAATACAATTTTTAAATGTCAACTTTCAAATGGTACAACAAAGATGGTTGGAAGTCCACACATCAGAGAATGTTTACTTGAATGGAAATATCTGTTACATTTTTGTGGTACTAACTAGAAGTTTAAATGTACATTTCAACGGTGTACCAGCTAAATTGCAGTGGTCTGAAGGGACAGGTTCAGTCTATGAATATGATTGAAATGACCCCCCCCCTCTTCAAAAGCATGGCGTCTCAATCGTTGGTCGGTACAACACAACCGCAGATGATGTGAAGGATAGTTTAAGATACGCCATATGCGAATATGAAATCCAAGTTTGTGTTTTTAGATCATTTACATCATTTTTTTCAAGAAATTATAAATTAGTTTGACAACCCTGTCTAAGTTTTTAAATGATATCAATCCCAACCATTTTGATATTTTCCAGTGAAGAAGACATGGATGTCTCATGGTATGTTGGTATGCTAACTGGCTACACTTTGAGCACCTTTATCTCCTGAAGGTTTTGTCATTTAGGTCCAAAAAGGCACTTTCTGACCACTTCTTCCACGGGAAAACAATGTTTGGGAAGTTTTGTTTAAATAAAAAGGGATGCAGTCAAAAAGTAATTTGAATTCAAATGTAATTCCCCAGATAGCAAGTGATTTGATAAATGACATTTGGAAAAGATTTGAGATAAAGACCAAGGGCCTTATGAAAGGAGTTGACGATCTCCATAGGAAGAGAGAGAGATGGAAACCAGATGGGTTTTCCTCCCCTAGTCTGTTATATGACAGACATTGAGAAGAGCCATGTCTGTGTTATCCTTGCTCTGTGAACTAATGAGAGGGCATATGGTGACATGAGTCATGTCATCCATGGTAAACACCATAACCAACACAAACCCATGGGATGGACTTTGAAGTCTGAGTTTTCTTGAGTCCTACCAGGACATGAATTGTGATAAAAAGGTGTGTTTGTGTGCTGGGGAGAGGGATGTAGAACCATGTTTCAAGTTTGAGCACTTCAGTTCATCGGTCTCCTCCTCCAACCTTGAAATATATAATCCACTCACACACCCTAGTGTGGCAGCATGCCTCAACTGCTTTTCCAAACCAGCACCTGTGTTGGTTTACTGTAAGCGCAGAGAGAGAGACAACCGGAGAGTCCTATGCACGACCACACCTCATCTTACTCCCAGTCCACTGAAAGAACAATGTGGAAGGTACACTGAACTTTATTGTTTATTAATCACCGTAAATCACTCCACACTTTTCTCCTACGAAAGTTAATGACAAGTCAATAACATATTGGAAAGCCTTTAGAACGTACCACTTTCTACTTATTCACATCACAACTCAACACTCGATGAAATATGTTTAAACTGTTCTGATTTGTTGACCTCAGCTTGTTTTGATACTCCCAGTGCATCACATGACAGGCAAATCTTCACCAGATGTACAACTTTAATTCTTTCATTTCAAATATGTCACAGAATTCACTTTTTGAATGTTTTCTTGGACATGGTGGACATGGTAGAAAACAAACACTTTACTTGAATATGGATGTGGGCCCTAATCTATAGATTTCACATGACTGGGCAGGGGATTGGCCTGGGAGGGCATAGGGTCCACCCACTGGCGAGCAAAATTGGTTTTTCCCCAGAAAAGGGCTTCATTACAGACAGGGATATTCCTCAGCACCCCCCTGCCTGCAGGTGAAGAAGCCGGATGTGGAGGTCATGGGGCGGCGTGGTTACACGTGGTCTGCGGTTGTGAGGCCTGTTGGACGTACTGCCAAATTGTCTAAAAAGATATTGGAAGCAATTTATAGTAGAGAAATTAACATTCAATTCTCTGGAACAGCTCGGTTGGACTATACTACAGTCAGCATGCCAATTGCATGCTCCCTCAACATTTAAGACATCTGTGGCATTGTGGATGGTGGATAGATTATCTTGGCAAAGGAGAAATGCTCACTAACAGGGATGTAAACAAATTTGTGCACAAACATTTAGAGAAAATAGCTTTTTGTGTGTATGGAAAAGTCCTGGGATTTTTTTTTTCAGCTCATGAAACATGGGACCAAGACTTTACATGTTGCTTTTATATTTTTTTGTTCAGTGTAAATCAAGCTGACTTTGAATTATCTAATGCAGTTTGAAGTGGGCCTTCTGCCATGAATAAGAATGAGGAGGGATGTAGGGAACCATTAAGAGTAATGGTGCTCATAGCAAGGGAGTGATGGAGGGAGAGAGAAAGAGACCGAGGGGGAGAAAGATATACAGAGAGCGAGAGAGATTAAAAAGAGAGCACTTTAACCGCAACACCAGAGTAGGTCCTGGTGACCAGTGGTAGCTTCTGTGTGGGTCGATAAATATGAGCGGGGCGTCTATCAAGTGCCGCTGGAGTAATTGAGTCTGGTGGTGTGCATGAAAAGTGCCAGGGCAGCAGAATAGATAGGTGATATTTACAGCGTGTGATCAACGGAGAGCCCCTCCCTATCACTCTATCCCAGAGGAGTCTGGTCACTCCTGCTGCAGCTCTGCACACTCCCAGGGACTCCAGACATGCCTTGTAAATATCCCCACCGCATTGCCAAGCTGACGCTAAACTTCAGGACCATGATCGACAGTTTCTACTGGCCCCAGCCATCTTTTCCTTTATGGGATAGATGGGAGGGGGGGGGGTTGGTTATTCATGTGTAGAAATATTATGTTGTATCCGTACCCATTGGATGCAGTGATCACAATATAGTGGCTATATCTAGGAGAACCAAGGTTCCAAAAGTGGGGCCTAAAATAGAGATCATCAAAAGTTTTCTGTGACTCTTATGTGGAGGGTGTAAAACATATTTGTTGGTCTGATGTGATTTAATAAGGAGCATCCAGATGCTGAACTTAATGAATTTATGAAATTGCTGCTTTCAATTATTGATAAATATGCACCTGTTAAGAAACTGACTGTTAGTACTGTTATGGCTCCATGGATTGATGAGGAATTGAAAAACTGTATGGTTGAACGAGATGGGGCGAAAGGAGTGGCTAATAAGTCTGGATGCACACCTGACTCAACTGCAAATTGAGAAATGATGCGACTAAACTTAGCAATAATAATAAGAAACTGTGTTATGAAGCCAAGAACAATGATCAAAACACTTTAGCATATTTTAAATGACATTATGGGCAGAAAGACATTCAACTTCATCTTTCAATTAATCAGATGGCTTACTCATCACAAAACCATTTGATGTTGCCAATTATCTTAATGATTACTTCATTGGCAAAGTGGGCAAACTTAAGCGGGAAATGCCAACAACGAACAGTGAGCCATCATATTCATGCATAAAAAACGAATAATGAAAGAAAAGCATTGTAAGTTAGAATTTTGCAAAGTTAGTGTGGGACAGGCACACTAGACATCGACAACTTAGGAGTGGCCATACACAGTAGACTTCCATCTATCTGTCCTATATTTTAATCTGAGTCTAGGAGGAAGGTTTTTGTCCTCAGGCCTGGAGGGAAGCCAAAGTCATTCTGCTACCCAAGAGTGGTAAAGCGGACTTTACTGGTTCTAACCACAGACCAATCAGCTAGCTGCCAGCTCTTAGCAAACTGTTGGGAGAAAGTGGTGTATGACCAAATACAATGCTATTTCTCTGTAAACAAATTGACAATAGACTTTCATCATGCTTATTGAGAAGGACACTCAACATATACTACACAAACGACTGATAAGATTGTTTGAGCTGTACTGTTTTCAGTGTAGCCTTTGATATTATTGACCATAACCTGTTGTTGAGAACTTGTGTTATGGCTTTTCAACTTCTGCTATGTCGTGGATTCAGAGCCATCTATCTAATAGAACTCAAAGGCATCTCTGTCAAACATGTAGGGTGTGGTGTACCGCAGAGAAGTTCTCTAGGCCCTCTACTTTTTTCCCCTTCTATTTTTACCAATGACATGCTACTGGCATTAAACAAAGCCTGTGTGTCCATGTATGCTGATGATTCAACCATATACACGTCAGCAACCATAGCTAATGAAGTCATTTGAAATCCTTAACACGGAGTTGCAGTCAGTTTTGGAATAGGTGGCCAGTAATAAACTGGTCCTGAACATCTCTAAAACTAAGAGCATTGTATTTGGTACAAATCATTCCCAAAGCTCTAGACCTCAGCTGAATCTCTAGTAATGAATGGTGTGGCTGTTGAACAAGTTGAGACTAAATTACTTGGCGTTACCTTAGATTGTAAACTGTCATGGTCAAAACATGTAGATTCAGTGGTTTTAAAGATGGGGAGAGGTCTGTCCGTAATAAAGCTTTTTGACACCACACTGCTAAGAAAGACCTAGTTAAGCTGCAGCTGGCCTAGAACAGAGTGGCACATCTTGCTCTTAGTTGTAATCAGAAGGCTAATTTAAATACTAGGCATGCTCTCTTGCCTATGAGTTGATGAGACTGACTGCATCACTTATTTTTTATAAGAAACTATGTGTTGAAAATTCCAAATAGTTTGCATAGTCAACTTACTCACAGCTCTGACACACACACTTACCCCACCAGACATGCCACCAGGAGTCTTTTCATAGTTCCCAAATCCAGAACAAATTCAAGAAAGCGTACCATATTATATAGAGCCATTATTGCAAGGAACTCCCTTCCATCTCATATTGCTCAAATGAACAGCAAACCTGGTAAGAAAACAACAACAGATAAATTAACACCACGGCACAGCGTCACTCCAGTATCTGACCTAGATATTTTGTGTGATATGTAGGCTATGTGTGCTGCTTTTAAGTGTGTGTGTGTATATTAAGAAAGGAGTCAGACCCTTGACTTTTTCCACATGTTGTTACGTTACAGCCTTATTCTAAAATGGATAAAATACTTTTTTCCCCTCATCAATCTATACACAATAGCCCATAATGATAAAGCAAAAATAGGTTTTTACACATTTTTTCAAAACAAATCAAGAAATACCTTATTTACATAAGTATTCAGACCCTTTGCTATGAGACTTGAAATTGACCTCAGGTGAATCATGTTTCCATTGATCATCCTTGAGATGTTTCTACAACTTGATTGGAGTCCACCTGTGGTAAATTCTATTGATTTGACATGTTTTGGGAAGGCACACACCTGTCTAAGGTCCCACAGTTGACAGTGCACGTCAGAGCAAAAATCAAGCCATGAGGTTTACGGAATTCTCCGTAGAGCGCTGAGACAGGATTGTGTCGAGGCACAGATCTGGGGACGGGTACCAAAACATTTCTGCAGGATTGAATGTCCCCAAGAACACAGTGGCCTTCATTCTTAAATGGAAGAAGTTTGGAACCACCAAAACTCTTCCTTGGTCAGGGAGGTGACCAAGAACCCGACGGTCACTCTGACAGAGCTCCAGAGTTCCTCTGTGGAGATGGTTGTCCTTCTGGAAGGTTCTCCCATCTCTGCAGCAATCAGGCCTTTTGTAAAAGGAGGCCCAAACTGATGCCACTCCTCAGTAAAAGGCAACTAAAGGACACTGACCATGAGAAACAAGATGCTCTGGTCTGATGAAACCAAGATTGAACTCTTTGGCCTGAATGCCAAGTGTCACTTCTGGAGGAACCCTGGCACCATCCCTACTGTGAAGCATGGTGGTGGCAGCGTCATCCTGTGGGGATGTTTTTCAGCAGCAGAGACTGGGAGACTAGTCAGGCCTTGAGTGGCCCAGGCAGAGCCCGGACTTGAACCCGATCGAACATCTCTGGAGAGACCGGAAAATTGCTGTGCAGCGACATTCCCCATCCAACCTGACAGAGCTTGAGAGGATCTGTAGTGAAGAATGGGAGAATATGTGTATGTCAAGCTTGTAGCCTCATACACAAAAAGACTCAAGACTGTGAACACTGCCAAAGGTGTTTCAACACAGTACTTTTTAAAATATTTGAATACATTTTCTACAATTCTAGAAACTATTTTTTTGTCATTATGAGGTATTGTGTGTAGATTGATTGGAAAAAAACAATTGAATCAATTTTAGAATAAGGCTGTAACATAATGTGGAAAAAGTCATGGTGTCTGAATACTTACACAATTCACTGTAGATCTGTCCTTGAGCAGTTCTTGTTTATTAATGTTCTGTCATGTTTCATGTTCTGTGTGGACCCCAGGAAAAGGAGCTGCGGCTTTCACTAATGGGGATCCTAATAAAATAGCAAATTATTTGATGGATTGCAGTATGGTAACGAAATGAAGGAATCATAGCTTGTCGTCGGAAAACCACTCATCTCTCCTAAACCCGCCCTATGATTGTACAAATATGCTCAGGCGGTATGGGAAAATGTCTCCTGTACGTAATACATTAGCATGAATGATGTTCATGCCTTTTGTTATGTCTGCAGTGCATATTGTGAAGCCCGAGGCAATCTCGACTGGTAGCGGTTCACACTTCATTAACTGAAGCAAAACACTTTATGTGACATTTTATACAATACATTTTGACAGAGTTTGTTTTTTCAGCTGTCCCCGTTGGGAAGTGAGTCTTTTTTACGTTGGACCGAGAACCGGCGAGCCCCTACCCCAGCCGCCTGGGGAAGTGGAAGTTCAAAGATGCACAAGCGCACACACACACACACACACACACATAGCCGAGTTGTCTTACCCCCCTCTTCCCCTTCGCTGTGACAAAGTGAGGATGGTGCTGTCGCATTGGCAGCCATTCAGTCCCTGACTCTCACATCGGCCCCACAGAAAGCCTTTCAGGGCTCCACAGTGCAACAACTGCTGTGTTTTATTACAGCGTGAAATGGGGAGTGAAAGGGCTCCAAGGCTGGTCCTACTTACCCATGCAGAATGTGTCACTTTTTTGGAAGGACGATAAGGACACAAAGGGAGAGTCGGGAGCACAAATGCTTTTGTTGGGAAACTGCTACAGCCAACTGCTTTGGTGGAGCTCTGGCCTCAACCAATAGCCAAAGTCCTTGTATACATCTGGGAATGAGAACAGTTCAATTCAACATCATTTAGTGTACTAACTTGCATGTTTATGCATCATAGAACATTTTCATGTGGTGTTGTTATGCCAACATATGTTAGCCTGGATGCCAGTCTCAGACTTTAGCTTCAACACCATCTCAGGCTGGCACCCAGGTTAACTAGACAGATGCAGCATGTCTATCCCAATTACCCGCCTTCCCTTCCATGTTGTCTCTGCCCAGCTGAGATCTCCTACACTGAATAAAAATATAAATGGAACATGCAACAATTTCAAAGATTTTACTTCGTTACAGTTCATATAAGGAGATCAGTCAATTGAAATGAATGCATTCGACCCTAATCTATGGATTTCACTTGACTGGGAATACAGAGATGCATCTGTTGTTTAAGGCACAGATAGTGCCTTTAAAAATTATAGGGGTGTGGGTCAGAAAACAACCAGTCAGCATCTGGTGTGACCACCATTTTCCTCATGTAGTGCGACATCTCATTCGCATAGTGTTGATCATGCTGTTGATTCTGGCCTGTGGAATATTTTCCCACTCCTCTTCAATGGCTGTGTGAAGTTGCTGGATATTGGCGGGAACTCAAACACGCTGTCGTACACGTCAATCCAGAGCAGCCCGAACATGCTCAATGACATGTCTGAGTATGCAGGTCATGGAAGAACTGGGACATTTTCAGCCTCCAGGAATTGTGTCCTTGCAATATCGGGCTGTGCATTATCATGCTTAAACAAGAAGTGATGGCGGCGGATGAATGGCACAACAATGAGGCTCAGGATTGCGTCACGGTATCTCTGTGCATTCAAATTGCCATCGATAAAATGCAATTGTGCTCGTTGTCCGTAGCTGCCCATACCATAACCCCACCTTCATCATGGGGCCCTCTGTTCACAACGTTGACCGCAAACCGCTCGCCCACACGAAGCCTTAGACGCTGTCTGCCATCTGTCCGGTACAGTTGAAACCAGGATTCATCAGTGAAGAGCACACTTCTCCGGCATGCCAGTGGCCATCGAAGGTGAGCATTTGCCCACTGAAGTTGGTTACGACCCCAAACTGCAGTCAGGTCAAGACCCAGCTGAGGACGATGAGCATGCAAATGAGCTACTCTGAGACGGTTTCTGACTGTCTGCACAAACTTTCTTTGGTTCTGCAAACTGTTTCATCAGCTGTCCAGTTAGCTCAGGGGTGGGCAATTCTGGTCCTCGATGGCTTGATTTGGTGTCAGTTTTGCCCAAGCCCCAAATAACACACCTGACTCTAATAATCTCCTAATCAAGATCTTCAGTTTAGAATGCAATTTGATTAATCAGCTGTGTTTGCTAGGGATGGAGAAAAAGTGTGACACCAATCAGGCCCTCAAGGACTGGAGTTGTCCACCCCTGGGTTAGCTGGTCTCAGACCATCCTGCAGGTGAAGAAGCCAGAAATAGAGGTCCTGGGCTGACGTGGTTACACAGTCTGTGGTTGTGAGGCTGGTTGGACGTACTGCTAAATTCTCCTAAACAACATTGGAGGCAGATTATGATGGAGAAATGAACGTTAAATTCCCTGGCAACAGCTCTGGTGGACATTCCTGCAGTCAGCATGCCAATTGCATACTCTCAACTGTGTTGTGTGACAAAACTGCACATTTTAGAGGGGCCTTTTATTGTCCCCAGCACAAGGTGCACTTGTGTTCCTGTGTAATGATCATGCTGTTTTCAGCTTCTTGATATATTCCACACCTGTCAGGTGGATGGATTATCTTGACAAAGGATAAAATGCTCACCTAACAGGGATGTAAATAAATTTGTGCACAAAATTTAAGAAATAATATTTTTTGTGCGTATGGGACATTTCTGGAATTTTATTTCCACTAATCAAACATGGGACCAACACCTTACATGTTGCATTTATATTTTTCTTCAGTAATGGTTCAACCCCATGTTAAAGACTCACTCAATCCATTTTCACTTTCCCTATAGATCTAATTGTGATGAAGCATAAAGGGGAGTGCAAAGACTGATCCCAATTTGTAATTCGAAAAAACATCTCTCTTGCCTTTCTTCAACCACTGGAATGCATTCCATCTTAATTCCTGCCATGCTCAAATGCACAAGATCTTTCATTGGGAAAATTTCTTCAACCACTGGAATGCATTCATTGCCATGCTCACAAGATCTTTCATTGGGAAAATTGGCTTGATTCCGCAGCTTACATGTGTATGCTCAGTGATTTGTAGAGGGGATTTTAGGCCTTTGGCATGTGCCATGTCTGTTGGCAGAGGTTCCTTTAGACTAGTGAGACTGCTGGAGCAAAAGCCATTGCCTCAACACCTCAATGTGTCAGCATGGTTTCTCTGGAAGGAAGACTGGCTGCCCATTTAGTGCTACTACATGTACTGTAGGTGTTCATCAAATCATATTCCCATGCAGTATGTGGGGATAGTGACATTGCAAGACTCTTATTTCAGTTTTTCCCACTGTGTAATTCTGTGGAACCCACAATGGTTTCTTTTGAATCTCCAGGGGTTCTTTCTGAACTCCTGCTCATCACATACTATAGCCTATACTTGTTTTTAGGGGAAATATGAACTACTGCTTCCCTACTGCCTCCTGTCTCCCTTTTCTCAGTCCTGTATCTCCTCCTTAACACTTCAGTGTCCAGATGATCTTCTTTCAAACCCGCTCCGTGGGAGTGGAGTGGAGTGGAGTGGAGTGGAGTGGAGTGGAGTGGAAAAGCGAGACCGAGCTTAGCAAGTTTTAACTGCGAGACCACAGTGTGTAATTGAGAACTGTCAGGCAACCCAAATGTAGGGCCCTGATTGCGCCATGTTCCTCCTAGAAGCCAGGTTTACACTTCAACATGTGCCTGCCCTACGCACTCCATAAAAAGCAAGTCAACTTTTCACTGGCAATGGCATAATAAAAACAGAGGCTGCTAATGAGCTGATTAAAGACACATAAACACAGCTCTCTGACTAAGGTGTAATTTCTTATGTTGCCTTTTAAGACAATCTTATTCTCATGCAAGTGTCTCTGTACCATATCAGTAAAACATGGGCACATACTGTTTTACGCTCATCGAATGACTCTGTCTCTCTATATATATCTAATAGGTAATGTTCTCTGAGATTGACGTGAGACATCCAGAATGCTCTGGCCAGAAGTTCACTACCTAGCTCTCATTTCTCCTCTCACGGAAGGTCTCCATCTCTGGTTCATCAAAGATGATTCCCCCCTGCTGACCAACATATTGGACTTTCCCATACGAGGAATGCGGTGGTGGAGTCTGACAGTTAGCTGCTGGGTCTCTGTATTGGAGCTGGGTCAGAGAGCCTAAATTGAATGGGGCCGAATGGTCACTGTGGTTTGGGCCTGTCCCAGTGGCTGCCCAGAAGCAGCAGCCCAGCAGTGGTTCCTCTCTGGGAGACTCTCCTACTGGCTATAGCAGTACCACTGGTTCTGTAGCAGCCAGCTAGCAGCACCCGGAACACATCAGCCTCCAGCTACTCTATCCTATGAAGGTTCTGAACACATGCCCCTTTTTCTGCGGTGGCATCTGATGCCTGATTCCCTTGGACATGCATGAACTTTCATGTTTTATTACATTTAGCCTTATTGAGTTTGATTAGTTGAGGGCGAGTGGTTGTATTTACAGCGAGAGGAATTTGTCCATTATTGGTGTATTTTCATTTAAAATTCTTCATCCGATATGTTGGGCTAAACGACTTGCCCTGCAGTCTCTTCTAGGATCCTCTTTGATCCCGCGCCTGCGCCAATCATCCACTAAATAAGTTCCACATGTTTGAAAAGGGAATCCCAAGAACATTTTAACTGGGTGTATTATCTATTAACCATCCTCTCCGTGTACAACTGGAAGCGGTGGGGAGGGAGAGAGGGCGGTAGAGAGGCTGTATCGGGTTCAGACATGAGGTGGTGGAGAGAGCTGGTGAGGGGGGGTTGGGGTTTATGCTGATGCATTTTTGTAAGGAATTTGTCAAGGGCAGAAGAGCCAGACAAAAAATGATAGCTATTGAGTGGATTTTGGGAGTCACAGCGACTGTGCTCTATTCTGAAACGAATCCGCTTTGGCCCTAGGCCTGTTACCTTCTTTTGTAGAAAATTGTTGATGTTCTTTGAAAGTATGTGGGGATTCTGTGACAAAGAGGTGTGAATGCTGATTGTGGTGTGTACCATGTGTGAGGTGCTTGGCAGTCAGAGAGGGAGCGAGACAGAAAGAGAGCAAGGGAGAGCGAGAGATAGCACCCTCTCAGGCTTCGCTCACACTAAGCTCTTTAATGTGGCTGACTCTTTGAAGCATTGACACCCTTCCTTCTCCCTTTCATAGTGCCTGGAGCCCTGCAAGGAATCCTGGGACCTGAAGGAAAATCAGTGCCAGGACTTATGTGAGGTACGTATGTCACTATTGCCACCGCCTCTGAGTTTGAGTGCTCCCTCTGGAGTGGGGAAAGTCTGAGGGAACGAAGAGCGTCAAGCAAAGTAAAGTGGAGGCTCTTTTTTTCTCTCTACTGTAATGTAATGTAATGTAATGGCACTCCGTGTAAGATTGAATCAAAGCTGTTTAACTTACTCACCACTCAAATTAGTCATCAGGTTCAATGTAAACAGGACAAACCCTGTTAGCTCGCTGACCTGCCTGTTCAAGCACTGGCACACTCAACGCTACAAGTCACCTGACACACATTTTTAATTTGCCTTTCCTCCTCCCCCTCCTACCTCGTCCTCTTTGTCCTCTTCCTCCCCTTCTCCTCCTCCTACCTCCTCGTCCCAATCTACCCTCCAGCCCCTCTTTCCCAAGAAGCACTATGAGTGTTTGACTAGCTGTGAGTTCCTGAAGTCTGTAGAAGGGGTGAAACAGGGGGACTGCTCGGCCCCTGAGAAGGCCAGTGGCTTCGCTGCAGCCTGCGTGGAGAGCTGTGAGGAGGATGGAGAGTGCTCCGCTGTCAAAAAGTGCTGCTCCAATGGCTGCGGACACACCTGTCAGACCCCCAAGAACCTCTACAAAGGTACAATGACACGTACTGTACAGGCGCCGTATGTGACATCATTGGGTACAACACTAACGCTAGTTACTGTACACAGACCTTTGTCAGATTCAGTTATTCCAATGAAGCAGTAGCTTTCAGCGCCGTAACTTTTTTCCTTGAATATTGTAAATCATCTTCTGTTATTATTTAGCAAGGCTATGCCTTTTTAGTGTAAGTGTTTGTGTATGCACGATATACCAAGTTTCACTAGTAGTGCTGCAAAATCCATTTAGCTATGCAGTGAACCATACATTTAATTTGATTCAAAATAGACCAATATTTCACTTGAGTTTCTTTGTCTCCACATTCTGTACATGCTGTATTTTATGATACATCCAGTGTGTGAAATTGTTCTAAATCTGCTTTAGGCTCACAAAAGAACAGATGCATAGAGAGAGAGGGAGGGAGACCTCCAGTAAAACTGATTTAATGGCACTGCCTGAGGTGGATGTTCAGAGAGAAGAGGAGAGCGCACAGCCCATTGTGGAAGAGCGAGAGAAGACTCTCGGTGCCTCTGGGCCAGGAGATGGAAGCTGGATCTTCTTCAGTTGTGTTTGTCAGCAGCACACTGACTCTCTCAGGCTGCTGACAGCCTTGGACCATTTTTTATTTATTTTTATTTATTTCACCTTTATTTAACCAGGTAGGCTAGTTGAGAACAAGTTCTCATTTGCAACTGCGACCTGGCCAAGATAAAGCATAGCAGAGTGAACAGACAACACAGAGTTACACATGGAGTAAACAATTAACAAGTCAATAACACAGTAGAGAAAAAAAGGGGAGTCTATATACAATGTGTGCAAAAGGCATGAGGAGGTAGGTGAATAATTACAATATTGCAGATTAACACTGGAGTGATAAATGATCAGATGATCATGTACAGGTAGAGATATTTGTGTGCAAAAGAGCAGAAAGGTAAATAAATAAAAACTGTGGGGATGAGGTAGGTGAAAATGGGTGGGCTATTTACCAATAGATTATGTACAGCTGCAGCGATCAGTTAGCTGCTCAGATAGCTGATGTTTGAAGTTGGTGAGGGAGATAAAAGTCTCCAACTTCAGCGATTTTTGCAAATCGTTCCAGTCACAGGCAGCAGAGTACTGGAACGAAAGGCGGCCGAATGAGGTGTTGGCTTTGGGGATGCTCAATGAGATACACCTGCTGGAGCGCGTGCTACGGATGGGTGTTGCCATCGTGACCAGTGAGCTGAGATAAGGCGGAGCTTTGCCTAGCATGGCCTTGTAGATGACCTGGAGCCAGTGGGTCTGGCGACGAATATGTAGCGAGGGCCAGCCGACTAGAGCATACAAGTCGCAGTGGTGGGTAGTATAAGGTGCTTTAGTGACAAAACGGATGGCACTGTGATAAACTGCATCCAGTTTGCTGAGAAGAGTGTTGGAAGCCATTTTGTAGATGACATCGCCGAAGTCGAGGATCGGTAGGATAGTCAGTTTTACTAGGGTAAGCTTGGCAGCGTGAGTGAAGGAGGCTTTGTTGCGGAATAGAAAGCAGACTCTTGATTTGATTTTCGATTGGAGATGTTTGATATGGGTCTGGAAGGAGAGTTTGCAGTCTAGCCAGACACCTAGGTACTTATAGGTGTCCACATATTCAAGGTCGGAACCATCCAGTGTGGTGATGCTAGTCGGGCAAGCGGGTGCAGGCAGCGATCGGTTGAAAAGCATGCATTTGGTTTTACTAGCGTTTAAGAGCAGTTGGAGGCCACGGAAGGAGTGTTGTATGGCATTGAAGCTCGATTGGAGGTTAGATAGCACAGTGTCCAATGACGGGCCGAAAGTGTATAGAATGGTGTCGTCTGCGTAGAGGTGGATCAGGGAATCGCCCGCAGCAAGAGCAACATCATTGATATACACAGAGAAAAGAGTCGGCCCGAGAATTGAACCCTGTGGCACCCCCATAGAGACTGCCAGAGGACCGGACAACATGCCCTCCGATTTGACACACTGAACTCTGTCTGCAAAGTAATTGGTGAACCAGGCAAGGCAGTCATCCGAAAAGCTGAGGCTACTGAGTCTGCCGATAAGAATATGGTGATTGACAGAGTCGAAGGCCTTGGCAAGGTCGATGAAGACTGCTGCACAGTACTGTCTTTTATCGATGGCGGTTATGATGTCGTTTAGTACCTTGAGTGTGGCTGAGGTGCACCCGTGACCGGCTCGGAAACCAGATTGCATAGCGGAGAAGGTATGGTGGGATTCGAGATGGTCAGTGACCTGTTTGTTGACTTGGCTTTCGAAGACCTTAGATAGGCAGGGCAGAATGGATATAGTCTGTAACAGTTTGGGTCCAGGGTGTCTCCCCCTTTGAAGAGGGGGATGACTGCGGCAGCTTTCCAATCCTTGGGGATCTCAGACGATATGAAAGAGAGGTTGAACAGGCTGGTAATAGGGGTTGCGACAATGGCGGCGGATAGTTTCAGAAATAGAGGGTCCAGATTGTCAAGCCCAGCTGATTTATACGGGTCCAGGTTTTGCAGCTCTTTCAGAACATCTGCTATCTGGATTTGGGTAAAGGAGAACCTGGAGGGGGGGGTGTTGAAGCATACATTAATATATTCTGAAAGAATGGATGTACAGTAAAGGCAGTGTCATGGCCTGGAGATTCACAGCCTGTGTGGATGGAGAAAGATAAAAGGAGATTTGCACATGTTTTAATTTGCAGTCTGCTTTAAGTCATGTTTGAATTCCAATCCTGATCTCCATTGTTGAAGGTGTAATTATGTGCTTACGGTGTGGAGAGAGTAATTGTTTCTGTATGTGCACAAGTGTGTGTTCAAGATGATCCATAATGCTGGAAGCCATTATTCTGACGCGAGCCGGGTGAAATGGAGTGTTTCCCCCCACGGAGATCGCTCTCAGATGTGTGTTTGTGTGCCCTGTGTGTGTGTGCAGGTGAAGGTCCCCAGCGAGTGTGTGACAGTGGAAGAGTGCGCTGTAGAAAGCAGAGCTCATTGTGTGTGTTATGTCTTTTGAACACAAATACACAGAAGACGACTACAGGGCCTTGGTCCCATATGTAGAGCTTTTTTCTTGATATCAATAGAACCCAGTGATATTACATACTATTCACTAGACTGTAACGTCTTCTTTTTTTGTTCAAAGCTGTACTAGCAAAGTGGAGTTTTGAATAAGTTGTCTTTTCCCTCAGCTATGATGGGTTGGCAGTCATTTGTGATAGATGGTTATTCTGTCACCATAATGGAGATCACTGAGAGACCAGTGTGGAAAGGCAGTCTTGTTCTCAGCCCCGTGTCCTTGTGTAAATATGTCAGTCTTTACTTATGGTCTCTCTCCCTCTGGAGACGCTATGATGCTTGATCCTCACACTCGCCAGCCAGCCAGCAGTCGTCCTCCCCAGCCATTCACAGCTCCACACCCCTAATGGATTTAAAAGATTGAACAGTGCATGACCATCCTGGGGTATGGATGTATTGCTGCCTCTGTGCTCCAAAACAAAGACAGTCATTTGATGCACGTAAAATATGAAGCATATCTTTACTGTTAACCGTCAGAGACCTATGTAACCATGTATATTGATGACTCTGGGAACCATGGCATGACACTGAGCACTCATCAGTGTTTGAAGTCTATGGGAGGCCATTGTACTACAATCACCTTTTGAATAATGTATTGTTGGATGTGTTCCTCCCACCTTAATTGGTGCTTGTTTGCCACGGCCCCAGTAATTAGCCAGGTCATTTTGACAGTGTGTGCGTGAGCACTCAGCATTATAATCCAGGAGCGTTATTGTTGGAATGCACAATACATGAATGAATGCTCAGCTCTTGATGACTGTTCATCAAGGCAAACTTCATGGTTATGTTTTTTAGATGGGGCAGAGCAAGCATGTGGCCATTGGAAGATGAATCCTGCTAGTACGATTCTTGGATGGGATCTGACCCCATAGGGGTAATCTTTGTAGGGGTGCGAGCTAAGAGCGGGTTTAGGGTTTGTCTCTTTGCTGCGTGTGGATGGTTGTTGGATGTGGAGACGGGATGTGTGTGTGTGGCTGAGGGAAGATGAATCATGGCGAAGGGAGTAGGAATGCTGTGGTATTGTGTTCGTCTCACACACACACACACACACTGGAGCTGTGAAACATCAGCACAATGGCACACAGCTGTTACTCTGTGTAGAGCCTCTATCTACGAGACTCAAGACTGACTCTGTGTCTGGCAAATGGGCCCACCTCCATCTCCCACCCAGTATTCAATGAGTACTAATCAATCACGTTAAAAATAATCAATCGAGATGTAACAAGTTGAAGCAGCCTGCTTATGCAGCACAGGCAATTCAACACTATTTTCAGCACCTTGTTTGCAGTTACTTTGACTTGAGTATGTGTGTTTATACTGCGTGCATTTCATGAATGCAGAGCAGCGCTAGGCGCTCGCTCTCCTCGGTTCGAGGGGAGAGGTCCTTGGGTAAGTAAGTGTGTGAGAACGGCAGGTGATTTATTGAGAGGTGTGGGATTTATTCAGTGTTCTTCTGTACTCCTGAACGCTGCATTTCCAATCTCCATCTCATTAACACTCAGCCCGATGCTCAATCAACAACTCACTACATCTCAGCTGAAATAAATCCTCCAGGAGAGAGTTAGTCTGTCATGGACACTCACTTTTCCCTACACCGCACACTTAATAAATCGGATTTATCGCACATGGGCACATTGACAGAGTTTAAATGGGTTGAATGTGAGGGACAATGAGGCAAATGGATTGTACACATGTGTGTGCGTCTGAGTGTGTTTTGACATGAAGAGAAGATAATGTAAGCTCCTCGGCTTTCCACTACCTCACATACCCAGAGGCTAACTATCTGTGTCCTCCCCAAAGAGACAGCTGGTAAAACATGTTCTCTCTATCCAAGAGTATATCACGGTCCGTCACAGCACAATGACCATGATATTGACCCAGTGGACAGTGTCTCGGACAGTGTCTGTCAATTTCAAATCTGTGCTGTTTCTCCCAAAGTCAGTCTCACAGTGATGATGTTATATGTCTGTCCTCAAGCAAAGATTATCTATTTTATTGACAAGATAGCCAAGTGACCGCTCTAACAATGGAAATACATGTCCTCAGTGATTGAAGGCAGGCGAGATCAGGTGGGACCATTCTAGACAATGAGAGGGCAGATACGCGTGTGAACAACAGGCATAACGAAGTGTTTTTTTCTCAAAGTTGGTGATATTAGTACATTTATAACAGCCTAAACATTACGAGACTTATATTCATTCAAATAAGCCTCACGTAATTCTACACTCTCATAGACCTCCATACAAAAAAGGACTTATCTAAATCATCTGGCTTCGCCTCTTCCTCTCTGCTTAAAGTCACTCACAGTGATGATGTCATGCCCCATTCTCTCCCCCTGCTCCGTCTCACAGTGATGTCAATGACTGTTTTCAGGAGCACCCCTGAAGCCCAGAAAGGAGCTGGTGTTTGTGGAGCAGCCGTCTGGAGGCCTGGTGATCCGCTGGTCCTCTAAGTTCAACATCTCTGTGGAGCCTGTACTGTACGTGGTGCAGCGCCGCTGGAACTATGGCATCCACCCCAGTGAGGACGACGCCACAGAGTGGGATACCGTGGCACAGGTAGGGCACCACACCAGGCTCCTTCTCTGACTACCTCAATGCTGCTGGAGGATTTCTCTTTCATTCACATATAGTATATTATAATCAAATGTCCTGTTTAGTTATCCTAAATTAATAACATGGTCAGTACTTTTTAGGAAGATGAAGAATCAGTGATGCATTATTTGGTGGAAAAACCAACCCTAAAACTAAACCATAATATGTTTTACACAAAAGAGAGACATAACAATGTCGGGGTGGTACTCCACAGCTGTGGAAGCACTGCACTCAATCACACTGTCGCACACTGTTGCACATTCCTTAGTTGCAGTGTCTTTGAAAGTTTGGCAAAGAGAAACAGACAGATGACTGATGTGGCAGCAACACTCACACGAACTGCGACCCTGTGTGACCTTTAACCCCTGTGTGGCTGCTCTCTCCCATCTGTCGCTCAGACTACAGAGGAGCGCATCCAACTGGCCGACATCAGAGCCAGCAGATGGTACCAGTTCAGAGTGGCTGCCGTCAATGTACACGGGACCCGCGGGTTTACTGCCCCCAGCAAGCACTTCCGCTCCTCCAGAGGTAGGCTGTGTCTGGGAGAGTGTGGGGGTTGTGTGTGTGTGTGTGTGGCCCCTACTCAGTGTCAGTTCCTGTGTGACACCCTATCCTTACATTTACTACAGTCAAGGGCTATGAACAGGTGGAGACTTTGGGACAATCCATCACAGCCTGATTTGTCTCAGTAACGGCCAATTTCCCCATTTTGTTCATGGACAAATTGTGTTTTTTTGCATATTTGTGAGTGTGTCTAACTTTTGCCTGAAATTCAATCCACCCTGCAGTGAGGGGAAACACCCACACTGCAGGAACGTAACATTGTTCCTGTGCTGGAATATTCTGCAAGATTACTCCCGTAATGCTCACATTTATTAACCTGTTGCCTCTACTTAGGACGCTTGCGTCCCAACTAGAGCTCTGGAAATGCAAATGCGCTACGCTAAATGCTAATAGTATTAGTTAAAACTCAAAAGTTCATTAAAATACACATGCAGGGTATCAAATTAAAGCTACACTCGTTGTGAATCCAGGCAACAAGTCCGATTTTTAAAATGCTTTTCGGCGACAGCATGAGAAGCTATTATCTGATAGCATGCACCAATACACTACAACAGAAAAGCACAGCAGGGGACGTAAACAAAATAATTAGCATTTCGGCGTTACACAAACCGCACAATAAAATAGAAAACAGTCATTACCTTTCACCACTTTGTTGGCACTCCTAGATGTCCCATAAACACTATTGGGTCTTTATTTCGATTAAATCGGGCCATATAAAGCCAAGATATCGTTATATGTAGACTGTGTGATAAACGAAAAAAAACAGCGATTTCACAACGTAACGTCATTTTTTAAAATTCAAAAAGTAGACTATAAACTTTCACAAAACACTTCGAAATACGTTTGTAATGCTACTTTAGGTATTAGTAAACGTTAATAAGCGATAAAAATAATCCGTAGGTGATGTAAATATCATTAGCTGTCGTCTTGGAAAAAATTTCAGGAGAGAGCTCTTCCGGAATGATCTGGGCGGAGACCGGAGGTAAGCGGTGCCCCTCTTTCGGTTCAACCAAGAATCAAAGATGATTAAATTCACAAGACTCTAGACAACATGGGGATGCTGTGGGAGTTGAATGCTCGGTCTTATCTAATTCGGCTCACTGTTAACAATTGCTGGAAGTGGCGCAAGGATATTTATTTCCATTTTCTGTGATCAGGTTTTCCTGCGCTTTCCGATGTAACGCACGTTATGTAATAGCCACAGTCGTGATTTAACCAGTTTTAAAAACGTCCGAGGGTTTCCTATCCACACATTCTAACCATATGAACGTACTATATTCCTGGCATGAGTAGCAGGGTGCTGAAATGTTGCGCGATTTTTAACAAAATGTTCAAAAAAGTAGAGGGTCGACTGAAGAGGTTAAAAGCAAATCACAAAATGGTTTTGGCACAGTATCTTTAAATATCCATCACAACCATACGTAATCTGTTTATTTTTCTTTCTCCTATCTAACAAACCTGAACCTTAAATCAGATTATTAAGCATTCCTCGCCCCTCCGTCCCTAAAGTTGTCCGCTGAGCTAAATGGAAATTGATGCTCACTGATGCCAAACAGAACATAGAAAGTCATCAGAAACCCCTGTGCGTGCAGAACATGTGCTTTTCTCCATAGCGATGCAGCCACACTTTTGTACGTTTAACTCTTCAAAGGTGGGGCTTTCCCTCTTTACAGCTGTATAAAATGTCATATGTCCAAATTAGTCAGGATATTGCAGGTTTCAACTGCATGTAAGTTATTGTCTGGCTTCCAGGGAGAATGAGGTAAGGTAGGCTGCTCAGTGCTTCAGATCTGTGTTACAGATTAGCATTGTGTTTGATAGTGGGCTGAGACTGTGCTGATGCCTGTACTACTCTGAGTGTTTCTATGTTGAATGACTCTAAACAACCCTTTAGTCTGGATTACAGGTTTATGAATGTAATATTGTGTCTAGATTTCATCTGAGGTAGAGCAGATAGTTTGGTTTGAGGTGTAGAGGCAGAGCTGTGAGCAACGTTCTGCAGTTCAGTTGATTTGGCTCCGGGTTTGGCCCTTTGTCTGAGTTCTTGTGGTGTGTTTGCTTTACCAACATGGGTAGAGATTTTGTCTAGCAGGGACCACCTTTGTCTTCGTCTTCAATATGAATAGCTGAGGAAGTAATGAAGGCATTTCTTTTTTTACATAGTCTATGACAAGATTGTGGTGCAATATTCACCAGGGAAGCAAAATGAAGTACCTTGCTTCATCCTCATATGTTTTGTGGTAGTGGTAACTGTATGCTGCCTGAATGACCTTCCTTGTCATTTATATTCTAACATGAAGTCCCCTGGGTGTTCTGACAGGCTGCGTGACATCACCAGACACCAGGTGGAAACAGGATTGTGCTGCAGGCCTGGAAACTGACCTCCAATCAGTCCCACAACGCTGATGGATGGATGAGAGCTGTCACATGATGAGCGATTGATTCTGTCATTCCATTGTTATTTACATAGCTCAGCCTGATCATCTGATTGCAATTTCGCACCACCATACTTTGTTTGGGCAATTTGCAAAAAACTCACTGCTTATTTATATAGCGTGGATAACATTAGCTGGTTCACTCGGAAACGATGCGTCCAATTGCACTTTGAAACCACCCCAAATGTGTTTCAGGTGGGAGAAGGAAGAAAGGGGAGATGAGCTAACAGTAACAGGGCTGTAGTCTCCATTTTCTCAGTAATAGGCCTTTCCCTCTGGTCTGGCGCCCTGCCTCTGCCTGGCCCTGCCTCTGCCTGGCCCTGCCTCTGCCTGGCCCTGCCTCTGCCTGGCCCTGCCTCTGCCTGGCCCTGCCTCTGCCTGGCCCTGCCTCTGCCTGGCCCTGCCTCTGCCTGGCCCTGCCTCTGCCTGGCCCTGCCTCTGCCTGGCCCTGCCTCTGCCTGGCCCTGCCTCTGCCTGGCCCTGCCTCTGCCTGGCCCTGCCTCTGCCTGGCCCTGCCTCCGCCTGGCCCTGCCTCCGCCTGGCCCTGCCTCCGCCTGGCCCTGCCTGGGACCCATGGCCTGACATCAGTACTGACTATATGCGGCAGCCGGCAGCAATCCTGGGGCAGACCCCATCTGGCCAGGCTCTTAACAAGCTCTGAAACATCATCTTACACACACACTTGGATGCACACACATGCACGCTAGGTAGACTCAAGTTAAGATGGAATGTGAAAGTGAGCAGCATGTGTTTGGTGACCATTGAGCCGAGCTCTCTGTCCTGTGTAACGCTGTCGTAGACGTGACACCTGTCATAACATTTCATGACAGATTGTCAGTGGTGGACTAATAACTTTACACCATCATACTGGCTGGGCCTCTCATATGGGCCCGTCTTATTCTGGTCTCTCAGCTGCACTGCAAAGCTGTCTTAACTGGTGCAAATGTATCCTGGTTAGACACATTAAACCAAACTTCTGATATGATTTTAAGCAAGGATAAACACATTGTGGTTTAAAAGTGATCGTCCATTTGAATGAATCTCAATATTTAGTTGATTAGTGTTTTTTCATTGGTCTGTGAGTCTCCAGCCACTTATTAGCACCAAAAAAACATCGCAGCTGTCACTTTTCTGCCGGCGCCGTTATTTGTGGTCGTTCCCAAATTGTACAAACAAAAACAGCTCCATCATGATCTCTTTCTGTCTTCCATTAAGAAACAATAGTCTTTCTGTGTCTAACATTATCCTCCTCACTCAGTCCCTGAATTAAAGCTTAACAGCTGGAGGGAGAGAGAAGGAGAACTGCTGTGGATTACATGACATTAGAGTACTGTGTTCCTGGTCTCTCTCCAGATCCCGCCGCCCCTCCCAGACCAACCAGCCTGCATGTTACTAACATGACGCTGGGTGCTGAGGGGACGGTGACAGTCCATCTTAACTGGACCCTGCCCTCTGAGCCCGACATCCCCGTCCATCACTACAAAGTCTTCTGGAGCTGGACTGTTCCCGGGAAGTCGCTGGTGCCGTCCAAGAAGAAGAGGAGGAAGACCACCAACGGGGTAAGCATCGGCTCTTCTCTTCCCGTCTGGGTGATGTGTCTGCGGGTTGGGAGGCTAGACACCCGAGGGCCTGGATGGGCTGATTGGATCAGACCCATCTCAAGCTCAGCCTCACTCCCCTAGTCTCTGCACTGTAAATAAGAACCACAGGCCCCACAATGGAAAAAGATCAGCAACGTAAGCCATTTAAATACATCAACTCTTAAAGCAATCGCTCATGTTGCACGGCACACTGCCCTTTTCATTGTTTTATTTCCTCAAACTAATTAAATTACCCTTAAACGCTTGGTTAAGCTTTGAAAGAAAACATAACATATAATGTATTCCTCATTTACGGCTAGATGGTGTCACAGGGATGTGTTCCTTGGATAACTTAACCCATATTTGTCAAGGTTACTGTTATTTAGATTGACTACTGGTAACTGAGAATAAGTCAAGGTCCTTTAGCCCAGTGGTTTCTTATTAATTGAATAACAATTAACAAGCTGTCAAATTAAGTGGTTTAACAAGTGCAATAGTATCAAATGTCTGTTTAGCTTAGCATCGCTATGAGGAATAAAGCAAAAACGCTATTGTCTAGACAGTCATTCCACTTGTGCTGACTTAGAATCTGGAATTAGTGTTGGTAACCAGATGCAGATGTGGCATGGAGGTGAGAAAGCTGGGAGACACCAGATATCTTTTGATACTTTGGCACCTCAGGGCTTTGAAAGCTACCTGCTGATGGTGGAATATCAAAACAAGTTCTGGTCAATAACTGGAGCCTATCAGGCTCATGCTGCTGGAGGAATGCTGAGACCTAAACACACCGTAACGAAGCCCCAGGGGATGGGGATAACACTGCTCCCTCACACGGTGCGTAAAGCCTCAGGCCTAAGACTCTATCACTATCTCCTCTCTCTCCATGTTGGTTTAGACCAGCACACGTGTTCCCAATAAGGATGGTCCTTATTCCCACAGACCTGGCTTCGACTGGGCTACCCTGGGCTGGGACTGGAATGGACTAGACTGGGACAGGGATCTGACTCATCTGGTTTGAGTGATACGGTTGTGTTCTGGCCACATTGTGTTCTGGCTGTGGTTGACGTGGTGTTGTCTCTGGGATTTCAGGCCCAGAGCTGGGTGGATCTGGACGGCCTGCTGACTAACAATAGCTACACAGTGGAGCTGCAGGCAGTCACCTACTGGGGTCAGGTGCGTCTGAAGAGCTCCAAGGCATCACTCCACTTCAGCACCGCTGCCCAGAACAATGACTCTGGTAAGGCATCATGGGACATCGAGTCTAAACAAGGCTGCACCCATCTGACTTAGTGATAAATAATGACACTGTTTAATAGTTTTATGAGTTCATTTTAGAGTATTTATTAGCATAACTATTGGTATGATAATATATGTTTAATTATACTGTAACCTTCCCATATTAGAGTTTTGAGCTACATTTGGAGATTTTATGAGATTAGCTGGACTATAAATCCGATGTTAACTTCTCTTCCTTCTCCAACCCAGTGAAACCAGTGTCCAAGAAGGAGGAGGTTATGATGCCTGTTGGCTCCACACTTGGCAAGCGCCCGGCCGGCCCTCTGGAGGTGGGCACACCCTTCTACCAGGATGGCCAGCTACAGGTCCGCATTTACTGGAAGAACCGAGGGGGTACGTACCATATTATTGTAGTGTGCGTGGGCCTTGGCCTTGGCGCCGACCCTATTGTAATTACCACATCATTCTGCCCTTCATCAGGCATCCTGCATCCTGCATTGGTTAATCAATGTCGGGAAATGATTGGTTCTCATTTGAGATAAATCTGTAGGAAAAGCTATTGGATATTGTAGATCAACTAAATGAAACGGGTTGTCTTTGACATGGGCAATAAGAGCACAGGGTGAGTTTAAATCTACTGTGGACCAGGAGGAATGGCGGCCTAGGGTGTTCTGTTAGCTGAAGAACAGTAAACACAGGCAACGCGAGGGGCTCTGTATGCTGGGGTTTATTGACAGCTGTAGTAAACCTCTCTGGGATATGTGGGACGGTAGCGTCCCACCTCAGCAACAACCAGTGAAATTGCAGGGCGCCAAATTCAAAACAACAGAAATCCCATAATTAAAATTCCTCAAACATACAAGTATTTTACACCGTTTTAAAAATAAACTTGTTGTAAATCCGGCCACAGTGTCCGATTTTCAAAAAGGCTTTACTACGAAAGCACACCAAATGATTATGTTAGGTCAGCACCCAATCACAGAAAAACACAACCATTTTTCCCGCCAAAGAAAAAAGCATAAATAGAGATAAAATGAATCACTAACCTTTGGTGATCTTCATCAGATGACACTCCTAGGACTTCATGTTACACAATACATGTATGTTTTGTTCGATAAAGTTCATATTTAACATCCGGTGATTTTGCGGAGAGCCACAACAATTTACAGAAATACACATAATAAACATTGATGATGTTATGCAAGGAATTTATCCACTTCTCCTTAATGCAACCGCTGTGTCAGATTTCAAAAGAACTTTACGGAAAAAGCAAACCATGCAATAATCTGAGTACGGCGCTCAGACACAAAAACAAGCCATGCCGATATCCGCCATGTTGTGGAGTCAACAGAAGTCAGAAATAGCATTATAAATATTCACTTACCTTTGATGTTCATCAAAATGCACTCCCAGGAAACCCAGTTCCACAATAAATGTTTGTTTTGTTCGATAAAGTTTTTGTTTGCGCGTTTAGTACACAAATCCAAACTCAGGAGTGCCGGGCAAGTCCAGGCGAAAGTTCAGACGAAAAGTAATATTACAGTTCATAGAATCATGTCAAACAAAGTATAGAATCAATCTTTAGGATGTTTTTATCATAATTCTTCAATAATGTTTCAACCGGAGAATTCCTTTGTCTGTAGAAATGCAATGGAACGCAGCTAACTCTCATGGGAGAGCGTGAGACTGAGCTCATGCCACTCTGCCAGACACCTGACTCAATCAGCTCTCCTTCACAGTAGAAGCCTCAAACAAGGTTCTAAAGACTGTTGACATCTAGTGGAAGCCTTAGGAAGTGCAATATGACCCCATAGACACTGTATATTCAATAGGCAATGACTTGAAACAGTACAAACCTCAGATTTCTCACTGCCTGGTTGGATTTTTTCTCAGGTTTTTGCAGGCCATATGAGTTATGTTATACTCACAGACATCATTCAAACAGTTTTCGAAACTTCAGAGTGGTTTCTATCCAAATCTACTAATTACAGTGCCTTGCGAAAGTATTCGGCCCCCTTGAACTTTGCGACCTTTTGCCACATTTCAGGCTTCAAACATAAAGATATAAAACTGTATTTTTTTGTGAAGAATCAACAACAAGTGGGACACAATCATGAAGTGGAACGACATTTATTGGATATTTCAAACTTTTTTAACAATCAAAAACTGAAAAATTGGGCGTGCAAAATTATTCAGCCCCCTTAAGTTAATACTTTGTAGCGCCACCTTTTGCTGCGATTACAGCTGTAAGTCGCTTGGGGTATGTCTCTATCAGTTTCGAGAGACTGAATTTTTTTCCCATTCCTCCTTGCAAAACAGCTCGAGCTCAGTGAGGTTGGATGGAGAGCATTTGTGAACAGCAGTTTTCAGTTCTTTCCACAGATTCTAGATTGGATTCAGGTCTGGACTTTGACTTGGCCATTCTAACACCTGGATATGTTTATTTTTGAACCATTCCATTGTAGATTTTGCTTTATGTTTTGGATCATTGTCTTGTTGGAAGACAAATCTCCGTCCCAGTCTCAGGTCTTTTGCAGACTCCATCAGGTTTTCTTCCAGAATGGTCCTGTATTTGGCTCCATCCATCTTCCCATCAATTTTAACCATCTTCCCTGTCCCTGCTGAAGAAAAGCAGGCCCAAACCATGATGCTGCCACCACCATGTTTGACATTTGGGATGGTGTGTTCAGGGTGATGAGCTGTGTTGCTTTTACGCCAAACATAACGTTTTGCATTGTTGCCAAAAAGTTACATTTTGGTTTCATCTGACCAGAGCACCTTCTTCCACATGTTTGGTGTGTCTCCCAGGTGGCTTGTGTCAAACTTTAAACAACACTTTTTATGGATATCTTTAAGAAATGGCTTTCTTCTTGTCACTCTTCCATAAAGGCCAGATTTGTGCAATATACGACTGATTGTTGTCCTATGGACAGAGTCTCCCACCTCAGCTGTAGATCTCTGCAGTTCATCCAGAGTGATCATGGGCCTCTTGGCTGCATCTCTGATCTTCTCCTTGTATGAGCTGAAAGTTTAGAGGGACGGCCAGGTCTTGGTAGATTTGCAGTGGTCTGATACTCCTTCCATTTCAATATTATCGCTTGCACAGTGCTCCTTGGGATGTTTATAGCTTGGGAAATCTTTTTGTATCCAAATCCGGCTTTAAACTTCTTCACAACAGTATCTCGGACCTGCCTGGTGTGTTCCTTGTTCTTCATGATGCGCTTTTAACGGACCTCTGAGACTATCACAGTGCAGGTGCATTTATACAGAGACTTGATTTCACACAGGTGGATTGTATTTATCATCATTAGTCATTTAGGTCAACATTGGATCATTCAGAGATCCTCACTGAACTTCTGGAGAGAGTTTGCTGCACTGAAAGTAAAGGGGCTGAATAATTTTGCACGCCCAATTTTTCAGTTTTTGATTTGTTAAAAAAGTTTGAAATATCCAATAAATGTCGTTCCACTTCATGATTGTGTCCCACTTGTTGTTGATTCTTCACAAAAAGTTTTATAGTTTTATATCTTTATGTTTGAAGCCTGAAATGTGGCAAAAGGTCGCAAAGTTCAAGGGGGCCGAATACTTTCGCAAGGCACTGTATATGCATATTCTAGCTTTTAGGCCTGAGTAGCAGGCCGTTTAATCTGGGCACCTTTTTGTCCAAGCTACTCAATACTGCCCCCCAGTCCCAAATAAATTAATATGAGCCCTCTCTCATATATTAGTGTTGAAACCTTACATTTTGTTTTACAAGACCTGACGTCACCCTCCAGAAACACACGGACGACATGTAAGAGTTAAAACATTTACCCCACTGCAGTGTCCACAAACTCCTTGTTCCCCAGCCCCTACAAAAATATGGAAACCTTGAAAGGCGTGCTCTAAAGGTAAGCCAGTCAAGTCCCATTCACTGGACTATGTTATGTTGCTAATATACACTACCGTTCAAAAGTTTGGGGTCACTTAAGAAATGTCCTTGTTTTTTAAAGAAAAGCTCATTTTTTTGTCCATTAACTCATTGACGCATCTATCCCGTTAGTGGGATAATTTTCATCAACACTCGCTGAATTGCAGCGCGCCAAATTCAAATTAAATTACTAAAAATTTGTATTTTTCATGAAATCACAAGTGCAATATAGCAAAACACAGCTTAGCTTGTTGTTAATCCACCTGGTGTGTCAGATTTCAATACAGCTTTTCAGCAAAAGCATAACAAGCATCTATGTAAGAACATCTCTCTTGGTAGACAAAATATTACAAACACTAGCAGCCAAGTAGATTGGTCACGAAAGTCAGAAAATAAATAAATAAAATTGCTTACCTTTGATGATCTTCGGATGTTTGCATTCACGAGACTCCCAGTTACACAATAAATGTTCCTTTTGTTCCATAAAGATGATTTTAATATCCAAAATACCTCCATTTGTTTGGCGCGTTATGTTCAGATATCCACAGGCTCGGGAGGTCACGACATCACAGACAAATTCCAAATAGTATCCGTAATGTGCACAGAAACATGTCAAACGTTTTTTTATAATCAATCCTCAGGTTGTTTTTAAAATATATAATCGATAATATATCACCTGGGACTGTAGCTTTTTCAATAGGAGAGGGAGAGACAATAGCTGCCCCACTCTGTTGCGCAAGCAAAACTCTGAACACCCAGCTATCCACTGACGTGATGTGATCTTTCTCACTAATTTTTCAAAATAAAAGCCTGAAACTATGTCTAAAGACTGACACCTTGAGGAAGCCATAGGAAAAAGAATCTGGTTGATATCCCTTTTAAATGGAGGAAAGGCATCCAATGGAACAGAGAGCTTTCAGGAAAAACAGCACTTGTTGGATTTTCCTCAGGTTTTCGCCTGCAATATCAGTTCTGTTATACTCACAGACAATATTTTTAAAAAATTGGAAAATTTAGAATGTTTTTTATCCTGATAGGACAATTATATGCATATTCTAGTTTCTGGGCCTGAGAAATAGGCCGTTTCAAATGGATACGTTTTTTTTTGTTGCCAAAAATGAAAATCCTGCCCCCTACACTCAAGAAGTTAAAATAACATCAAATTGATCAGAAATACAGTGTAGACATTGTTAATGTTGTAAATGACTATTGTACCTGGAAACGGTAGATTATTTTATGGAATATCTACATAGGCGTACAGAGGCCCATTATCAGCAACCATCACTCCTGTGTTCCAATGGCACATAGTGTTAGTTATTCATTTTAAAAGGCTAGAAGGCCAGCATCCTGGAGTCACCGCTTCACTGTTGACATTGAGACTTGTGTTTTGAGGGTACTATTTAACCTCTTGCTTCTACTTGGGACGCTTGCGTCCCAACTAGAGCTCTGGAAATGCAAATGCGCTACGCTAAATGCTAATAGTATTAGTTAAAACTCAAAAGTTCATTAAAATACACATGCAGGGTATCAAATTAAAGCTACACTCGTTGTGAATCCAGGCAACAAGTCCGATTTTTAAAATGCTTTTCGGCGACAGCATGAGAAGCTATTATCTGATAGCATGCACCAATACACTACAACACAAAAGCACAGCAGGGGACGTAAACAAAATAATTAGCATTTCGGCGTTACACAAACCGCACAATAAAATAGAAAACAGTCATTACCTTTCACCATCTTCTTTGTTGGCACTCCTAGATGTCCCATAAACACTATTGGGTCTTTATTTCGATTAAATCGGGCCATTTAAAGCCAAGATATCGTTATATGTAGACTGTGTGATAAACGAAAAAAACAGCGATTTCACAACGTAACGTCATTTTTTAAAATTCAAAAAGTAGACGATAAACTTTCACAAAACACTTCGAAATACGTTTGTAATGCTACTTTAGGTATTAGTAAACGTTAATAAGCGATAAAAATCATCCATAGGCGATGTAAAAATCATTAGCTGTCGTCTTGGAAAAAATTTCACGAGAGAGCTCTTCCGGAATGATCTGGGCGGAGACCTGAGGTAAGTGGTGCCCCTGTTTCGGTTCAACCAAGAATCAAAGATGATTCAATTCACAAGACTCTAGACAACATGGGGATGCTGTGGGAGTTGAATGCTCGGTCTTATCTAATTCGGCTCACTGTTAACAATTGCTGGAAGTGGCGCAAGGATATTTATTTCCATTTTCTGTGATCAGGTTTTCCTGCGCTTTCCGATGTAACGCACGTTATGTTATAGCCACAGTCGTGATTTAACCAGTTTTAAAAACGTCCAAGGGTTTCCTATCCACACATTCTAACCATATGAACGTACTATATTCCTGGCATGAGTAGCAGGGCGCTGAAATGTTGCGCGATTTTTAACAAAATGTTCAAAAAAGTAGAGGGTAGGAGCAACTAGTTAATGAAGCTGCCAGTTGAGGACTTGCGAGGTGTCTTTTTTTCAAACTAGACACTCTAATGTACTTGTCCTCTTGCTCAGTTGTGCACCGGGGCCTCCCACTCCTCTTTCTATTCTGGTTAGAGACAGTTTGCACTGTTCTGTGAAGGGAGTAGTACACAGTGTTGTACGAGATCTTCAGTGTCTTAGCAATTTCTCGCATGGAATAGCATTAATTTCTCAAATTAAGAATAGACGGATGAGTTTCAGACAAAAGTTATTAGTTTCTAGCCATTTTGAGACACAAATGCAGATGCTCCAGATACCCAACTAGTCTAAAGATGGACAGTTTATTGCTTCTTTAATCAGAACAACAGTTTTCAGCTGTGCTAACAAAGTTACAAAGGGGTTTCTAATGATCAATTAGCTAACATAACGTGCCGTTGGAACACAGGAGTGATGGTTTCTGATAATGGGCCTCTGTACACCTATGTATATTTTCCATAGAAAAACTGCCGTTTCCAGCTAAAATAGTAATTTACAAAATTAACAATGTCTACACTGTATTTCTGATTAATTTGATGTTATTTTAATGGACAAAAAATGTGCTTTTTATTTCAAAAACAGTGACCCCAAACTTTTGAACGGTAGTGTATGTCATTGCCAAGCCAAACTCCACAGAGTGGAGGCAGGAATGCCCAAGCTGGCCTGGCTGAGGAGAGGCCCAGTGGTGCTTCTGATGGAGAAGCCATCTGCTGAGTCGCAGAGAGAGAAAGAGACCATGAAGAGACGGAAGTCTTCCTGGTCCAGAGTGATTAGCAGGGCTGGCCCGGGCTCCGGAGGCTGAGTGATTGTGACTGGGTCGGCTAAGCTTTCAGTCCCAGAGTGTTGTGGAGTTAGTTCTGGGCTCGCTCCATGGCCTGGCCTGGGGGGATGACTACACTACGCTGCAGCAGTCCTAGTCTGTGAGGGTGATGGTGTGGCACAGACTCAGCCTCTAACTGGGCTGATGATGGATGCCTCTGGGTCTGCGTCTGACCACCCGGGTTATACTGGAAGAAGGAGAGAGCGAGAAACCTGGTCCCTGATAGCCTAGGATCAGGTTTCTCTTCATCAGACTCTGTGTTCAGAACTTCAGACTGAGGGACAGATTAACTCAACACTGCTGATTACTGCACTCGCTCATTCTGAGGCAGCTCAACATTGGGACACATCTGGTCAAGTAGGAATGTCTATCTGTACTGTTTCATAACACATAGGTTTATAAAGGACTGTCTCAGAGGGTGAGATGGTGGATCACTGGCTGACACAGACAGACAGGTAGACAGACAAACAGGCAGACAGGCGATCAGTAGACTTCTGAGGCGAGCTCCGCCGCGCTGCTCTATACCTGATTTAATGTTCCTTCCCTTTTTTTACGTACCTCTTCTTCTCTGTCAGCTCAGCTACGCATATCTTGTTTATTTTCCCCTAATTTCCCGCTTCCCCTTAATTCCTCTCTTCTGCTTCCAAACTGCTGGGAGGCTGAGCACGCCAGATCCGTGTCGAAACCTTCAAAGGCCTCCTTTTATCTCCCGACCGCAATCCAGTCCCCTGCCAAGGGCTAACACAGCGTAACTCAATTATTAATCTGAGAAGTATAATTTCACATCTGAACGCACACAGCCAGATGAATAATAATTCCTATCAAATATCAGGGGGCAATGGGAGCATAAACAGCGCTGATTAGGCAATGAGGGTCTATGGTTTAGTAATGAAGCGAACTGGGGCTGGGACCCGGTGTTTGAGACTGGCGCTGCTTCACCATTGCTGAGGGTAGGCCTTTAAACATGGCCACGTTCCGCTGATGAGATGATTCAACACAACATTTAGGAGAAATATTTGAATGTACGTATTTAGTCGTTCAAATTCTTTTTATTTCTTATTTTATTATGTTGACATTAATGTCACGTTGAAATGAGTCACAGTAGGAAATGTAAGAATCGTGTTTTAATGCGTTTCACCAGCTAGTGTATCAGCAGCATCTGCTAATATCCCACTGATGGTGGGACACTAATAGAGAGTACTCAGACAGTCTGACTGGGTGTTATTGTAAGATAATGTATTATACAATAAGTTCATTTTACCCAACAAGCAAGTATCATGTCTGATATTGTCTTTGTCATCGGGTCCTTTGTTGTTTTTGCACCAGGTCATTGAATACTCTCATCTCTCTCTTCTTCCTCCTCTCCTCCCAGATCCTTTGGTGAGTCGTTACCATGTCCAGTGGATGCCTGAGTACTGCAGTCACAACGAGACCAGAGGACCAGAGAAGTCAGTCACACAGGTCTGTCTCATACCCCAAATCATCCTTCTATCAAAGTACAGTCATTGCGCCAAGTGTGTGTGCGGCTGTGTCTTGTTCAAAACATGAAGCAGATTTCATTTCTTTATGAAAGCAGCTCTAGTGTCAGAACCAAACAGCATGTTGTCATTCAGAGTCACATGTATTTATTTTCCAATATATTTGACGTACAGTAGGTTTTTAAAGGACCATAGAGTTTGGTCTGCATTGTGTTTTCATTTTTGTCAAGGAAAAAATATAGCGATGCTGGTATCGTCACAGCCCTACATCTCAGTGGTATGCAAAGCGCCCGCCAGCCTTTTGTCTGGCACTAAGAAAAGACATCTCGTGTAAAGAAAAGGGCCCCACTCAGCGCCTCAGTCCTGCTGTGCAGCTTTGCAGCGGGTAAATCAGCGACTGTTTTGATTATGACTCAGTCGGTGTGGTCTAACATGGTGCACTGCCCAAACATGGTGCGCTGTACTAAAACAATGTTTTCGGGAATGATGGACCATGCACCCCCAGCATGAGCACATTGGGTGCAGGGGCTGGGTGTGTGTGTGTGTGGGGGGGGGGGGGTGCGCTGTTTGAACTCAGCGCTGTTCCAGGATGGCATAGCCTGGCAAGCAACACATTCTTCAGGGAGCCCTTCTCTGGTTGCTAGGAAATACACATCCTTTTTCTATAGATCCCTGGGAAGGATTCCAGCACAGCGCTGTCCTTGTCTCTTGTGTGTGAACATGGCGCCTTGGTTCGTTTTTAATCAGGGCTGTTGCATATCAGAGAGAAAACACTCGCCCTCTGAGTTCACGACTATTAGTGTAGAATGTCGTTATTACAAATGGAAGATTTAATTCCAGTGAGCCACTAAGAGAGGCACATCCAATCCTTAAAAGTTGTCTCTTTGCTGTTATACAGATTAAAACCATCAATTTTCGGTGGATTGACAATGGAAACCTGTTTAAAGTATCCTCCTTTTTAAATGAAGCCATACAGAGTTGGCTACAATTTAAATGTTATCCTCCAGAAGAGGCAGAACATTTATTACAGCAAATAATATGGCTAAACTTCACTGTACTTACTGATAGAGGGTAAGCCCATGTTTTTCAAGATAATGTATAGTATAAGGTATCATGTTTATGATGTACTTTGGAAACAACTTTGTTAAAATTGTCATACAAGCAGTTATCAAGGTGTATGTTCAATACAAAATGATAACAACTCATTGCAGTTCTGTCACAAAAATGGAAGAGGCAATTACTTAATTAGTTTGTCTGCCAAAAATGTAAAATCATAAATGGCTTAAAATGACCCATGTAAAATGTGTCAGTTTCACTTACAGTCAAGAGGGTTAACAACTATGCCACATAAAATTCTAAATGATTGGGCACAGATTTACGATGTCCCAATAACGTGGCATCGGGTTTATGAGTTGATATACAAAACAACAATTGACACATCAATCCTTTCTTTTCAATTTAAGCTATTATATTAAAATGATTGCTAGAAAAAGAGTCAGTCAGCCTTGTGCAGACTATGCCACGAGGAAACCGAAGCAATAGAACATATCTTTTGGTCCATCGGTGGCTTGTTTCTGGAGTCGGGGCCAGGAATGATTGTTATGTCAATATCAGAGCGCGGTTGGACCACAGTCAGTCAATAGGAAATATCATTGTGCTCTTGGGTAAAATGTTTATTTTGGGGAAAATTTGGACTGAAATGTTGCAGATGGAGAGTTTGAAGTCCCTCGTGAGACACCGTGGTAGAATGAAGTTATGTATTGCAAGAGGAAATGGTAGAATGACGATTTAATGAGAAAGATGGGTTGATCTGTGTCTATCTGAAGGTTGGAATGAATGAGTGTGGGAATAAATACATACACACATGCACAGTATCATGTTTGAGGTCCTCCAATCAGGTGTGAGGGTGGGGATGTGATTATTGTATGTTTTGCATTTAGTTAATTCTGTTTTTTGTTTTGGTTTCACACTGAGCAGTGTGTGTGCTGGTCCTGGTGGTTGGGTATGCTCGCTTCCATGCCCTCCCGGGCATTGGGCGGGGCTTGATCCTTCCCGCCATTGGAAAATCCCTTCGGGGCGAGGGCTTTGCCCTGCTGGCGTCTGGGGACGAGCTCACCCAATGAACAGACTGATGGGAGCGGCCATTCATATTATATTGTATTGTTATTTTTATTCGAAGAAATCATAATAAAAAAGATCAGCCACTCACTCAGCAGGAAATCTCCATGTTTTCTGGAAAAAATGTCTGAAGTAATTCATTTAACATGTCATTTTCATTTCAAATGAACCCGAAATGCATTCTTGTCCCCTCGTCTTCATCAGATACCTCCTTTTTATATTTGTGTTACACTTGGAACCCATCAAAATAATCTAATATTTTTTTCATTGTAGTTTGAATGGAGGACTAGTGGGTTAACCTCTAACATGTGACTGTTCAAAGTGGTTCAGTAATGTGGGCCATGTTCCAGGGCATAGGGAGGGAACCTGATCCTCTCTTGGCTCCATGTATTTAATTATCTGTGGTGGTTCCCTGGGACGTGACCTGGGTGATATCATGTCAGGGCTCTGAACGTTTAATGCGTCTCTTGGCTCAGGAGAACTACATCAACCTCCCGGGCCTGCTCTTCTCCTGCAAGTACAAAGTGACTGTTCACATGCTCAAGTCCAAGAGGCGCGCCAAGGACGAGAGCACCACCTTCCTCACCCCGTCCTGCACCACCATCAGGAGCAAGAGCCACAAACACATCCCCTGTCCTGGGGAGGAAGGTGAGTCAGCTGCCCAGTACAACCAAGTCATGTTATGTTCATACTCTTATTATCATGTTGCATTATGTGCCTGACTCCAAGACTCTCCACACGGTTGTTGAAAGAGGCTGCTTCTTCTTTTGTTATAGTAGATTTTTGCCTTATTTATTAACTATGACTTATTTCTTCCCAGCCTAACACATACAGTTTACATTATGCCAAGAATATATGTCCATCAGACGAGTGTTTTTCAACATAGTTATTCCGATCTCTCTCTGCAGCCCCACTTCCCAAAGTGTTGGCTAAATCGGAGAATCTGACAGCGTCCTTCTCCATCCACGAGGGAAACATCACAGGCAGCTTTCTGTGGCGGGTGTCACAGGTCCTGGCCCATCAACGAATCACAGGCTTCCAGGTCACCTGGGCCGAGGTCACCACTGAGAGCCGACAAAACAGCCTGCCCAACAGCATCATCTCCCAGTCCCAGATCCTGCCTCCAGTAAGTCTATTCAACTCCGTTATATCAAATAACTATTATTCCTGTAGTGAAAATTATTGTTTGGAAAGTTACATGCAGTCACTCACTTTAGAATTGGTTATACCAGGAAGTGGCTATTGTAATTTATTTGCTTTTGCTGTAGGACACAAAATTTTAAGGAAAATGTTATCAAGAATATATTGTACTTTTCCCAGGACACTGCCCTCTGTGTGCTGAAAAAATAAGTGTGATCTTCAGCATTTCATTATACAATGCCTGCCAGGAGTGGAGGTGTTTTAAGGATACACTGCATTGCCCTCTTTACATGAAGAACTAGATAAGCAGTGCTGTGCAATCATACACAGAGATCTGAGGGAGGGATTCCGTTAGAAGTTCTCCTCCTCCTGTGTTTCATCTACCTTCCCTGCTTCCTCTTTCATCCTGTATGAGCGCGCTGAAAAACCCACTGTTTTACATAATCTACTCGATCAACAACACGTTCCGCCTGTCTGCGCCACCCAGTGAGCCGCTCGCAGTTCTAAAAAATAAAACCACTCATCACTACACTCAGTTTATCAGTAGAAGTGTTTATTTACCTCTGTGGCTGAATAGAGAGCAGATGGTGTATGGGATGTAGCCCAGGTTTACCTAACAGATAATTCAACATCTTAACAACAGAACGGACAAAAACTCTAGACTTCTATGGGGGAAAAGTTATACAGGTACCAGAAAGTTATACTAGCCCTGAAGTCCAACCAAGATTAATGCTTTAAACAACAGTCTGTCTGTGAGAAAGGTATTCAGCCAGTCTTGGAGGACAATTAAAAGTTGATAGAACATTGCTGCTCAAATCCTTTACAGTTGTAGAAAATGTTTCACAAAAGAAAATGGAAGCTGATAGAAAATGTTATTAGTGTGAGTTCTTGACCCCAAAAAGTAGATCAGCTTTGATTTATCCTTGGTGTCTGAATGCTTCTTACATACAACATTTGGTATGTCAAATAATGTTTTCTACATTGGCACCAAAGATGGTTAATGGTCTTCTCTTGTGCTGTTAACCCTTTCAGGACCATAGTCTGCTGGTGGTGTCTAACCTGCGGCCAGCCACGTACTACAGACTGGAGGTCCAGGTGGTGACGTCAGGAGGTGAGGGTCCTGCCACCATTAAGACCTTCCAGACCCCCAGTGTGTTACCAGTCCTTCAACACCGTAAGTACCAACTCACTGACCACTGACTGTTGCTCTCCTGTAGTCAGCCACATGACTGTGTCCAGCTAGATTTAAACAGAGATACCATAGCTCATTTGAGAAAATCTGTGATCTTTTTTCAGTGACATCTTCATCAATGACCAGTATATTTCTTGCACGACCACACATTACTCTATTCTGATCATGATTCTGCAGTACCATTAGGAACTGAAATGGACATGTATTTGTGTTGTTTTGTGTTGTAGGACCCAGACTCAGGCAGCACCATCCACATCACCAGAAGTCCTCAGCGGAGAGACATTGAGACCCCTGACCCATCAGACCCAGTGCGACAGGAACCAATGTCTCTCAGCACCTTCACCCAGGGAGGGAATACAGTGTGGAACCAAACAGCAACACAGCAGACCATGAAATCTGACCCCAACCTATGTGAAATGGGTTCACCTTCAGGCTGCACAGCATATGCTTTCCCCTCAGTCCTTCCTGATTCCATCCACTGACTGGACTCTCCATACGGTTAGATGCATACTGATATGTAGGACTCTTTTCTTTAGGACTGGCTGGTTCATTCTCCTGTTATTTATGGGACACTAAGACTAAGTTGGTTTAGGAATTCTCAAACTGTTTGTTCCAATAGAAACAATAACAAAGCAACAGTATTTTATCAATTCCAATTGTACATCTTTGTATATCTAGAACTCAAAGATTGTTAGATTATGAAAGGACAAGAAAAAAGTCAATCACATTTAGTTTGAATGGTAACTAAACTGAAGACACGTTAATAACAGTGGAGAGAACGACATACAATTGTAAAACACAATCACGTATTCATTGAGAAAGGCGCGTGTTCACCTATTTATTTTGTTTTACCAAGTAAAAAGATGTCGCTTAGGCATACCCTATGTAGTGATGAATAATGTAACTAAAACCAGTGTAGTTTAACCCAGAATATTTCTCATAGTATGTTGCATGTAGAACATTTGAATTTAAAACTGTAAATACATTTCAAGCTTCAAATTGAATGCTTGTAATGGTTTTGCATGTCAAACGTTAGTGTTCTGTAGGCATGAACAGGTCTGTTACCTCTTTTGGATATGTTAGCAATGTTTCATTAACAGATAATTATATGGGGAATAATATGTCATGTTTATTAATGAAATTATAACTTTTATGTGGAAATTATGGAATTTTATGTTCTTGACTGTAGAAATATTTGTTGTGGAACAGTCAGTGAATGTCTATTTATTTGTGTGTGTGTGTTGTGTTTTTAGTCTAGTGTTTTTGAACCGGCAAAACATCTTGTAAAGACATTTTGTAAAAATGGAATTGTAAATATAGTCTCATGTTACATGTTATTTTTCCATGGTAGAAACTGTACAAACTGGTAAGTAATAAAATAATCCTTAACCTAATTCCTTATGCTTTATCCTCTTAATTGAAATTGCTGTGAGGAGTCAATATGAAATGGTGTATATTGTTTAAACATTGGACTATTTGGCAGATACTGGTGCTTATGTTGGCTGTGTAGTCCATAACGCCAGACTCCAACAAAGCATATTCACTGATCTCCCCAGAAGCTTGAGACATACAGTCCAAATAAACAGGTCATTCAGAGCTTACCAGCAAGCCATGGCTGGAGTTGGGTGCCCTGGACATAATACTCTCCTTTAGACCACAGTATTGTGCCCTGCCAGTTGCGTAAAGTGTGCTGTTTGTATTCGAACAGCTTTAAATCCTTTTTGTCTCAATCCCTTCACTTTTTCAATATGCTGTGGAATGTTGACATTTTTGTGATTACTTAAATTCTTATGGTATGAGAGAGAATACAGTAAACTGTGTGAAATCGACTAAAATTAGCATAGGCCAGAGGTTTGTGGTGTTTTCCTTGCGTTTTGATATTAATCATACCTCACAGATGCTAGTTCTACTTAATGGTTATTTGTTGGCTGTGACGAGTCAGTCAGCTGTCTGCGGCTGACTCATACCTTCTACGCTTGTGCCAGTAACACCCATACAACACCCATCAGCGCTGGCCAAGTGTGTTGCCTGATGGAGTTTTTACATCCTGACATTTGTTTTGGACGACCCAGCATGTTACACTTGGTTAGCCCTTATGTCCCTTGTAATGTCTACAGTGCTGTTTTAGACCTCAAATTCTGGTTTGCTTTTCATATACACAACTGACAGACAGCCGATTTACTGTAGCTCTCCCACAGACCGCTAAGTGTTCTCTGCATATGGGTTTTATACAATGGTATGGTCTCAAGCTATTATGGGCTCTATTACTGTTTATTAATGCAATATCATGAATCTGTGAAAAGTATGATAATTGCACTGTTTTGTGGTATATCAAGATTCATGTTCAAGATTATTGGATTAGTGTACTGTATATTGCCAAGTCTTCAATCCCAGTTGCCATGTGAGCGTGTATGCTTTTCCGTGTGTGCACGCACTGTGCTTGAAGAACTTTCTCTGTGACAACCGAGACCCTAGAAGTCTAGACTGTAGACGATTGGCTGCTGGGCCTCTAAGAACATCAAAATTTCCAAGTGGTCAAGAACCAGCCCTGTCTTTCCACAGTTGGCAGCTAGGTAATTATTCCGAATCCTGCTTTTCCCCCACTCAGGCCCTCTCCTCTCCAGTCAGTCAGAGGCTGTCTTTGGATGTGGATGAGACTAAGGAAGTGTCAGGCCACTCTTCTCTCATGATGTTGTTTATGTACAGTTCTATAATGTCACAAGAGATTAGTTCATCTCGGTCCGTGCACACTAATCCTCCCCTGTGCTGCTCTGTGCTCCAGGACCATGGCCAGTGTTTTGCCAAGGCCTCCTTTCTCTGTGAGCCAGCTTCTCTCCCTTTCAGCCTGTCACAGTCCTCTCTACACACACACCAAATACCACAGCCCTCAAGTGTGAAAATGTTAAAACAAAGGCCTCCATCCTCCTTTGAGCCACGCTGCACTAAGTCCAAGTCTCTGAGGACATAAAAGGAAAGAAAAACTGCAACTAAATAAAAGGCTCGTTGTCGGGCACAAAAGCTTGTCTCGGACTCTACAAGCCCAGATAGTGTTTATTCATTTTGCGTGACATTACAAGCTCATTGTTCCAGGCTAGGGGATATTGTTCTCCAATTGAAACATATTTTGGTAAACAATTATTGTCCTTTAGGCCCTCAAATAATCACGATCAGTCAAATATTTACCCTTCTGTTCGATGACATTTGTCTTTTTGATTAAATGGGGTATGTAAAACACTAACTCCTTTCAGTTGACAGCAACAACGATTGTCTGTGTTTCCCACACATCTCCTCTGACCCCTCAGCACCCGTTCTGCAGATTAGCATTGCACTGAGCCATGCTTCGCCATTTATCAAACCTTGCACGCTAGTTCTGTCTCCCCTTTTCACTTACAAAAGACTCGCCACGTCCTAACGCAAGCACACACCCTACTGCCAAAACAATATCAGCCGTACCTCATAAGGAATCAATGGATTTCAGATGGTTTTCATGCCCTGCAGTGTTGGGGTTGGGGCCCTCCTAATATAGTATTTACATTTCATTAGGCAAACTTAAGGACATCTCGCTAAACAGTAATTTCCCATTCATTGTCATTCGTGACGTTACCAGTTATGATGGGTAACCTTAATGATTTGAATGCTCACCCGTTTATTCCCATGTGAGTTCCAGGTCAGTTCCATTGCCATTGATGGAGTATGATATTCTTTTTAGATCACAACCACCTGGAACTATTCTATTTCCATTGGGACTTATATGAATGGTTGGACTGGAATACATTGTCTGTGAGATTGATGCAAGGTAACTTGAATGTTATTTTTCAATTAGAGCAGGCAATGCTGCTGTAATGTTGTGTGCTGGTGCAAACTCTGACCTTGCCCGGGGCTGTGGGGTGTTACTAGTTATACTCTGGTTGAGCAGGACCAGGCTGGGGAGGTGCAGATGAAAGACCTCTGTCAGGCCGGGAGGATGTTCAGCCATAATCTAATGAAGACCAGAACATGTATGGACGTATGTAGACCTGCATGGCACACATTATGCAACTATACGACACATACAAAATAATATTTCTGAGGGGAGGATTAGCACATATACTAAGAGTAGTACTTGGGCTTAGGAAGTAACTTTACAAATGTATTGTGGTCATGCCGGATTCGATGACCTTCCAATTTCAAGAGTTTTCATTTCTGTAAGGCACACTTTCACTGCAGACACACACAGAACATAACTCTGTTATGCACAGAATAGTGTATGGATTCTCAAGGACCCATAAAGTGACAAATATTAATATGTCTTTCTGAATTCCCTTTATTTGGATAGCTCTATATTCCGAATTCTGCACACTTGTGGAGAAGGGTAGAGGTTTTTATTGAGCCTATATTTGACATGAATTTCAAATGACAAAAAGTAGTCATTGTTTACCCCTCTGTTTTATGGTCTTATACTGTATCAATTCTACATTTATAAATTATATATTGTTCTCTAATCACACAGGTGATCCTCCTCTTTGTGGGAGCAACACTTCTCACTCTTCACCCACTAGCCTAATGTGTTGAATTACAAACACGCAATGTTAGGAGGACCTGCCATTGAGTTCCTCGAGCTTCGGGTCAAAGGTAAACAAGAGGTCCATTGAGATCCCACTAAGTGTTTACTAAGAAGGCCTCCCCTGAGAAATCATTATCCAGATCCCTCTCTCCTAACCAAACATCCTTCTCAACTAACAGGCATACATAGTGGAGAGAGATCAGTTTGAAACTATCATTCAGACGAATAATAGCGGTTTATAATCTTCTCAGATTTGCTCTTGGACTTTTTAATGGTCCTTCCTGGGAAAGAAAAAATATTGACCAACGTTACCTGCTCATAATGAATGACTTTAAGAGGTTAAGAGGTTAGGATGTTAAGAGGTTAGGATGTTAAGAGGTTAGGATGTTAAGAGGTTAGGATGTTAAGAGGTTAGAATGTTAAGAGGTTAGGTATAGGCCCTATCGGCCTATTCCATCTATCTTAGCATGCTCACTTCCTCAAACATTCAGCCCAGTTACGTTCAGATATTGATTGTAAAATACATACTGTAAATGTCAATACACAATTATGTGTACTAGGTGAAAGGTAAGATTATGTCTACCGTAAAGCTAAGTGAAAGTTTAGATAAAGGGAACTGTGATTTGATTTGAACTCAGGTTACAGCCACTAGTCATGGAATAATTTACCCTTGTCATCATGTCACATTTGCCTAAAGCTTTAGGAGTGACCAGTGGCCAGGAAGTCAACTTTAGATCTAGTGTTTCCTCTCTGTCCTCTGAAGTCCGTGGCAGGACCCCGGGTCACAGAGCTGGACGGTAGAGGAGCCTCAAAGGCAGGTCAGAGGTCACTGTCCCCCCAGAGGACAGACACTGCAGCCGGGGCCCGTGGAAGGGCAAGGGGCAGGGCAGGACCTGGGGTGGGGGCGGGGGGACAAGGAGCCGGGTCAGTGGTCGACTTCAGAAGTTGGGAATCCACTCACAGGATGTTAGAATGGATAGAAGATCAACCTCCTCCTTAGTTCCACCTGAATCAAAAAGTGATCATATCAAGCAGATTGTTGTTATGTGAGAGGTTGTCTTGTAAGAGGAGGGATTTGGTCCTAAGATTGTATGGAAAATAACTTTCAAATGCTTAGAAAGATTATTGACAATTCAACAACATCTGTTCATCTCCTTCTTCCCTGTTTTTGCTTTGATAAACTAATGAATTGGGCAACCTGGCATCTGTTTATCCGGCATCTGTCTCATGCAACTGGAAACAGGTAATACACCGTGATAACATCTAGTTGGTTCAAAGAGCAGTGTGTTTCTGTTAGTGAACAGAGAGAAAGAAAAGCTGTTCTATTTAGTTCTGATTGTTCCTGACTGGAACAGTCTGCCTATCAGAATATACAATCCACATGTCTGCACTGCTTGGAATTGGGTGTTCCTTATGTAAGGTCTGCTAAGCATCAGGTCACATCTGGTTCAAAACCAGACAAATTAATGTCACTTGTTTATGTGTAATAAGAGGTCGACAGAAGTTGATATTACTCATAATATTGTAATTATAGCCGTTGTTGTGCTTTATACCTCTGCTAAAGCCATTTTCCCTTCTGAGAACCCAACAGGAGGCAGGAACCGAGAAGGTGCATGAAATTGATTACACTGTAAAAGAATGGCATGGATGTCAAAACTATTCGGCACTTAAACTATTAAGTCATTGGAAACAGGGAGGTGGGCACTCTGAAATGATTGACTTTACTAATAAAACATCATCAGGGTAATTTGACGTGTTTTATATTGTACACTGCTGCTTCTAAATATAAGACAGGCTGCAGCCAACACATGGCTCTGGCAAACCACAGTGTTTATAAAATGAATCCCCAGTCTGAGGCATAAGTCCTGCCCCATTTGCGTGTGTGTATATGTATGCTATAGCGAATGATCGTGTGTGTGTTCCTAGGCCGGGGGGTGCACATCCAAGCATGTGTGTGCACGTGTGTGTGTTTGTGCTCCTGGGCTGAGAGCTAATTTCCACCCTGATGATCACAGGCACCATTGATTGTAATCACAACGAGCAGGCTGTTCTGCCCCGTGGCACACAAAGGAATCTGGACGTGTTTAAAGCACTAACTTTTATGTTTTTTTTATACTTATATGAAGTTAAGTTATAATGTTGTCGGCAGCTGGCTCTCATTAACAATACATGATGTCAAACATTGGGACGTGCTGGAGGGTGGATGAGAGCTGCTCTCTCTTTATGGCCCAGTAGTGAAGACCCCCACTCTCTGTCCTTTATACATGTATGATAAGCCTTTGTTAAGCCTTTCATACGCCTATGATGAGCCTCTCTGTGCTGGATGGTGAGAACATAAAAAAGTAGAAACTGCAGGACACCTTTGGGTACTATTATTCCCTAGGGTTTGGTTGTCTCTCTACTCTCATTTTCATTTAGTGAATTTTGTCTTTTTGCTTGCCATTTGTTTACAGCTGCTGTTGGTAAAAGTAAATAAATATGTTCCCATTACTGCCAATTATCATGTTTTTCCTGGGTTTAATGCAAATGATTTCTGTCTTTACTGGTACTCTGCCTAGACTACAATGGTAAGGAAATTATTCAAATGACAGTAATAACAATCTATCACAGCATGTAAGTGATCTGAAGCCAATTGAAGTGAGCTATTGGAATCTGGCATTGCCTCTGACATTATCCTGCCAACTGCCATACTTTCAGACTGTCACATTAATGCATCACAGTGTGCTTAATAAAACCTTATTGGGTACCTGACAGTGGCGGTCGGTGCCATTCTAGATGAGGGAGGACGATCATTTTTTAATGAGCATGGCCTTATTTTCTATTACAAAATAGTGGACGACTGTCATTAATATTCTATTCACCCAGCTCAGTGTAACATTGATAGGTTACGACTACTACAGGATACTAACATTTTCCCTACACCCATCATGAGGTTCGTACAACCTAGCCTATGAATGAGAGTTTACAAAGTAGGTGCACAGATCGAGAGACATTTGAGTAATCAAGGTGCCATAAAGTAATACAACCAAAAGCTTACCCTGACTTGGAAGAATTCCATTATTGGATAGCTATAGCCAGCTAGCTAATATCAAATCAAATTTTATTTGTCACTTTCCCCAAATACCTTACTGTGAAATGCTTACTTACAAGCCATAACCAACAATGCAGTTTTAAGAAAATAGAGTTAAGAAAATATTTACTAAATCAACTGAAGTAAAAAATAAAACATTTAAAAAAGTAACACAAAATAACAATAATGAGGCTATATACAGGGGGTATGTGCGGGGGTACTGAGTCAATGTGTGGGTGTACAGGTTAGTTGAGGTAATTTGCACATGTAGGTAGGGGTAAAGTGACTGCGTAGATGATAAACAGCAAGCAACAGCAGTGTAAAAACAGGGGGGAGGGTGTCAACACAAATAGTCCAGGTGGCCATTTGATTAATTGTTCTGCAGTCTTCTACCTTTGGGGTAAAAGCTGTTAAGGAGCCTTTTGGACCTAAACTTGGCTTAACATCCCTCTCTGTTAGAGCCGGGTGTTTGAGTAGGCTAAACTAGCTAGCAGCATTAGCTAGCTAAGCAAGTGAAAGTGAAGGAAAAAAAGAAATATAGCTAGCTTTCTCTCTCACCCTTGCTTCTCTTTCATTTATTAAGAAATGTATTTGTTCAAAACTGTTCAACTATTGTCTTTCTCTCTCTTTGAGTCCACTACTCACCACATTTTATGCACTGCAGTGCTAGATAGCTGTAGCTTATGGTTTCAGTACTAGATATATTCTCTGATCCTTTGATTTGGTGGACGTCAAATCAAATTTTATTTGTCACATACACATGGTTAGCAGATGTTAATGCAAGTGTAGCGAAATGCTTGTGCTTCTAGTTCTGACAATGCAGTAATAACCAACGAGTAATCTAACCTAACAATTCCACAACAGCTACCTTATACACACAGTATAAAGGAATGAAAGAATATGTACAGAAAAACATATGAATGAGTGATGGTACAGAACGGCATAGGCAAGATGCAGTAGATGGTATAGAGTACATTATATACATATGAGATGAGTAATGTAGGGTATGTAAACATTATATGAAGTGGCATTGTTTAGTGATGGCTAGTGATACATTTTTTACATCAAATTTTACATTATTAATGTGGCTGGAGTTGAATCAGTATGTTGGCAGGTGCCACTCAATGTTAGTGGTGGCTGTTTAACAGTCTGATGGCCTTGAGATAGAAGCTGTTTTTGAGTCTCTCGGTCCCTACTTTGATGCACCTGTACTGACCTCGCCTTCTGGATGATATCGGGGTAAACAGACAGTGGCTCGGTTGGTTGTTGTCCTTGATGATCTTTATGGCCTTCCTGTGACATCAAGTGGTGTCGGTGTCCTGGAGGGCAGGTAGTACGCCCCTGGTGATGCTTTGTGCAGACCTCACTACCCTCTGGAGAGCCTTACGGTTGTGGGCGGAGCAGTTGCCGTACCAGGCGGTGAGACAGGATGCTCTCGATTGTGCATCTGTAAAAGTTTGTGAGTGCTTTTGGTGACATGCCGAATTTCTTCAGCCTCCTGAGGTTGAAGAGGCGCTGCTGCACCATGCTGTCTGTGTGGGTGGACCAATTCAGTTCGTCCGTGATGTGTACGCCGAGGAACTTAAAACTTACTACCCTCTCCACTACTGTCCTGTCGATGTGGATGGGGGGTTGCTGTTTCCTGAAGTCCACGATCATCTCCTTTGTTTTGTTGACTTTGAGTGTGAGGTTAATTTTCTGACACCACACTCCGAGGGCCCTCACCTCCTCGCTGTAGGCCGTCTCGTCGTTGTTGGTAATCAAGCCTACCACTGTAGTGTCGTCTGCAAACTTGATGATTGAGTTGGAGGCATGCATGGCCACGCAGTCATGGGTGAACAGGGAGTACAGGAGAGGGCTCAGAACGCACCCTTGTGGGACCCCAGTGTTGAGGATCAGCGGGGTGGAGGTGTTGTTACCTACCCTCACCACCTGGGGGCGGCCCGTCAGGAAGTACAGTACCCAGTTGCACAGGGCGGGGTCGAGACCCAGGGTCTCGAGCTTGATGACGAGTTTGGAGGGTACTATGGTGTTAAATGCTGAGCTGTAGTCAATTAACAGCATTCTCACATAGGTATTCCTCTTGTCCAGATGGGTTAGGTCAGTGTGCAGTGTGGTTGCGATTGCGTCGTCTGTGGACCTGTTGGGGTGGTAAGCAAATTGGAGTGGGTCTAGGGTGTCAGGTAGGGTGGAGGTGATATGGTCCTTGACTAGTCTCTCAAAGCACTTCATGATGATGGAAGTGAGTGCTACTGGCGGTAGTCGTTTAGCTCAGTTACCTTAGCTTTCTTGGGAACAGGAACAATGGTGGCCCTCTTGAAGCATGTGGGGACAGCAGACTGGGATAAGGGTTGATTAAATATGTCCGTTAACACACCAGCCAGCTGGTCTGCTCATGCTCTCAGGACGCGGCTGGGGATGCCATCTGGGCCTGCAGCCTTGCGAGGGTTAACACGTTTAAATGTTTTATTCACGTCGGCTGCAGTGAAGGGGAGTCCGCAGGTTTTGGTAGCGGGCCGTGTCAGTGGCACTGTATTGTCCTCAAAGCGAGCAAAGAAGTTGATTAGTCTGTCTGGGAGCAATATATCCTGGTCCGTGACAGGGCTGGTTTTCTATTTTGTAATCCGTGATTGACTGTAGACCCTGCCACATCCCTCTCGTGTCTGAGCTGTTGAATTGCGACTACTTTGTCTCTATACTGACGCTTAGCTTGTTTGATTGCCTTGCGGAGGGAATAGCTACACTGTTTGTATTCGGTCATGTTTCCGTGAGGCAAAATATCATATCATGAGGCAAAATCAAGTTGGAGATATATCAGATTGGAAAACTCACACTGGATTAGAAAAAGACCGAAATAGTAATCGTCATCAGCGCTACTGACTTCTACTTAATCAATTTAATGTTTGTTCTCTAAAAATGTATTTTAAATTGTGTATCTCAGGGACCAGTGGAGGCTCCTCAGAAGAGGAAGGGGAGGACCATCCTCCTTGGTGAATTTCATAGAAATATTGAAACATACAATTAGTTAATTTTTAGATAAAACTATACTAAATATATTCACGTCGCCAAATAATTTTTTTAAACACACTGTTTTGTAATGAAGGTCTACAGTAGATTCAACGCACACTGTAGGGTAGCAGCATGGTGTAGCTGGAGGACAGCTAGCTTGCCTCAGTTTATGCTGCAAGAGCTCTGATAGATTGGAGGATGTCCTCCAGAAGTTGTCATAATTACTGTGTAAATCTATGAAATGGGGTTAAAACAATATGCCTCCTAGGTTTTGTATTGAAGTCAATGTACCCAGAGGAGGATGGAAGCTAGCTGTCCTCCAGCTACACCATGATGCTACCCTACAGTGTGTGTTGGCTTGGAGAGAGTAGCACATTGCTTTAACTCACAGTGAGTAGAGTACAGTTTTCAGAAGGGGACCCCATGTGTGCTGCTCTCCTCATCTCCCATCATCATCTGCATCCCAGCTGTTATTGCAAAGTCAAAGTTCCAAACCAAACAACCATTTAATATTTCATTTCACCTATATTACTGTAAATGATTAAAAAGAAAACATTGGCACTAGGCCAACATGCCAAAGCAGCATTAGCAACATAGGAACACTGTTTTTGACATTTCAATTGTGAATATACCTGGACAATGACTCTCAACCTTGGTTCGAAATAAATCAGAAGCGTAACAGCTATGGACATTTTGAACATATATCACTGTTTTTAATGCTTCATTTCCTGGAGGCTGCTCACAACAACATAAACCGTTCCGATTGTGTAGAGGTGCTGAGAGCGCCCCAGATTTAGGTGAGTCGTGGGAGCGCTGTGATTGTGTGTCAGGATGGGTGACTGTGGCTGCGCTGCTTGTAACACGTTTATGACACACACAGGACCGGAACATATGGGATATGTGTTAAGGAGCTTTACACTGCACAGCCAGGAGGGGAAATGATCCCTCTGTTTCCACACTTTGATGATAGGTGACCATTAGCCACGTATGCACCTGGGATGGATGTCCTTACTAACTACTAACCTAGCTAATACTTTTCAGGACCAGCTTGCTCTCAATGACATTGATATAATGCTAGGTCAACATTTAGTGGTTGTTAATCTCTGTATTGTCATGACATCATCTGTCAGGTCTTATGTAAGGTTCACTGGACACTGATCACTTCAATGTGTAAGCACATTTTTACATTGGGTTACTGTCTGAGTTATCTCATCAAGAGAATCCATCTTCATACAGGCCCAATCAAACAAGTAACAATACATGGAGGACTAATTCATACCATGTGCTGATATTAGGGTGAGCTTCATGTCAGATTTCTCGTATATTGACTTTAAAACAGCATGCCAATTCCAGGCTTCAAGGGATGGTTCATGAATCACTGAGTCATCAGGGAAGGAGGAGGAGTTCCCATAGCTTAGTGTGTTCATCAGGGAGCATAGAGTCGGATCAGATATCACCCAATACAAGGCCTTTGATCCACATTATGACTTCAGATTCACATGAGATGAGCAAATTAATATTTTCCCCATTTGATTCAGATTTGATGAACTATTTCATATTTTATATGCACAGTGTATTGGCATTGTTGGCTGCCCTCACGTTAACGAATGCATCATGTTGTTATGATGTTGCCATGCCCCCCCCTCAGCTCATCTCCACCTCATTGGGTGGAAAGGCTTTTATAAAGAAGCAACGCTCCAAAGACAACTTAAAATATTGTACTGTTTGAGGAGCTGATTGAAACCAGCTCCTCTGATGCAAACCGTGAGGTTTTTCAGACATGTCATTTCACGTTTCAAAACAGACTGTTTGAAATAGTTCCGTAATTTGATTCAAATGGATTGACAACACAACTGAGTTGATGTCAGCATGGCTGGCAGTGGAAAGATAATGTTTTTGATTACTCCCGAGGGGGAATCCTTCACTTCCTGATAGCTAGTTGTTTTAACTTGAAACACAAGTCTTAATACATCACAGGTCCTTTTCAACTCTCACAATATTTAACCATCGTCACTTTCTGGTTGTTTGGAATGAGCTGTATATTATTCATCTTAATGATACTTTAAAGCAAAGTCACTACTCTCTTTACTTCTATAAAAGTCTGTCTAGTTTTTGACAGAGAGTGTCAGACATACAGTACACTACTTTGTTAAAACCCTCCTACACCCTTTGATATCCAAGTTAGCCATAGAGTATCAGAAGTAAAGTTCACTGGACTTTAGTGCTTCCATATGACTCTGTAGTCATACATGAGACATTCCCACAACTGTTGAGCACCCACAACTAACTGGTGTGGTCGATCAGGTTCATCTTAATTTGGTGCTTTTACTGTCATGTAGCTTACATCACATTACATTTCTGAACATCTTCAGTGACATTAATTGTTATATATTTTCCACAAAATAAAAGGAGAGGAGTGATATTAGTCCTAAAACTACTTAAATCTGTCTAAACTTTCTCTCACTGCTCTTGAAATGGAGTAGTGGTAGTAGTTCCTGAACACAGCAGTTTGGTTTGAGGGGCTCATGGGTGAAGTCTTTGGTAGCATGCAGGACCAAAGATCCGACCTACACCATACACTACATCTGTCTAGAGTCTGATTAATTTAATTAGCACGGCCAAATCAGAACCAAGATGCAATAATACTTATATATATAATAGGAAAGCCAAACATTTTATTAACCAACCACTCCAGTGGTCATGATAGACGTCTAGTCTTGCTGCAGGATCTGTCTTTCATAGAGGAACCAGTGCTGGCTGCCAAGAATAGCACTCTAGCTGATGTGTCTGGCTCTTGTTAACATCAGATAGGTTCCTCTCAGAAACAGCTATTCAAAAGAAGACTTTCCTCAGGCTGTGTGTGTTGTTGTGGTTGTGTGGATCGTGTGCTATTGTGTGCGATCACTCACTGACAGATGTCAGAACCACTAAATAACACACCTATCAACTGATGCCTTGCCAATGGGAGTTAATGTGAGTCATATTTATTTCTTTATTTCATTTGGAGGGCCCCCGTAGAATGCTTTTGAACAGGTGTCATAATGTAGTCTTTGTTGCCTATCTCCTGTATCTCTCTCACACACCTCTCTTTTTTTCTCTATATATCTATCTTCATCTTTCTCACACTCTCACTGTCTATCTTCCACCTGATGACATCACCAGAGAAAAGATTCTGGCGACCTCATATTACTGGAAACTCTGAGCAGAGATGCACCATATCTTCACTAGACTTCGTTCTCTTACGATTTATGTGCTCCACTTTTTCTGGACACAAATTCTTGCTTCAGGGATCATTCTGACAAAGATTGAACCCGTTCAATAAAAGGTAATAGTTTAAGATGGCCTCTGTATTCAGCCAAGTAATAGTTATGGGAGAAGATTGAATTTAGTCTCATTTTCATGCATGGATACTGAGGTTCTCCTCAATCAAAGGGATTACTTTGACTTTCTGCCATGTCTTTCTTTTGAGTCTTAAGTTATACCTTAATGGTATTCTGATTCTCTTTCAATATGGACCTACCCACAATTATGTCCAATATCATTCTCTTGAAGGTCTGCCAAACATTTAGAAAGCCTGTTTTGTATTGAGTCATTGTCCACATGGTTGGAATATTCATAAGATTTTGCCATGGGCGCTGCTAGTTTTTCTTCTCATCAGGAGCTGCTGACGACGTATGGGTGGACCTCAGATCTCACATCTAGATCCAGTAATTTAATAGATGGATTCTGATTGATGTTTTAAGGAAGTTACTTTCCTATTTAAATATTCATGGGCTTCTGGGCCTGCAGGGGGGGATGCGAGAAGAGATAGTTTAAGGAAACCTGTGGACAACAATAGGTTTCCTATTCCCCCATAGTCTGCTTCTCATTACAGACATTCTCAGGGCTACCATCCTTCCCTGCATTCCATTACCCCTCTCCCCCTTCAAGATGGACGCCACTAAATGGGAAGATATGTGGTGTCTGGAGCCAAACCTAAGTGGATGTAATAGCTGGTTTTCCTATTGTCATGGGAAACCACTGACAATCGGATGCTGCAGTATTGAATGTGCTTTCTGTGGATAGTGGAAATGCATCTTCCAGAGAATATGCATTTGTTTTATTCAGCTCGTTCCACAACCAGTCCTATAGACAGACTGAGATTGACTGCTGTAGTAATAGCATGGCATTTGAAACACATGACAGGTGTCGCCTAGGGCAACATGTCTCCATTCGTCATCCAATCAGAGTCCTTATTCCAACACCAAGCTCCACTTGAAAGTTGTCCATTGAAGCAGGCCTGTCAGTTCACTACAACACAGAGCCTCTGGTGCAGGCACCCTTCTGGCATAGCCCATATATCACATCATTAATGGTGTGGAATAAAACTAAAAGCTGAATAGCATTTAGGCAGGATTTAGCCAGCATGCCATAGCTGTTCACACTTACGAAGGCCCCTTCATGCCAAATATGAATAATGCTGTGATGGATGTGTTACAAGTGCACACTAGAAGTTTCCTCCACTTATTTGGTCCACAGTAACAGCAAGTGGTAAGTTGACAATGTAAGTGTTAACTACCATTTGGAACTGGCTCACTCAATGTACTGGTATGATAAAATCCAAACAGGTTTTACCAGAGGGTAGTGTATGGAAGGTGTAACATGCAACATCTTGTCATTGGTAGGAACTGAATTCTTATTCAAGGACAAAATCCAACACAATGCAGAGATTCCTTCAAGGTGCTTCATACCATATATCTCACACATTGACTCACACAATGCAAAGTCAATGGAAAAATCCAGAGGCTTATTGGATGTTTATTCTGACACCCAAAACAAAGACTCCAAGAATAATATTGAGTGGTGAGAACAAGCAACAGGAAACCCACCATAACCCTCATCCCTGACATGTCATGGGTTAGTAAGGAGGCTTCCTCCTTCTCTTCAGCTTCTCCCACCACAAAATGTGGGACATGCAACCCTGAATGCCAAACAATTTTTATTAGGACAATAAACATTAATTATATTTGTCTGTCAGCTTGTAACTGTAAAATAGTACTAAACGCACTCCGCTCAGCTTTTGACAGGCAGTGTTGCAAACACACTCATTATTTGTATTTCGATGTTTTACCCCCCTCTTTTATCCCCTGATGGAGTGAAAGCTGTCTGAAAGGACCTGAGATTTTCTTTCTTTCCATAAACATGTTTTGAATAGAGGATTTAATTAAGCGAGTGTGAGTTTGTTTGGGGAGACTGGGCAGGCAGCACGATAATAATACCTCTGTTATCCTGCCAGAGAGTCAAAACAGCATGCTATTAAATACACAGCTCACATTTCGGTCATGTTTGCCATCATGCATCATTTGTCTACACATCTTTATTTATGAAGTCTGTAGGTACGGGGCCAGAGCATTCCTTTCTGATGTTGATGCAAAGCAACAAGGCTTGGCCAATAGCAGGAAAAATCACTGTGAAATGAACCATAAACAAAAACACATCATCATCCAATACTTTTTCCTATACTTAAAAACTAACACGATTTAAGAGTTGTGCTCCCATTACCAGAACGTTTGTGCATGGTTTGAATATTTAAATTCTTGGAAATTACGTTAGGTGTGGTATTTTGTGGTCGTTGTGAAAATACATCAAAAATCAAATCATATTGTATTTGTCACATGCGCCGAATTAGCAATTTCACTAGGATAAAGACAACCTCCATTCCTGTCATTACTGAAAGAGATCATGATACCTCACTTCTCAAAATAGGGCTACTTAATGTTAGATCCCTTACTTCAAAGGCAATTATAGTCAATGAACTAATCACTGATCATAATCTTGATGTGATTGGCCTGACTGAAACATGGCTTAAGCCTGATGAATTTACTGTGTTAAATGAGGCCTCACCTCCTGGCTACACTAGTGACCATATCCCCCGTGCATCCCGCAAAGGCGGAGGTGTTGCTAACATTTACGATAGCAAATTTCAATTTACAAAAAAAAAAAAGACGTTTTCGTCTTTTGAGCTTCTAGTCATGAAATCTATGCAGCCTACTCAATCACTTTTTATAGCTACTGTTTACAGGCCTCCTGGGCCATATACAGCGTTTCTCACTGAGTTCCCTGAATTCCTATCGGACCTTGTAGTCATTGCAGATAATATTCTAATCTTTGGTGACTTTAATATTCACATGGAAAAGTCCACAGACCCACTCCAAAAGGCTTTCGAGCCATCATCGACTCAGTGGGTTTTGTCCAACATGTCTCTGGACCCACTCACTGTCACAGTCATACGCTGGACCTAGTTTTGTCCCATGGAATAAATGTTGTGGATCTTAATGTTTTCCTCATAATCCTGGACTATCGGACCACCATTTTATTACGTTTGCAATTGCAACAAATAATCTGCTCAGACCCCAACCAAGGAACATCAAAAGTCGTGCTATAAATTCACAGACAACACAAAGATTCCTTGATGCCCTTCCAGACTCCCTCTGCCTACCCAAGGACGCCAGAGGACAAAAATCCGTTAACCACCTAACTGAGTATCTCAATTTAACCTTGCGCAATACCCTAGATGCAGTTGCACCCCTAAAAACTAAAAAAATGTCTCATAAGAAACTAGCTCCCTGGTACACAGAAAATACCCGAGCTCTGAAGCAAGCTTCCAGAAAATTGGAACGGAAATGGCGCCACACCAAACTGGAAGTCTTCCGACTAGCTTGGAAGGACGGTACCGTGCAGTACCGAAGAGCCCTTACTGCTGCTCGATCATCCTATTTTTCTAACTTAATTGAGGAAAATAAGAACAATCCGAAATTCCTTTTTGATACTGTCGCAAAGCTAACTAAAAAGCAGCATTCCCCAAGAGAGGATGACTTTCACTTTAGCAGTGATAAATTCATGAACTTCTTTGAGGAAAAGATTATGATTATTAGAAAGCAAATTACGGACTCCTCTTTAAACCTGCGTATTCCTCCAAACCTCAGTTGTCCTGAGTCTGCACAACTCTGCCAGGACCTAGGATCAAGAGAGACGCTCAAGTCTTTTAGTACTATATCTCTTGACACAATGATGAAAATAATCATGGCCTCTAAACCTTCAAGCTGCATACTGGACCCTATTCCAACTAAACTACTGAAAGAGCTACTTCCTGTGCTTGGCCCTCCTATGTTGAACATAATAAACGGCTCTCTATCCACTGGATGTGTACCAAACTCACTAAAAGTGGCAGTAATAAAGCCTCTCTTGAAAAAGCCAAACCTTGACCCAGAAAATATAAAAAACTATCGGCCTATATCGAATCTTCCATTCCTCTCAAAATTTTAGAGAAGGCTGTTGCGCAGCAACTCACTGCCTTCCTGAAGACAAACAATGTATACGAAATGCTTCCGTCTGGTTTTAGACCCCATCATAGCACTGAGACGGCACTTGTGAAGGTGGTAAATGACATTTTAATGGCAACGGACCGAGGCTCTGCATCTGTCCTCGTGCTCCTAGACCTTAGTGCTGCTTTTGATACCATCGATCACCACATTCTTTTGGAGAGATTGGAAACCCAAATTGGTCTACACGGACATGTTCTGGCCTGGTTTAGATCTTATCTGTCGGAAAGATATCAGTTTGTCTCTGTGAATGGTTTGTCCTCTGACAAATCAACTGTAAATTTCGGTGTTCCTCAAGGTTCTGTTTTAGGACCACTATTGTTTTCACTATATATTTTACCTCTTGGGGATGTTATTCGAAAACATAATGTAAACTTTCACTGCTATGCGGATGACACACAGCTGTACATTTCAATGAAACATGGTGAAGCCCCAAAATTGCCCTCGCTAGAAGCATGTGTTTCAGACATAAGGAAGTGGATGGCTGCAAACTTTCTACTATTAAACTCGGACAAAACAGAGATGCTTGTTCTAGGTCCCAAGAAACAAAGAGATCTTCTGTTGAATCTGACAATTAATCTTAATGGTTGTACAGTCGTCTCAAATAAAACTGTGAAGGACCTCGGCGTTACTCTGGACCCTGATCTCTCTTTTGAAGAACATATCAAGACCATTTCGAGGACAGCTTTTTTCCATCTACGTAACATTGCAAAAATCAGAAACTTTCTGTCCAAAAATGATGCAGAAAAATTAATCCATGCTTTTGTCACTTCTAGGTTAGACTACTGCAATGCTCTATTTTCCGGCTACCCGGATAAAGCACTAAATAAACTTCAGTTAGTGCTGAATACGGCTGCTAGAATCCTGACTAGAACCAAAAAATTTGATCATATTACTCCAGTGCTAGCCTCTCTACACTGGCTTCCTGTCAAAGCAAGGGCTGATTTCAAGGTTTTACTGCTAACCTACAAAGCATTACATGGGCTTGCTCCTACCTATCTCTCTGATTTGGTCCTGCCGTACATACCTACACGTACGCTACGGTCACAAGACGCAGGCCTCCTAATTGTCCCTAGAATTTCTAAGCAAACAGCTGGAGGCAGGGCTTTCTCCTATAGAGCTCCATTTTTATGGAACGGTCTGCCTACCCATGTCAGAGACGCAAACTCGGTCTCAACCTTTAAGTCTTTACTGAAGACTCATCTCTTCAGTGGGTCATATGATTGAGTGTAGTCTGGCCCAGGAGTGGGAAGGTGAACGGAAAGGCTCTGGAGCAACGAACCGCCCTTGCTGTCTCTGCCTGGCCGATTCCCCTCTTTCCACTGGGATTCTCTGCCTCTACCCTGTTACGGGGGCTGAGTCACTGGCTTACTGGGGCTCTCTCATGCCGTCCCTGGGGGTGCGTCACCTGGGTGGGTTGATTCACTGTTGTGGTCGGCCTGTCTGGGTTGGCGCCCCCCCCCCTGGGTTGTGCTGTGGCGGAGATCTTTGTGGGCTATACTCGGCCTTGTCTCAGGATGGTAAGTTGGTGGTTGAAGATATCCCTCTAGTGGTGTGGGGGCTGTGCTTTGGCAAAGTGGGTGGGGTTATATCCTTCCTGTTTGGCCCTGTCCGGTAGTGTCCTCGGATGGGGCCACAGTGTCTCCTGACCCCTCCTGTCTCAGCCTCCAGTATTTATGCTGCATTAGTTTATGTGTCGGGGGGCTAGGGTCAGTTTGTTATATATGGAGTACTTCTCCTGTCCTATTCGGTGTCCTGTGTGAATCTAAGTGTGCGTTCTCTAATTCTCTCCTTCTCTCTTTCTTTCTCTCTCTCGGAGGACCTGAGCCCTAGGACCATGCCCCAGGACTACCTGACATGATGACTCCTTGCTGTCCCCAGTCCACCTGGCCATGCTGCTGCTCCAGTTTCAACTGGCCTGGGCCCTAGGACCATGTCCCAGGACTACCTGACATGATGACTCCTTGCTGTCCCCAGTCCACCTGGCCATGCTGCTGCTCCAGTTTCAACTGTTCTGCCTTACTATTATTCAACCATGCTGGTCATTTATGAACATTTGAACATCTTGGCCACGTTCTGTTATAATCTCCACCCGGCACAGCCAGAAGAGGACTGGCCACCCCACATATGCTCTCTCTAATTCTCTCTTTCTTTCTCTCTCTCGGAGGACCTGAGCCCTAGGACCGTGCCCCAGGACTACCTGACATGATGACTCCTTGCTGTCCCCAGTCCACCTGACTGTGCTGCTGCTCCAGTTTCAACTGTTCTGCCTTATTATTATTCGACCATGCTGGTCATTTATGAACATTTGAACATCTTGGTCATGTTCTGTTATAATCTCTACCCGGCACAGCCAGAAGAGGACTGGCCACCCCACATAGCCTGGTTCCTCTCTAGGTTTCTTCCTAGGTTTTGGCCTTTCTAGGGAGTTTTTCCTAGCCACCGTGCTTTTACACCTGCATTGTTTGCTGTTTGGGGTTTTAGGCTGGGTTTCTGTACAGCACTTTGAGATATCAGCTGATGTACGAAGGGCTATATAAATAAATTTGATTTGATTTGATTTTGATTTGAAATGCTTACTTACAAGCCCTTAACCAACAATGCAGTTTTAAGAAAATACCTGCAAGAGATAAGAGTAACAAATAATTAAAGAGCAGCAGTAAATTACAATAGCGGGGCTATATACAGGGGATACCGGTGTCAAGGTAATTGAGGTAATATGTCCATGTAGGCAGAGTTATTAAAGTGACTATGCATAGATAATAACAGAGAGTAGCAGCAGTGTAGAAGGGGGGGGGGGGGACAATGTAAATAGTCTGGGTAGCCATTTGATTAGCTGTTAAGGAGTGTTATGGCTTAGGGGTAGAAGCTGTTTTAGAAGCCTCTTGGACCTAGACTTGACGCTCCGGTACCGCTTGCCGTGCGGTAGAAGAGAGAACAGTCTATGACTAGGGTGGCTGAAGTCTTTGAACATTTTTAGGGCCTTCATCTGACACTGCCTGGTATAGAGGTCCTGGATGGCAGGAAGCTTGGCCCTGGTGATGTACTGGGCCGTACGCACTACCCTCTGTAGTGCCTTGCGGTCGGAGGCTGAGCAGTTGCCATACCAGGCAGTGATGCAACCCGCCAGGATGCTCTCGATGGTGAGGCTGTAAAACCTTTTGAGGATCTGAGGACCAATGCGGGGGGGAATAGGTTTTGTCTTGGTGTGCCTTGACCATGTTAGTTTATTGGTGATGTGGACGCCAAGGAACTTGAAGTTCTCAACCTGCTCCACTACAGCCCAGTCGATTATAATGGGGGCGTGCTCTGGCATCCTTTTCCAGTAGTCCACAATCATCTCTTTTGTCTTGATCACGTTGAGGGAGAGGTTGTTGTCCTTGCACCATACGGTCAGGTTTCTGATCTCCTCCCTATAGGCTGTCTCATCGTTGTGTCATCAGCAAACTTAATGATGGTGTTAGAGTCGTGCCTAGCCATGCAGTCATGAGTGAACAGGGAGTACAGGAGGGGACTGAGCACGTACCACTGAGGGGCCCCCGTGTTGAGGTTCAGCGTGGCGGTTGTGTAGTTACCTACCCTTACCACCTGGGGGTGGCCTGTCAGGAAGTCTAGGATCCAGTTGTAGAGGGAGATGTTTAGTCCCAGGGTCCTTAGCTTAGTGATGACCTTTGAGGGCACTATGGATGAATAGCATTCTCACATAGGTGTTCCTCTTGTCCAGGTGTGAAATGGCAGTGTGGAGTGCAATAGAGATTGCAATAGAGATTGCATCATCTGTGGATCTGTTAGTGCAGTATGCAAATTGGAGTGGGTCTAGGGTTTCTGGGATAATGGTGTTAATGTGAGCCATGACCAGCCTTTCAAAGCCTTTCATGGCTCCAGACGTGAGTGATACGGGTCGCTAGTCATTTAGGCAGGTTACCTTAGTGTTCTTGGGCACAGGGCGCATGCTCGGAGTACACATCCTGGTAATCAATCTGGCCCTGCAACCTTGTGAATGTTTAAAGGTCTTACTCACATCGTCTGCGGAGTGTGATCACAGTCTTCCAAAACAGCTGATGCTCTCATGCTCTCAGTGTTACTTGCCTCGAAGCAAGCATAGAAGTTATTTAGCTCGTATGGTAGGCTCGTGTCACTGGGCAGCTCTCGACTGTGCTTCCCTTTGTAGTCTATAATAGTTTGCAAGCCCTGCCACATCCGACGAGCGTCGGAGAGACGTATTTTGACTTGCTTTAACAAAGTTGGAATCTCTCTCTGCATGTTGAACAAGTAGATTACTCAAATCAATGGTGCCAACTAAACAGACTTTTTGGGATATAAAGAATGATTTGAACAAAACGACCTGCATGTTGTCGCTGGGACCCTTGGGATTGCAAATCAGAGGAAGATTTTCAAAAAGTATTTGTGATTTTACGAAGCCTGTGCTGGTTAAAAAATATTTTGATGTGGGGCGCCGTCCTCAAACAATCGCATGGCATGCATTTAGCTGTAAAGCCTATTGTAAATCGGACAATGCAGTTAGATGAAAAATACTTTAAGCTTTTAACTGATATAAGACACTTGTACAGTATGTACCTAAATGTTTAATATCCATCATTTGTATGATTATTTATTTGAATTGCACGCCCTCCAATTTCACCGGAAGTTGTCGACAGGTGTCCCGCTGGCAGGACGTCTATCCCAGGGAGGTTTTTTGCTTGCAAGCAGGAATCAGGAGTATAGAATGGATATGGTCAGATTTGCCAAATGGAGGGCAAAGGATAGCTTTGTACGCATCTCTGTGTGTGGAGTAAAGGTGGTCTCTGGTTGCGCATTTAACATGCTGATAGAAATGAGGAAAAACTGATTTAAGTTTCCCTTGCTTAAAGTCCCCGACCACTAGGAGTGTCACCTTTGGAGGAGCATTTTCCTGTTTGCTTATGGTGGTATACAGCTCATTGAGTGTGGTTTAAGTGCAAGCATCGGAGTGCGGTGGTATGTAGACAGCTACGAAAAATACAGATGAAAACTCTCTAGGTAGATAGTGAGGTCTACAGCTTATCATGAGATACTCTACCTCAGATGAGCAAAACCTTAAGACTTCCTTAGATATTATGCACCAGCTGTTGTTTACATATATGCATAGGCCCCCGCCCCATGTCTTACCAGAGGCTGCTGTTTATCCTGCTGATAGAGAGTATCCTGCCAGCTGTACGTTCTTAATGTCGTCGTTCAGCCACGACTCTGTGAAACATAAAATATTACAGTTTTTAATGTCCCATTGGTGAGATATGGGTGCTTTCAGTTTGTCACATGTATTTCCCAGCGATTGAACGTTAGCTAGCAGGATGGAAGACAAAGGCAGATTAGCCGCTCGTCGCCTCATCCTCACAAGGCACCCTGATCTTTTTCTGTGTTATCTCCGTTTCCTTCTCCAGCGAATGACGGGGATCTGGGCCTGGTCAGGTGTCTGTAGTATATTCCTCCCGTCCAGCTCATTAAAGAAAAACTCTTTGTCTAATCTGAGGTGAGTAATCGCAGTTTTAATGTCCAGAGGCTCTTTATTGTCATAAGAGACAGTAGCAGCAACATTATGTACAAAACAAGTTACGAACAATGCAAAAAAATGTCAGTTCAATGTCTAGTTTTGATTTACATTTGGTTGAGTTATCAACTAACATGAATTCAATGTGAAATCAACAAAAAAAAATTACCATGTATGTTGATTTAGGTTATAAGTTGGGTGTAAAAGACAACATTCCCTTGCATTGATTACTTTTTTCAAATCCGCTCAGTTTTCCACGTTGATTCAACGTCATCACATAGATTTTTTGTGGGAAAAAACATTGATTTAATCCGTTTTTGCCCAGTGGGAAAAGAAGTTCCATTGTTATGCATCAACGTGTCTCTTTGTCTCTCTGTGTGAGGAATAGCTTCTCTCTCTGATAAGCAAGGCTCTATTTCTAAATAGAAACGGTGGAAATATTACACAATCGATTCCCAGCAGAGCCTTTGAAGTCAGAGATAAATTGGGATGAATCATAATATCCTCAGGCTCCCATTTAGTATTTGGGAAAATAAACAGTTGTCAGCCAAGCCTGATCTTGTGTGACTGATTGTGAACATAGAAGTCTGGGAACAGTGTCAGTGGTATTTCTACAACATAATTAAAATGATTGGTATTTAGAGATGATCTCGTTGTGGAGTTGTGTAATTCATATTGCGTAACCCAGTCTGAGTACACTGAGGATCAGGTTAAAGATACTGGTGGGTACAAAAAAGATGCACAGTGTGTACTGTATGTACATGGATCTTTTCACTTCAAGCATCTACTCCAAAGCCTTTTAGAGTTTCTCACTCACTGAATGTTGTGTTTTGATGAAAGCTTGAATGCCAAGAGGAAATCACATACATAATACTGTATTATTGGCATGTTACATGGTCTGGCTCAGTTTCAGTGCCAAGTGAAAGTCTACATCCCCTTTGTACAGTCTTCACATTTTGAAAAATATGAATACTTCAAGCAACAATGTGAAAGATTTAGCTAAGTTACAGTTTATGTAAGGAAATCGGTCAATTGAAATGAATTCATTAGGCCCTAATCTATGGATTTCACATGACTGGATAGGGGTGCAGCCATTGTTGGGCCTGGGAGGGCATAGGTCCACCCACTGGGGAGCCAGGCCCAGTCAATCAGAATTAGTTTTTCCTCTGATGATCCCACAGGTGAAGAAGCCAGATGTGGAGGTCCTTCAATTCTCTGGTAACAGCTCTGGTGGACATTCCTGCAGTCAGCATGCCAATTCCACGCTCTCTCAAAACTGTGTTGTGTGACAAAACTGCACATTTTAGAGTAGCCTTTTATTGTCCCCAGCACAAGGTGTACCTGTGTAATGATCATGCTGTTTAATCAGCTTCTTGTTATTCCACACACGTCAGGTGGATGGATGATCTTGACAAAGGATAAAATGCTCACTAACAGGGTTGTAAACAAATTTGTGCACAACATTTAAGAGAAATAAGCTTTTTGTGCATATGGGACATTTCTAGAATCTTATTTTAGCTCATGAAACATGGGACCAACACCTTCCATGTTGCATTTATATTTTTGTTCAGTAATAGTTAAACCCCATGTTAATATATTTTCATTTTAGCAGACACTCTTATCCAGAGCAAATTACAGTAGTGAGTGCATGTATTTTCGTACTGGTCCCCCGTGAGTACCGCACCCAAAACCCTTGTGTTGCAAGCACCATGCTATACCAACTGAGCTACTTGGTGGAGGCATCTTTGGCTGCCATTACAGCTGTGAATAATTTAAAATAAGATTTTACCAACTACTCCTGTGATCTTTCTTTTGATTCTGACAAACTCCCCAGATCCTGCCAGTGTCAAATGTAATTACATTTTATTTGTGACGTACTTGTGACATGCTTCGTTGTTAACAACAGTGACATGCTTACGGCCCTTCCCAACAATGCAGAGAAAAAAGTATATATAAAATAAAACATGAGGAATAAATACACAATGAGTAACCATAATAAAGGATTTCATCTTTTCACTTTGTCATACAGGCTAGTAATGTGGGGTGAATGCAATGTTGTTGATCCTCTGTATTTTCGTTCATTGTGGTGGCATCATCATGTTATGGGTATGCTTGTCACCAGCAGGTACTGGGGAGTTTGTTCGGATCAAAATAAATATGAAGAAGAAAATCTCTGGTAAAAAGGTAGAGGAAACCTCAGTCTTCTGAATACCTAACTCTGGGATAGATTTTATTTTTCAGTGGGACAGTTACACACATTTTTATGCTGAAGGCTCACCTAATGGCTTTCGAATAAGTGTTGAGTATTCCTGAGTGGTCCAGTCACAGTCCTGACCTAAATGTGCTTGAAAATCAGATACAAAGTTAGAATATTGCTGTCCATCAATGATTCCTAACCAAATCTACTGAGCTTGAGCAATTTTGATAAAAAAACAATGGATATACTGTAACGGTTTTGACTTAGGGGTGGGTGCCAGGTAGGTTGGGCTACCAGAGAAATGGTATGATTTCTCCTTTTTGTCTGTAAGGGAATGAGTCCCGTCTTGTCCTTCAAGTCTATACCAATACAAAGGACTCATTAAAAAGTCTGAATGGAACATAAACCCCATTAACTTCAAAACAATGGTTATTTTCCTTTTTTTGTGTTATACAAAATAAATTATCACACAAACAATAGTCCAAAATAATATGTTACTCAGGAAAGTACCATACCTTGGCCTTAAAAATAGTCTGGCCCGGTAAATGGTTCAAGTGAACCCAAGTGATCTCAGTCACATAATGTTCGTTCATGAAGTGAGGTGTAAAACCGGTCTCATTATACATTCATATCACTCAAATCTCCCATTCCACACAACAAATAAAGATGATAAGAACTCACAGTATTTTTCCCCAACAATTGAACACCAACTGCCTTAATTTTGCTGGACTCAGGAAGAGTATCTGCTGCCTTGGCAGCAACTAATTGGGATCCATAATAAATACAATTACAAAACAAACACAACACGGAGTAGATCACAAGAAAATAAATGAAATACCACTTAGGAAAAGTTGTTAGTCAGTCGGTTAGTCGTCAATGCAATCTGCCAACAGATCTCTGGCATAGAAACACCACGGAGAACAGCGGAGACCAACAGAGATGTGTTGTCCAACAATGGAAATTACAAAGGTCACTTAGAAACAAATTCAAAACATTTGTTATTTTGCATTTGTTGTATTATACAGAATAAATGATCACACAAACAATAATCACTAAATAATAATATAGGTTACTCAGGAAAAGTCCCGTACCTCGGGCCTAAAAACAGTTCGGCCCGGTAAATGGTTCAAGTGACCTCAGTCATGCCATGTTCTTGTTCGTTCATGAAGGGAGGCGTACAACCGGTCTCATTATGCATTCAGATCACTCAAATCTCCCTTTCCACACAACAAATAAAGATTAGCAGAACTCACATTGCTTTTCCTCAACAATTTAACACTATCACGTTTCAGGTAAGACCCAAATGCAGATTGTGTTGAAGTAACCATGTTTATTACAGCAACAGGGGCAGGCAAACGACAGGTCCAGGCAGGCAGGGGTTGATAAACCAGAGTAGTGGAGCAAAGGTAGAGGACAGCAGGCAGGCTCAGGGTCAGGTCAGACAGAGATCGGTAATCCAGAGTAGGAGCAAAGGTACAGGATGGCAGGCAGGTTCAGGGACAGGGGCAGGCAGAGTGGTCAGGCAGGCGGGCTCAGTGTCAGGACAGGCAAGATTCAAAACCAGGAGGTCGAGAAAAAGAGGGGCTGGGGAAAAGCAGGAGCTGAGACAAAACGCTGGTTGACTTGACAAACAAGACGAATAGGCACAGACAAACAGAGAACACAGGTATAAGTACCCAGGGGATAATGGGGAAGATGGGCGCCACCTGGAGGGGGGTGGAGACATGGGGCTATGAGACATGGATTTACATCTAGACACATGAAAAGTAGGAAGTATACGGAGGGTACAGAGCAACAGAGGACAAATAGCAGAGGGGTAGTGGTTTTGGAGCAGGGTGGAAAGGTCTCATAGATCACAAGAAAATATATGAAAACCGCTTAGGAAAAGTTATTAGTCAGTTGGTTAGTCGTCAATCCAATCCGCCAACAGATCTCTGGCATAGAAACACCATAGAGAACAGCGGAGACCAACAGAGATGTGTTGTCCAACAATGGAAATTAGTGGATCCACCTCTCTCTCTCTCTCTCTCTCTCTCTCTCTCTCTCTCTCTCTCTCTCTCTCTCTCTCTCTCTCTCTCTCTCTCTCTCTCTCTCTCTCGAGCATCACGTCACCCTGTTCATGTAGCTGATGCGATGCTGGCTATATAATGGGAAATTAAAGAGGAAGCGCAACGCCAGGAGGAGACGCACTGACACAGTTCAGACATAACTGACATAAAGCAAACTTGGACGAGAAATCTTTCAGCTTTTGAATACAGATGGGAGCGTAGCCACACCCGATCACTGACCTGGAACTGCATGCCTTGTCTCTTCTTATGATAGTTCCTCTTCTTCTTGAGATGGGCCTTGATCAGGACGACTCAGGTTAATCTCTGCAGGGCTGACTCCAGTGGACTCTTACACAGCAGAATTTAGAGCAAAATAAAACTTGTGAAGGTGCTTGTCCCAGTCTTTGTGCTGGGTCCCTGCATAGGAAGCAAACATCGTATTCAAGGTTCGATTCACCCTCTCTTGAGGTTGGTCTGTGGGTGATAGGCCGTGGTCATCTTCTGTCTCAGGTTCCATCTTTGGCAGGTCTCCTCAAAGAGATGAATTTGGAACCTCGGTCAGACAGGATGTGATCAGGAATTCCCATACATTCTGATTTGAGCTTCTAGGAAATGGAACCATCAAATCCACTCCAAACATTTACCAATATTGGGTAACCACAGTTTGCTGCAACTTGCCAGCAGTCTTCCGTTCTTCTGGTTTTTACATTTGACAAACCTGACAGTTTTGGATGTGTGACTTTACATCGAGGCTCAGATTTGGCCCGTACAGTAGTGCTTGTAGGTTTGAACCTGTCCAAATGACCAGCTAACAGGTCCTCATGGAAATGTTGTAGCAGTTGAAGGCATAGCCTTCCCAAAGCTCAGACAACTGCAAGGCACTTTTGCTCAATTGTGGAGTAGTTCTGTTCTGCCCCATTCAATGTCTGACTTGCCAACACCAGCACTTCTTCAGTACCAAGCCCAGTCCGTTGGACTAGGACAGCACCAAGTCCAACTTCACTTGCATCAGTGTAAACAACAAAAGGACAGTCGAAGTTGGGAGGACCCAAAATGGGAGGTGTGACAAGGTGTCGTTTCAAGGTTTCAAAGGAGGTCTATCGGCCATTGGAACTTCGCTCCTTTACGCTCCAATGCATTGAGTGGTTCTGCCATCAGGGAGAAGTTTGACACAAACTGATGGTTTCATCCTGCTGTCCCAAGGAACCTTTGAAGGGCCATGAGGGTGGTTGGCACAGGGAAGTCTTACTAGGGAATACTGTAATAGGATACAATATGGCCAATAAACATCAGGGAGGTTTGGAAGAAGATGCTCTTCTTCATGTTCACTGTCAGACCGGCTACTCTTAGCTTGTCTAACACTACCTGAAGACTTTGAAAGTGTGGTACTCTCATCTGGGAGAAATTATTATATCGTCCAGATAGACTAAACATATCTTCTCTTTGAGCTCACCTAACACATGAGTCTTTGGAAGGAGGCAGGCTCGTTCTTTAATCCAAAAGGCGTCATCTTTGCTGGTGACAACCGATAGGGCTTCTGCTTGATATGCCTTTCCTGTGTATGGAATATCTTGTTCTTCAGGAGCCCGGTGCGTCCCAACTCCGATGTACAGACATTTGAGTTATTCTGCAGCTGTTCCAACAGTCTTAACTCCTCTGGCTGTTCCAGCTGAGCTCTTCTCACAGCCTGTAAAAGTAGATCATCAGCAGGATTACCGGGGGTTAGCTGTACCGGACCAATGGCAGAGAAAACTGCCTCACTTGGAACACAATCATGTAACTTAGTAGCTTCTGCTTGGAAGTAATGCTTTTAGCTCGGATTGTGTGTAAACCAGTAGCAATTGTCTGTGATGTCAATCTAGACACCACTGAAGTACACAAAATGAAGTCCCAGAATGACAGAAAAAGCAAGGGTTTTGGATGGCAAAATAACTGAAGGAATCATATAGGAGGTTACACAGGCGGAACTCAACCCCTCTCCATCCAAGTGATCATTTAGCCTTACCGTCAGTGAGATACAATGGACCTTCTGTCCAAGGTTTCTTGTTGTCTTGTGGACCTTTCACCTCCTTCCATGCTTCTCATTGAGCAGTGTAGGATGACCCCGTGTCCAGGATGGCTCTTCCTGTCCAAGGGCCTATGGACAGGCGTAACACCAGCTGGTGTGGTATTGGCTGAAAGGAAGGGGATGCCGATGGGTAGTAGGCGGTGAATCTTGGGGTTTCAGCTTTTGTCAAAGCCCCCAGAGTAGGATACTCGTTCTTGTGATGGGAGTTAGGTGTGTTGACCTGTTGTGGATTGTTGTATGGCTTGTGGTTTTCTGGAGTAGTTTGCTTGATACTGATTTGGACATGTGGCTGGAGATTGTCCCTCTTTGCTATGTCTCCAATGGAACACCTGAGGGGTTTTGGCTGGAGGCTCTGGCTGTGGTTGATGCTTTGTCTTGGGTTACAGAAAATGGAGGAAGGTTTGGGGGGAGAGAGCTAGCTCAGAGGGAGGGCTAGCTCAGAACTTCCACACTGGTCCATGTCAATAAGAGAGTGACTGGTTAGGCCCATAGCCGCAGGAAGTACGGGTGCTGAGGTTGCTGAAAAATCATAATAAAAAGTTACAAATTAAAAGAAGATTATAATATAAGTAGTGCGCTGGGCCTTTACTAGTCCTGTATTAGAGCAGTCTGTAGCACAGGCAAAAAAATGTTTTCTCCTTTTTATTTGTCAATTAATGAGTCCCCTCTGGCCCATCAAGTCTGCACCAATAGTCTAGAAATGACTCATGAAAAACTCAGAATAGAAAATAAACTTTTCATAAACCCTTCAAAACATTAGAAACCACTTCAAAACAATGGTTGTTTTGCATTTGTTGTATTATACAAAATCATCCGGCCCGGTAAATGGTTCAAGTGACCTCAGTCATGCAATGTTCATGTTCGTTCATGAAGGGAGGCGTAAAACTGGTCTCATTATGCATTCAGATCACTCAAATCTCCCTTTCCACACAACAAATAAAGATGATCAGGACTCAAACCAACCCAACACTGAGTAGATCACAAAAAACATTATGAAATACTGCTTAGGAAAAGTTGTCAAGTCAGTTAGTCAGTCATCAATCCAATCCACCAACAGGTCTCCGTCAACAGGTCTCCGCTAACAGGTCTCCGCCAACAGGTCTCCGGCAACAGGTCTCCGCCAACAGGTCTCCGCCAACAGGTCTCCGCCAACAGGTCTCCTCCAACAGGTCTCCGCCGACAGGTCTCCGCCAACAGGTCTCCGCCAACAGGTCTCCGCCAACAGGTCTCCGCCAACAGGTCTCCGCCAACAGGTCTCCGCCAACAGGTCTCCGGCAACAGGTCTCCGCCAACAGGTCTCCGCCAACAGGTCTCCGCCAACAGGTCTCCTCCAACAGGTCTCCGCCAACAGGTCTCCGCCAACAGGTCTCCGCCAACAGGTCTCCGCCAACAGGTCTCCGCCAACAGGTCTCCGCTAACAGGTCTCCGCCAACAGGTCTCCGCCAACAGGTCTCCTCCAACAGGTCTCCGCCAACAGGTCTCCGCCAACAGGTCTCCGCCAACAGGTCTCCGCCAACAGGTCTCCGCCAACAGGTCTCCGCCAACAGGTCTCCGCCAACAGGTCTCCGCTAACAGGTCTCCGCCAACAGGTCTCCGCCAACAGGTCTCCGCCAACAGGTCTCCGCTAACAGGTCTCCGCCAACAGGTCTCCGCCAACAGGTCTCCGCCAACAGGTCTCCGCCAACAGGTCTCCGCTAACAGGTCTCCGCCAACAGGTCTCCGCCAACAGGTCTCCGCCAACAGGTCTCCGCTAACAGGTCTCCGCCAACAGGTCTCCGCCAACAGGTCTCCGCCAACAGGTCTCCGCTAACAGGTCTCCGCTAACCGGTCTCCGCCAACATGGCTCCGCCATCAGGTCTCCGCTAACAGGTCTCCGTCAACATAATTCGGAGCTCTCACAATACTGTATGTTGCCCTAAGACGGGGTGTCAAACTAAATTTAAATGTACATTTTATTTTAAGGCAGGAAAATGTGAAGACTGTGCAAGGGGTGTGTAGATTTTCACTAGGCACTGTATTTGAAATTACAGAATAGAACCATCTCTGTAGTTTAAATAATCAGTGCACTCCACAGCAAAAGATCACTTTGGGACAGTTACTGAAGACCCCCCCCCCCCCTAAAATAATGGTCTAACCGATCATAATCTGCTGTACAATGTCCTGATTTATTACTTCTTCAAGTTTCATGATCTGGGGACAAATTGTCCTCCCCAAAAATGCTTTAGATGAAAATCAATTCATGATGTTGCCGACTGTCGGGATGTGGGCATCACTGTGCCATTTCAGATTAGGCTAGGTTACATTTATTATGACCCGCAATACTGTTCCTTTGATATGGTGCATTTCATTAGCTTAGAGACAAACAGGGCTGCCCACAGTGAGGGCCCCTGCCCCTCTCCGCATGCTTGAGGTGACAAAGACACACTCCTGCTGAATAGGTGCGACAAGACTCCCCGGTGATACGAAACAAAAGCATTGTGAAGCAAAACAGGCCATTGTGCCAAAACACTCATGAACTGGCAAGTCACAGATCTCCACATCTTGAGAAATAATCACTCCCTTCTGGATGTGTTTATGAGGGCAGTGTGGCCTTGGCTATGACGCCGGTACAATATGCTGGGAAGAAAACACACAGTGCAGCTGAACCCCTTCAGATAGGAGGGACCAAGCCTTATGTGAGTTAAGAGAGGGGACCTGCTAAAATTATGCTTTCCTATCAATAAATATATATATACACAATATATATTATGTATACAATATATATATACAGTGGGGAGAACAAGTATTTGATACACTGCCGATTTTGCAGGTTTACCTACTTACAAAGCATGTGGAGATATGTCATTTTTTTATCATAGGTACACTTCAACTGTGAGAGATGGAATCTAAAACAAAAATCCAGAAAATTACATTGTATGAATTTTAAGTAATTAATTTGCATTTCATTGCATGACATAAGTATTTGATACATCAGAAAAGCAGAACTTAATATTTGGTACAGAAACCTTGTTTGCAATTACAGAGATCATACGTTTCCTGTAGTTCTTGAACAGGTTTGCACACACTGCATCAGGGATTTTGACCCACTCCTCCTGTGACGACCCTCCCACTCTGTCTGCCGTATTCTCTCTGTTATTTCTTTATTAGGATGCTGGTGGGCGGAGTTGGGAGGGTCGTCAGCTACATGGGAAACACCTGGGCCCGGTGTCTCCCAGGATAAATACACCACTTCCCCATTCATGGAGGAGACTCTCTCCATGCTAACACCCTTTGTAGATTGTGTTGTGGTTCTTGGTGGCCATTTGTTTGTTTGTTTGTTTGCTTTGGCACCTTTCATCACCCTGCATTATCACATTCATGCATGCAAAACACTCACTTACACTACTGATTACTGATTACACACACCATTGTATATTATACTTAGTTGCTTTAGGTAATAAATACATATTTTGCTACTCCTTATCTCCACGTTGTCTCCCTTTGTTACGGGCTTTGAGCCGGTTCGTGACAAGTGGGGGCTCATCCGGGATATTTGAACTATTGGTTTGGGAGACCGTGGAGGTACGCGTTTGGTTTGCATATTGTGTTTGATAGGCCCAGTATTGGTTGCCTTTTGTTGTTTGGTTTGTGTGCTGTGTTGGAGAGACTATAATGGTTAGTTTCCAGGCCCTGCCTAGCCTGAACTCTTGTTCTACTTTCTGTTGGGACATCAGTCTGAGGTGAGTAATCTGCTGTGTACCTCGGTGGGAGATTTGGGTAGGGTAGTGGAACTTGCTACCCGGAGCTATAGCCTTTTTTCCCTGATAGGTTTAGCGACGTGTTTCATTTTTTGGAATATGTTGGGCATGGTTAATGTTTGTTATTTTTGTGTGGTGTCTGTGGACTGAGCAGTTGTCTCGGGGGCACATCCGTGGCTTGGTGGAATTTGCCAGCATGCTGGGGAGTTCTATTTCCTTGCCAGCGGGCTACAGTGCGTAAATTCCCACCGCAAATCTGCACGAAGACTAGGGTTGAGTTATTGTAGGTTTTGGGGAAGCTCTGTATCTCATCTCTCTTCTGTGGTACTCAGGGTGATTGTCAATTCTCGGGTTGTGGTCTGGTGTGCTCAGCAGAAGGGAAGAGCGAGAATTTTTTTTTTGTGTGATTATGGCGTCTTATGTAGATAAGTTCATTCGCTCTCCATCAGAGGAATTGTTAGATTTAGGTACTAAAGAACAGCTGTTGAAGGTCGCGGAACACTACAAGGTTGAGATTAGTGATAAACGTCTAAAGAATTCTATTAGGTTGATATTGAAAGCCAATCTAATGGAGAGTGGTATTCTTGAAGTTACCACTGGGCCAGCCTCTGCTGAGGATTTGTCGTCTCCCCATAACGTTACAATGGACATTCCATCGGTTAGTCCTAGTAGCCTTCTTTTTGAACAGCAGAAAGAACTGCTTTTGTTACAGCTGGAGCATGATCGTGAGAAGAGAGAGCATGATCGGCAGCATGATCGTGAGAAGCTAGAGCATGATCGTGTAAAATATGAAAAGGAATTGGCATTTAAACAAGATATGGAGCGTGCTAAAATCAAATTGCAACAAGAACGTATAGAGTTGGTTAGGGAAGGAAAGATCTCAGGGGAGAGTTTGTTTTGGGAAGGTGACCCAGATTTACCTAGGGGTAGTTCCGCTTTTGGTCGTGCCCCAGAGACATTTGATATTGTTGGGAACTTACGGTTATTGCCTCGGTTTAATGAAAGGGACCCCGAGACATTCTTTTCGTTGTTTGAGCGGGTTGCTGACGCTAGGAGTTGGCCTGATTCTGACCGCACTTTAATGTTGCAGTGTGTGCTGACTGGTAAAGCGCAGGAAGCATATTCAGCTCTTAGTGTACACGATAGTGCCAGTTATGATAAAGTTAAAACAGCTGTGTTACAGATTTATGAATTGGTCCCTGAGGCTTACCGCCAACGATTTAGAACTTTAAAAAGGGATGATAACCAGACTCATGTTGAGTTTGCGCGACAGTTGTCTTTACAGTTTAATCGCTGGTGTTCCGCCTCTGCAGTTGTGACTTTCAAGGGCTGTGTGATCTGATTATGTTAGAGCAATTTAAGGACACAATTCCTGATCGTATTGCCACGTATATTAATGAACAGAAAGTAAAGAATGTTGCTGAAGCTGCAGTTTTGGCAGACGAGTATGTGTTGACTCACAAAAGTGTCTTTGCAGAACCCCGTATTTGGAAAGAGTGGGGGCGTTCGGATAGATTTGGGCTTCGCTCACCGAGATACTTTGGTTCTCGGGCAGAGTTCTATTCAACTAGGGTTGAACCTGACTCCCATGGTAAAGCTGACTTTGGGCAGGAGTGTCACTACTGTCAAGGTTCAGGGCATTGGAAAAACGAATGTCCACTTCTCAGGTCAAAGGGTGCTTACGCTAAATCTAAGCCTACTGCGTTATCTGCACCTGTTCCACATCAGTTCATTCATGACTCATTTCCTCAGGCCCAGGAGAATGTGAAAGTCCATATTGATCCAGACTATTTACCTTTCATTACAGAAGGTTTTGTGTCTATGTTAGGAAGTAAAGACCTAGTGCCAGTGAAGATCCTGAGAGACACAGGTGCCTCTGAATCATTTGTGTTGGAGTCTGTGTTACCCTTTTCTGCTGAGACTGATTCGGGGAATAGTGTTCTAATTAGGGGAATAGGTTTGAACACTCTGTCAGTTCCATTGCATAAACTGATGTTGGATTGTGGGCTGGTGAAGGGTGAAGTTGTTGTGGGTGTGCGTCCTTCGTTGCCTATTGAGGGTATCGATGTTATCCTTGGGAATAACTTGGCTGGTGAGCGTGTATGGCCTGTCGTGTTTCCATCTCTAGTGGTTTCCACTAAGCCGTCATTTGTTGGGATTCCTGATGAGAGTGTACAGAGTTTCCCAGAGGTGTTCTCTGCGTGTGCAGTGACACGTTCTATGAGCCGTGGCGAACTGGTCACTGCGCCGACTAATGATAATAATACAAAGTATGTCACTGTTTTCCCTGTTATCCCGTTATCTGTAACCCGCTCAGATCTAATCAATGCGTAACGGGATGACCCCACGTTGGAAGAGTTGCGTGATCAAATTGTGCCTATAGAACAGTTGGGAGATGTCGCCCATGGCTATTTTCTCCAAGAGGATGTCCTGATGAGAAAGTGGGTGTCTCATGATAGTGTTTTTCTGGGGGAGGCAATTAGTCAGGTTGTTGTACCAGTTAAGCTTCGTGAGTTGGTGTTGGAAACTTCTTACAGCGACGTTGCTGGACATATGGGGGTGAGGAAAACCTACAATCGCATATTAAGACATTTCTTTTGGCCTAGATTAAAGAGGGATGTTTCTGATTTTATCAAAACTTGTCACACCTGTCAATTAACTGGTAAGCCTAATCAAGCTATTAAACCAGTACCATTGTTTCCTATTCCTGTACTCAGCCAACCTTTTGAGTATCTGATTATTGACTGCGTGGGTCCTCTGCCTCGTTCTAAAAAGGGTAGCAGTTACCTGTTCACTGTGATGTGTCAGACCACTATGTTTCCTGCTGCCTATCCTCTCCGATCTATCACGACTAAATCGGTGTTAAAAGCTTTGACTCAGTTTCTCTCATTGTTTGGAATCCCTAAGGTCATTCAGAGTGATCAAGGATCTAATTTTACCTCTAATCTGTTTGGTCAGGTTCTTCAACAGCTCCATATTAAACACAATTTGTCTAGCGCCTATCACGCGCAAAGTCAAGGAGCACTGGAACGTTTCCATCAAACACTTAAGTCTTTGTTGAGAGCTTATTGTACTGAGATGGATAAGGATTGGGAGGAGGGGTTGCCTTGGTTACTGTTAGCTGCTAGGGAAGTTTCACAGGAGAGCACAGGTTTCAGTCCAAATGACCTTGTGTTTGGACATAGGGTGCGTGGACTTTTATCTGTTCTCCAGGATGACTGGAAGTCTCCCGAGCCTCCTCAGTCCCTGTTATCGTATGTGTGTGATTTCCGGCGACGGCTGTATGCCGCTGGTGAAATGGCTAAAGAGAAGTTATCATCTTCACAGGAGAGGATGAAGGGCATATTTGATCGCCGAACTGAGCCTCGTCACTTTAGTCCAGGTGACCAGGTTCTTGCTCTGCTGCCAATTGTTGGTTCTCCTTTTCAAGCCAAGTTTCAAGGTCCTTGAAAAGGAGCAGTGGTGCGCCAGTGCACTACAGTGGTGCGCCAGTGCACTGAGCAAAATTATCTAGTTGCCACTCCAGAACGGAGGAAAGCACACCAGCTGTGCCATGTAAATCTGTTAAAACCCTATTATGCACGTTCCTCTGAGACTGAACAGTGGGATTCTACAGAGGACGGTAAACCTGTTCTTTTGGCTGATACCGTTGTTTCCTTGGGTTCTTGTCGTGCTAGATCTGTGCATGAGGAGGAAGATGTTCCTGGTCCTGACGATTGTATATTGCAGGGTAGATTGAAAAATTCAGAAACACTGGATATTTTAGACAGTCTTCTCACTCACCTACCTGTTGATGGGCGGAAAGAGATAGTTGGTCTGATTCAGAGATTTCCAGGTTTGTTTTCTGATACACCTACACGTACAAACTTAATAGAACATGATATTGACATTGGAGGTGCTGACCCCATTCGTCAGCGCTTCTATAGAGTTTCTTCAGAGAAACTACGTTGTCTGGATGCTGAGGTCAAGTACATGCTGGAGAGTAAGATAGCAGAGCCTTCTTTCTCCAGTTGGGCTTCTCCCTGTATCTTGGTCAGTAAACCGGATGGAACAAACCGTTTTGTACGGACTACCGTAAGGTAAACAGTGTCACAAAGCCAGATTCATTTCCTCTTCCTCGGATGGAGGACTGTGTTGATCAAGTCGGTGCAGCTAAGTTTGTGAGCAAATTTGACCTGTTAAAAGGCTATTGGCAGGTGCCACTGACGAGTAGGGCACGTGAAATCTCTGCCTTTATTACACCCTTTGGTCTGTACTTATGAGTTTCTGCGTATTCAGTTATGAGTTTCAGTTATGAGTTTCGGGTCTGACGCAATGCACCTGCCACTTTTCAGCGACTTATGAACAGGGTTGTCAGCGGTCTGAAGTGCCGGGTGCGCTGTTTATTTGGATTACGATGTAATAACTTCTCTACTGTGATCTGATGGCTGTTTAGATCTACTTGGGAAGAAAAGAGGTTGCTACAACAGTGCTGGCTGCTCCTCGCATGGATTTGTCATTTACCTTGCAGGTGGATGCTAGTCATGGGGGGCAGGTGCAGGCTGCAAGCAGATGTGTCTGGGATTGAGAGGCCTAGTTTTTTTTCCAAAAAGTTTAATGATTATCAGTTGGTCTAGCACTAATTTGGGCACTACAACCATAACCCCCTCCCCCCTCACTTTTTGAGGTCCATGATGTGTCCAAACCAGAGGATAATGCGATGGTGTTTATTTTTACAATCATTCCATCTCGATGTGAGGCACATCCGGGGGACTGAAAACGTGATTGCTGATGCGCTCTCTCGTGCGCCCTGTTCCTAATGTTTACGTGACTGACCATTGTTTCGTATTGTCATGTTCTCTCTGTCCTGTCTGCTCCCTCCTGGTCTTGTTTTCTTCTTTCCTCTTAAATGTTGCTTCCTGTGCGAAGGTCGCTGAGGTCTGGGGAGGAGGTTGGCTGGGGCAAATTGTAAGTGTGAACACGTAAACCCTCATCAATTTGTGGCGCAGAAGCTGTGTCAATTTGGAACTTAGAGGCTGGTATTTTGTTCCGGGGTCCTTGTTGGTCCCCGGTTTTATGGGGGGGGATGTGACGACCCTCCCACTCTGTCTGCCGTATTCTCTCTGTTATTTCCTTATTAGGATGCTGGTGGGCGGAGTTGGGAGGGTCGTCAGCTACATGGGAAACACCTGGGCCCGGTGTCTCCCAGGATAAATACACCACTTCCCCATTCATGGAGGAGACTCTCTCCATGCTAACACCCTTTGTAGATTGTGTTGTGGTTCTTGGTGGCCGTTTGTTTGTTTGTTTGCTTTGGCACCTTTCATCACCCTGCATTATCACATTCATGCATGCAAAACACTCACTTACACTACTGATTACTGATTACACACACCATTGTATATTATACTTAGTTGCTTTAGGTAATAAATACATATTTTGCTACTCCTTATCTCCACGTTGTCTCCCTTTGTTACGGGCTTTGAGCCGGTTCGTGACACTCCATACAGAGCTTCTCCAGATCCTTCAGGTTTTGGAGCTGTCGCTGGGCAATACGGACTTTCAGCTCCCTCCAAAGATTATCTATTGGGTTCAGCTCTGGAGACTGGCTAGGCCACTCCAGGACCTTGAGATGCTTCTTACAGAGCCACTCCTTAGTTGCCCTGGCTGTGTGTTTCGGGTCTTTGTCATGCTGGAAGACCCAGCCATGACCCATCTTCAATGCTCTTACTGAGGGAAGGAGGTTGTTGGCCAAGATCTCGCGATACATGGCCCCATCCATCCTCCCCTCAATACGGTGCAGTCGTCCTGTCCCCTTTGCAGAAAATAATCCCCAAAGAATGATGTTTCCACCTCCATGCGTCACGGTTGGGATGGTGTTCTTGGGGTTGTACTCATCCTTCTTCTTCCTCCAAACACAGCGGGTGGAGTTTAGACCAAAAATCTCTATTTTTGTCTCATCAGACCACATGACCTTCTCCCATTCCTCCTCTGGATCATCCAGATGGTCATTGGCAAACTTCAGACGGGCCTGGACATGCGCTGGCTTGAGCAGGGGCACCTTGCGTGCGCTGCAGGATTTTAATCCATGACTGCGTAGTGTGTTACTAATGGTTTTCTTTGGGACTGTGGTCCCAGCTCTCTTCAGGTCATTGACCAGGTCCTGCCGTGTAGTTCTGGGCTGATCCCTCACCTTCCTCATGATCATTGATGCCCCACAAGGTGAGATCTTGCATGGAGCCCCAAACAGAGGGTGATTGACTGTCATCTTGAACTTCTTCCATTTTCTAATAATTGCGCCAACAGTTGTTGCCTTCTCACCAAGCTGCTTGCCTATTGTCCTGTAGCCCATCCCAGCCTTGTGCAGGTCTACAATTGTATCCCTGATGTCCTTACACAGCACTCTGGTCTTGGCCATTGTGGAGAGGTTGGAGTCTGTTTGATTGAGTGTGTGGACCGGTGTCTTTTATACAGGTAACGAGTTCAAACAAGTGCAGTTAATACAGGTAATGAGTGGAGAACAGTAGTCTTCTTAATGAAAAACTAGCAGGTCTGTGAGAGCCGGAATTCTTACTGGTTGGTAGGTGATCAAATACTTATGTAATGCAATAAAATGCAAATTAATTACATAAAAATCATACAATGTGATTTTATGGATTTTTGTTTTAGATTCCGTCTCTCACAGTTGAAATGTACCTATGATAAAAATTACAGACCTCTACATGCTTTGTAAGTAGGAAAACCTGCAAAATCGGCAGTGTATCAAATACTTGTTCTCCCCACTATATATATATATATATATATATATATACAGTGCCTTGCGAAAGTATTCGGCCCCCTTGAACTTTGCGACCTTTTGCCACATTTCAGGCTTCAAACATAAAGATATAAAACTGTATTTTTTTGTGAAGAATCAACAAGTGGGACACAATCATGAAGTGGAACGACATTTATTGGATATTTCAAACTTTTTTAACAAATCAAAAACTGAAAAATTGGGCGTGCAAAATTATTCAGCCCCTTTACTTTCAGTGCAGCAAACTCTCTCCAGAAGTTCAGTGAGGATCTCTGAATGATCCAATGTTGACCTAAATGACTAATGATGATAAATACAATCCACCTGTGTGTAATCAAGTCTCCGTATAAATGCACCTGCACTGTGATAGTTTCAGAGGTCCGTTAAAAGCGCAGAGAGCATCATGAAGAACAAGGAACACACCAGGCAGGTCTGAGATACTGTTTAAAGCCAGATTTGGATACAAAAATATTTCCCAAGCTTTAAACATCCCAAGGAGCACTGTGCAAGCGATAATATTGAAATGGAAGGAGTATCAGACCACAGCAAATCTACCAAGACCTGGCTGTCCCTCTAAACTTTCAGCTCATACAAGGAGAAGATTGATCAGAGATGCAGCCAAGAGGCCCATGATCACTCTGGATGAACTGCAGAGATCTACAGCTGAGGTGGGAGACTCTGTCCATAGGACAACAATCAGTCGTATATTGCACAAATCTGGCCTTTATGGAAGAGTGGCAAGAAGAAAGCCATTTCTTAAAGATATCCATAAAAAGTGTTGTTTAAAGTTTGCCACAAGCCACCTGGGAGACACACCAAACATGTGGAAGAAGGTGCTCTGGTCAGATGAAACCAAAATTGAACTTTTTGGCAACAATGCAAAACGTTATGTTTGGCGTAAAAGCAACACAGCTCATCACCCTGAACACATCATCCGCACTGTCAAACATGGTGGTGGCAGCATCATGGTTTGGGCCTGCTTTTCTTCAGCAGGGACAGGGAAGATGGTTAAAATTGATGGGAAGATGGATGGAGCCAAATACAGGACCATTCTGGAAGAAAACCTGATGGAGTCTGCAAAAGACCTGAGACTGGGACGGAGATTTGTCTTCCAACAAGACAATGATCCAAAACATAAAGCAAAATCTACAATGGAATGGTTCAAAAATAAACATATCCAGGTGTTAGAATGGCCAAGTCAAAGTCCAGACCTGAATCCAATCGAGAATCTGTGGAAAGAACTGAAAACTGCTGTTCACAAATGCTCTCCATCCAACCTCACTGAGCTCGAGCTGTTTTGCAAGGAGGAATGGGAAAAAATGTCAGTCTCTCGATGTGCAAAACTGATAGAGACATACCCCAAGTGACTTACAGCTGTAATCGCAGCAAAAGGTGGTGCTACAAAGTATTAACTTAAGGGGGCTGAATAATTTTGCACGCCCAATTTTTCAGTTTTTGATTTGTTAAAAAAGTTTCAAATATCCAATAAATGTCGTTCCACTTCATGATTGTGTCCCAGTTGTTGTTGATTCTTCACAAAAAAATACAGTTTCATATCTTTATGTTTGAAGCCTGAAATGTGGCAAAAGGTCGCAAAGTTCAAGGGGGCCGAATACTTTCGCAAGGCACTGTATATACTGTACCATATACAGTACCAGTCAAAAGTTTGGACACACCTACTCATCCAAGGGTTTTTCTTTATTTGTACTTTTTCTACATTGTATAATAGTGAAGACATCAAAACTATGAAATAACACATATAGAATCAAGTAGTAGCCCAAAAAGTATTAAATAAATTAAGTTAAAAATAAATTAAGATTCTTCAAAGTAGCCACCCTTTGCCTTGATGACAGCTTTGCACACTCTTGGCATTCTCACACCCAGCTTCATGAGGTAGTCACCTGGAATGCATTTCAATTAACAGGTGTGCCTTGTTAAAAGTTAATGCGTTTGAGCCAATCAGTTGTGTTGTGACAAGGTAGGGGTGATATACAGAAGATAGCCCTATTTGGTAAAAGACCAAGTCTATATTATGGCAAGAACAGCTCAAATAAGCAAAGAGAAACGACAGTCCATCATTACTTTAAGACATGAAGGTCAGTCAATACGGAAAATTTAAAGAACTTTAAAAGTTTCTTCAAGTGCAGTCGCAAAAACCATCAAGCCCTCATGATGAAACTAGCTCTTGTGAGTACCGCCAGAGTTACCTCTGCTGCAGAGGATAAGTTCATAAGTTCATGCAGCCCAAATAAATGCTTAACAGAGTTCAAGTAACAGACACATCTCAACATCAACTGTTCAGAGGAGACTGCGTGAATCGGGCTTTCATGGTTGAATTGCTGAAAATAAACTACTACTGGAGGACAGCAATAATAATAAGAGAATTACTTGGACACGAGCAATGGACATTAGACCGGTGGAAATCTGTCCTTTGGTCTGATGAGTCCAGATTTGAGATTTTTGGTTCCAACCACCGTGTCTTTGTGAGACGCAGAGTAGGTGAATGGATGATCTCCGCATGTGTGGTTCCCACCATGAAGCATGGAGGAGGTGTGATTGTGTGGGTCTCCTTTGCTGGTGACACTGTCAGTGATTTATTTAGAATTCAAGGCTCACTTACCAGTATGGCTACCACAGCATTCTGCAGCGATACGCGATCCCATCTGGTTTGCGCTTAGTGGGTGCATCATTTGTTTTTCAAAATGACAATGACCCAAAACACACCTCCAGGATGTGCAAGGGCTATTTGACCAATAAGGAGAGTGATGGAGTGCTGCATCAGATGACCTGGCTTCCACAATCAGCCGACCTCAACCCAATTGAGATGGTTTGGGATGAGTTGGACCGCAGAGTGAAGGAAAAGCAGCCAACAAGTGCTCAGCATATGTGGGAACTCCTTCAAGACTGCTGGAAAAGCATTCCAGGTGAAGCTGGTTGAGAGAGTGCCATGAGTGTGCAAAGCTTTTTTGCCTACTACTTGATTCCATATGTGTTATTTCATAGTTTTGATGTCTTCACTATTATTCTACGATGTAGAACATAGTAAAAATAAAGAATAACACTTGAATGAGTTTTGACTGGTACTATGGAGGACATTTAATTTCAGGTACTCTACAGAGCCAATCTCTCTTTCGGCAGTAATACAATCAGTATTGCTAAGGGTAGCACATGGCTAGCGTGACATTTCTCAAGCAAATGACTTATATCCGTTTGATGATTGAAGAGAAAAAACTCGTACTTTATTCCATTTTAAGCTATGGCTTTATATATCAGAGGTGTTCCACCACATATGCTCCTTATCAAATCGTAACAGGCATACATTAAAATGCGCTAGAAAATCATTTATTCTGGCACACGCAAGCTTATATAAGTTTTGCAGTAAAATCAAATATTAATATGAGAGCGAGAGAGAGAGAGCGAGAGAGGGAGAGAGAGAGAGAGAGAGAGGAGAGAGAGAGAGAGAGAGAGAGAGCGAGAGAGAGAGAGAGAGAGAGAGAGAGAGAGGGAGAGAGAGGGAGAGAGAGAGAGAGAGAGGGAGAGAGAGAGTTCATTCCAACACCTCAGTGAGAGAGGGAGAGGAGCACCATCCAGAGAAAAACACATTTTTATTCACATCATTGGAGCCAAGGAGTCTTGGACAGCAGACTACATGCAATCACCTTTAAAAGCAGTGCAGGACACATGCATTCATAAAAGACACGGTAATAGGCCACAAGGAACCATGAGCAATGAGGGAGGAAAACCACAATTCAAAGAGCCCCCACAGGTCTCTGCATACTGTACAGTAGAATTTAAAGTATGACTTATTGTATTTTAGGTTAACTACAGCGGTGTTCATAAACCGGGTGTGGGTGTTAAAGCACTGGGTTGTTTGTTTACAAGTTACAGATGGATTAGGATGGAACAGATATATATTTTTCTAGCCGAGCTTAAAGTAATTCCCCTTCAAATTCAGAGATGTTTTTTTTCTTTCCATTTTGAAACAGCTCTTTCAAACTGATGGTGATGTCGAGAGCACATGCCATGGAGGGGATTTGAGTTTTCCTTTTATGATTTCTGTGTCATTGTTTATTCTTAAGCTTCATGATCCCCTAAGGAGCTCGGGGAAAGCCTGCCGTTTGTTTGTTTGTTAGCAACCCATTTCTAACAGATCGAAGTTTCAAAACAAAGTCCACGATCACAATGTTTATTTTCATCATTATATTCTCCTCAGTGCTTTTGTATGATGCTGCAATGAAGATAAATACTTAGGAACATCACATAGAGGTGACTGATTGGATTCAGTTTTATATCGAATTCAGAATCACCCGTCAACTGACATTCCTTTAGCATGAACATCACCAATATGCACAAATACGTCTACTTAGGGGCCTGCTTAGCTTTTAGTCTATCAATTAAAATAGATTTACAGCATGGGATCCCATCTAATACCTCAATTATGGGATTTACTCTGATTGGTTTAGTTCTATGTTCTTTTGCATTGCAGTGAGATTGTCTGAAGTGCAGGATGAAAGAGCTGGAGTTGCATTGGTCCCAGAGTCCACACTGAGTCCACACTGAAGGCTTTATATGTCTCACTGAGCTTGTTAAGAAGCGAGGGGGAATGTCATGGAATGCACATGTGGATATACCATTCCCAGAAGAGCAGCTCCAAGTTTAAGAGACAAATCTGCTCAACGGCCTTTGCCAAGTTTTCATGAATGGCTGTTGCTATCAATACATTTGATTAAATATGAAAAGAGTTTTATAGCAGACAGTGCCAACGATGTGAGATGCAGTCAAAAACTTTCCTGGAACACAACTCGGAAGTGCAGTAAAAGTGTGTTTGTTGTTGTTATGTCTTGTGAGTCTTGGCTATTGTGTGTCATTGACAGTGTCACTGACTTTGCCATGGCTGTTTTTCAAATTGTCTGCCAGCCAATGTTTTAGTGTTGATTTTGATTTGAATGATGATTTGTTTTTAACACATCACGTTGGCACATCAAGTGGTTACAGTTAATAGGACTGAACCATAAGGGCTATTCTTGTTTCGGTTGGTCTTTCCAATGTATGTGTACAACAGTTCCCATGTACACATTTACAAGACCTGTGATGAATATGGATGGTTCTAGCAGGCCTCATCACCACCACACATGACTGGGGTTAGGGTGTACTGTCACCCCATCCGCTGTCTGCAACAACCTCCCTACATCCTTACAGGTCCCCGTGGCGGGTACTGGTGACAACACATCAGCCCATACAACAAAGTCTTCAAGCCTTTGGCTCCAAGCTGCAGCCTCAAATCACCTTAGGTTCAACTTTGCCATTTATCATTACACCACTCACTGGTATGGCATGAAGTATGGTCTAAGATAGTTATGAAACCAAGAGCACACTCTTTGATATGGAAATAAAGAAACACATCACGCCCAGGACTTCCCATTGCTCCGAACAGCCCAACTTGTGCAAATGACATTGATAGTAATTGCTCACCATGTGAGGGTGTTGCCTCATGTTATTTTAGATTTGATTTTCATTTGGATCTAAAGGTGTGATCACAAACAGACCAGGGATCAATGGAACATCACACATGGGTGTGTCTGGAACCAATTTCCCCTGTGTCTGATCCACTGTTCTGAGGTGTCGATGGGAAACGAGAGCCACCACTGTAGTCGCCACGGCAGAGAGCAGATCTATCAGTCTGCCGACTGTCTCTCTTCATCCCTCTCTCCATCTATCCATCCATCCCTCTCTCTTTCCATCCCTACTCCTCAGGCACGGCTACAAGCAGGAAGTGCTTTAACCTTGAGGGCAAGGCAGTGTGGAACATGTGCAAGCAATTTGTTTAGAATAAATAAATGGATGATCTTCTGACAGTCAGTTCAGAGCAGCTGCTCTAGTGGCTTTGTTGTGAAGGCTGGAGGAGGCAGCAGTTCTCAGGAGGCGTCACTGAAGTGGCGTTACTCTACTGTCAATGTGGTGGAGACACCATAGAGTCCAGCATAAGGTCAATGACACTGACTCATTGGACAAGACCTGGAACACACAGGCTTTGTCCACATATTTGCCAATTCATTTATGACCACCACTTTCATCTTCCAAGTTTTCTCAGGTCAGGGGGGGAAAGGAAACTAGCCATGGAAAGATGTGTAATTTGTAAAAGTGTATTTGGAACACACTGTCAGTCTCAAAGACATTAGGCCTACCATGTTATATATGCTTTATATTCCTTCAGTTTTTCCGATCCACAACAGTGGAGGCTGGTGGGAGCAGCTATAGAAGGAAAAATGGATGGGGTCAAACATGTCATTTCTGTCATGTTATGTCTTGTCCCTGTGCTTTCCCTTCTCTTCGTTTCCCCCTGCTGGTCGTATTGGTTACTCTCTCTCTCTCTATCGTTCCGTTCCTGCTCCCAGCTGTTCCTCATTCTCCTAACGACCTCGTTTACTCTCTCACACCTGTCCCCTCTTTTGCCCTCTGATTAAGTCTCTATTTCTCTCTCTGTTTCTGCTTCTGTCCTTGTCGGATTCTTGTTTGCTTTGCCCTTGTCCCGTCCTGTCGTAATCTGCCTCTTCATCAGATGCTGCGTGTGAGCAGGTGTCTCTGTCCTCTACGGCCCGCGCCTACCCAGAGGGACCTGCAGTCGGTTGCCGCTAGCCCTGCAATTCTCCTCTACTACTAGAAGGAGGACTCTCCTGCAAAGATAGAGGATTTATGTTTTCCCTGTTTGGACATCTCCTGTAAAGATTGAGGATTTATGTTTTCCCTGTTTGGACATTAAAGGACTCTGTTTCTGTTGAATCGCTGTTGGGTCCTCACTCATCTGCATAACAGAAGAATCCGACCAAGAATGGACCCAGCGACTTCGGATCCTCTCTACTCAGCCGTCGAGATCCAGGGAGCGATGCTAGGCAGACACGAGCAGGAATTGTCTGCTGCTCGACATGCCGTTGAGACCCTGGCCGCCCAAGTCTCCGACCTCTCGAAACATATTCACAATCTCCGCCTTGATCCACCGGCTACTTCCAGGGCTTCCGAGTCTCCGGAGCCCAGAATTAATAACCCACCGTGTTACTCTGGGGAGCCCACTGAATGCCGCTCGTTCCTCACCCAGTGTGATATTGTGTTCTCTCTCCAGCCCAACACGTACTCCAGGGGTACAGCTCGTATCGCCTCGTCATATCTCTCCTTACAGGACGGGCTCGTGAGTGGGGCACGGCAATCTGGGAGGCAAGGGCTGAGTGTACTAACCAGTATCAGAACTTTAAGGAGGAGATGATACGGGTTTTTGATCGTTCAGTTTTTGGGAAAGAAGCTTCCAGGGCCCTGTCTTCCCTATGTCAAGGGAATCTATCCATAACGGACTACTCTATAGAGTTTCGCACTCTTGCTGCCTCCAGTGACTGGAACGAGCCGGCGTTGCTCGCTCGTTTTCTGGAGGGTCTCCACGCGGAGGTAAAGGATGAGATTCTCTCCCGGGAGGTTCCTTCCAGCGTGGATTCTTTGATTGAACTCGCTATTCGTATAGAACGACGGGTAGATCTTCGTCACCGAGCTCGTGGAAGAGAGCTCGCGTTATCCGTTCCCCCTCTCCGCATCACTACCATCTTCCTCCAGTGGCTCAGGTGCTGAGCCCATGCAGCTGGGGGTATTCGCATCTCGACTAAGGAGAGGGAACGGAGAATCACCAACCGCCTCTGTCTCTATTGCGGTTCCGCTGGTCATTTTGTCATTTCATGTCCAGTAAAGCCAGAGCTCATCAGTAAGCGGAGGGCTACTGGTGAGCGCTACTACTCAGGTCTCTCCTTCAAGATCCTGTACTACCTTGTCGGTCCATCTACGCTGGACCGGTTCGGCAGCTTCCTGCAGTGCCTTGATAGACTCTGGGGCGGAGGGCTGTTTTATGGACGAAGCCTGGGCTCGGGAACATGACATTCCTCTCAGACAGTTAGGGAGCCCACGGCCATGTTCGCCTTGGATGGTAGTCCTCTCCCAGTATTCAGCGTGAAACGCTACCTTTAACCCTCACTGTCTCTGGTAATCATAGCGAAACCATTTCTTTTTTGATTTTTCGTTCACCTTTTTCACCTGTTGTTTTGGGCCATCCCTGGCTAGTGTGTCATAATCCTTCTATTAATTGGTCAAGTAATTCTATCCTCTCCTGGAACGTCTCTTGTCATGTGAAATGTTTAATGTCTGCTATCCCTCCTGTTTCTTCTGCCCCCTCTTCACAGGAGGAGCCTGGTGATTTGACAGGGGTGCCGGAGGAATATCATGATCTGCGCACGGTCTTCAGTCGGTCCAGGGCCACCTCCCTTCCTCCTCACCGGTCGTATGATTGTAGTATAGATCTCCTTCCGGGTACCACTCCCCCCCGGGGTAGACTATATTCTCTGTCGGCTCCCGAACGTAAGGCTCTCGAAGATTATTTGTCTGTAGCTCTCGACGCCGGTACCGTAGTCCCTTCCTCCTCTCCCGCCGGAGCGGGGTTTTTTTGTTAAGAAAAAGGACGGGACCCTGCGCCCCTGCGTGGATTATCGAGGGCTGAATGACATAACGGTTAAGAATCGTTATCCGCTTCCCCTTATGTCTTCAGCCTTCGAGATCCTGCAGGGAGCCAGGTTTTTCACTAAGTTGGACCTTCGTAACGCTTACCATCTCGTGCGCATCAGGGAGGGGGACGAGTGGAAAACGGCGTTTAACACTCCGTTAGGGCATTTTGAATACCGGGTTCTGCCGTTCGGTCTCGCTAACGCTCCAGCTGTCTTTCAGGCATTAGTGAATGATGTACTGAGAGACATGCTGAACATCTTTGTTTTCGTTTACCTTGACGATATCCTGATTTTTTTCACCGTCACTCCAGATTCATGTTCAGCACGTTCGACGTGTCCTCCAGCGCCTTTTAGAGAATTGTCTTTATGTGAAGGCTGAGAAGTGCGCTTTTCATGTCTCCTCCGTCACATTTCTCGGTTCTGTTATTTCCGCTGAAGGCATTCAGATGGATTCCGCTAAGGTCCAAGCTGTCAGTGATTGGCCCGTCCCTAAGTCACGTGTCGAGCTGCAGCGCTTTCTCGGTTTCGCGAATTTCTATCGTCGTTTCATTCGTAATTTCGGTCAGGTGGCAGCTCCTCTCACAGCCCTTACTTCTGTCAAGACGTGCTTTAAGTGGTCCGTTTCCGCCCAGGGAGCTTTTGATCTCCTCAAGAAGCGTTTTACATCCGTCCTATCCTTGTTACACCTGACGTCTCTAGACAGTTCATTGTCGAGGTTGACGCGTCAGAGGTGGGCGTGGGAGCCATTCTGTCCCAGCGCTCCCATTCTGACGATAAGGTCCATCCTTGCGCGTATTTTTCTCATCGCCTGTCGCCGTCGGAACGTAACTATGATGTGGAAACTGCGAACTGCTCGCCATCCGCTTAGCCCTAGGCGAATGGCGACAGTGGTTGGAGGGGGCGACCGTTCCTTTTGTCGTTTGGACTGACCATAAGAACCTTGAGTACATCCGTTCTGCCAAACGACTTAATGCGCGTCAGGCTCGTTGGGCGCTGTTTTTCGCTCGTTTCGAGTTCGTTATTTCTTATCGTCCGGGCTCAAAGAACACCAAGCCTGATGCTTTGTCCCGTCTCTTCAGTTCTTCAGTAGCCTCCACCGACCCGAGGGGATTCTCCCTGAGGGGCGTGTTGTCGGGTTGACTGTCTGGGGAATTGAGAGGCAGGTAAAGCAAGCACTCACTCACACTCCGTCGCCGCTTGTCCTAGGAACCTTCTTTTCGTTCCCGTTCCTACTCGTCTGGCCGTTCTTCAGTGGGCTCACTCTGCCAAGTTAGCCGGCCATCCCGGCGTTCGGGGCACGCTTGCTTCTATTCGCCAGCGTTTCTGGTGGCCCACTCAGGAGCGTGACACGCGTCGTTTCGTGGCTGCTTGTTCGGACTGCGCGCAGACTAAGTCCGGTAACTCTCCTCCTGCCGGCCGTCTCAGACCGCTTTCCATTCCCTCTCGACCGTGGTCTCACATCGCCTTAGACTTTATTACCGGTCTTCCTTCGTCAGCGGGGAAGACTGTTATTCTAACGGTTGTCGATAGGTTCTCTAAGGCGGCTCATTTTATTCCCCTCGCTAAACTCCCTTCTGCTAAAGAGACGGCACAAATCATCATTGAGAATGTTTTCAGAATTCATGGCCTTCCGTCAGACGCCCGTTTCGGACAGGGGTCCGCAATTCACGTCTCAATTTTGGAGGGAGTTTTGCCGTTTGATTGGGGCTTCCGTCAGTCTCTCTTCCGGTTTTCACCCCAGTCTAACGGTCAAGCAGAACGGGCCAATCAGACGATTGGTCGCATCTTACGCAGTCTTTCTTTTCGAAACCCTGCGTCTTGGGCAGAACAGCTCCCCTGGGCAGAATACGCTCACAACTCGCTTCCTTCGTCTGCGACCGGGCTATCTCCTTTTCAGAGTAGCCTCGGGTACCAGCCTCCTCTGTTCTCGTCCCAGCTCGCCGAGTCCAGCGTCCCCTCCGCTCAGGCTTTTGTCCAACGTTGTGAGCGCACCTGGAGGAGGGTCAGGTCTGCACTTTGCCGTTATAGGGCGCAGACTGTGAGAGCCGCTAATAAGCGTAGGACTAAGAGTCCTAGGTATTGTCGCGGTCAGAGAGTATGGCTCTCCACTCGTAACCTTCCCCTTATGACAGCTTCTCGCAAGTTGACCCCGCGGTTCATTGGTCCGTTCCGTATTTCTCAGGTCGTTAATCCTGTCGCAGTGCGACTTCTTCTTCCGCGACATCTTCGTCGCGTCCACCCGGTCTTCCATGTCTCCTGTGTCAAGCCTTTTCTTCGCGCCCCGTTCGTCTCCCCCCCGTCCTTGTCGAGGGCGCACCTATCTACAGGGTTCGGAAGATTATGGACATGCGTCCTCGGGGCCGTGGTCATCAGTACCTAGTGGATTGGGAGGGTTACGGTCCTGAGGAAAGGAGTTGGGTTCCATCTCGGGACGTGCTGGACCGTTCGCTGATCGATGATTTCCTCCGTTGCCGCCAGGTTTCCTCCTCGAGTGCGCCAGGAGGCGCTCGGTGAGTGGGGGGTACTGTCATGTTATGTCTTGTCCCTGTGCTTTCCCTTCTCTTCGTTTCCCCCTGCTGGTCGTATTGGTTACTCTCTCTCTCTCTATCGTTCCGTTCCTGCTCCCAGCTGTTCCTCATTCTCCTAACGACCTCGTTTACTCTCTCACACCTGTCCCCTCTTTTGCCCTCTGATTAAGTCTCTATTTCTCTCTCTGTTTCTGCTTCTGTCCTTGTCGGATTCTTGTTTGCTTTGCCCTTGTCCCGTCCTGTCGTAATCTGCCTCTTCATCAGATGCTGCGTGTGAGCAGGTGTCTCTGTCCTCTACGGCCCGCGCCTACCCAGAGGGACCTGCAGTCGGTTGCCGCTAGCCCTGCAATTCTCCTCTACTACTAGAAGGAGGACTCTCCTGCAAAGATAGAGGATTTATGTTTTCCCTGTTTGGACATCTCCTGTAAAGATTGAGGATTTATGTTTTCCCTGTTTGGACATTAAAGGACTCTGTTTCTGTTGAATCGCTGTTGGGTCCTCACTCATCTGCATAACAATTTCCTATGTTTGATGTGTTTGATACTGATCCATTTATTTATTTGCAGCCATTACAACGAGCCTGTCCTCCTATAGCTCCTCCCACCAGCCTCCTCTGGCACACAGGATCTACCCACAGACATGCTTATCTTCTGTGAATCTATAGTCCACGGGAAATAGTTTCTTCACACCTCAGAATGACACATATGTACAGCCTTTCTATGGTAGTAGAACCTGTGCTCTTAAAAGCCCCATGTATACCTACTGCTTACATCTTTTCCTGATCTTGCCAATTTACACTTAATTGTCTACACCTGTCTAAAAAGGTGGGCACAATCAGAATGAGGACAAGATCAGGACAAAGGAAGCATGTTAGAATCAGGTATAAACGTTGCTAAATACTGGCCCAGTCACATATGGACTTGAATACTCCACCAGCCACATATGGAGGGTGGGGAGCTATGTGGAGAATGTCTAACAGTGTGTGAGCAATGCATCATAAACTTTTGCATCCATAGCCTATCGCAGATCTTTTGTAGACTTGATGATTCATACCAGCTTGGAGAGCAGAGCTGGAGCGTTTATAACAAATGGCTGTCTGCATGATTTTTTCAGCCCATCCAGTTTCTCATGCCATTCAGAAGTAAAAACTTATAGTAAAAAGATGAACCGTGGGCCAAAACCGAATCACTCATTCTCCTTGCGAAGTCAAATCATTTTGCCAGTGCAGGTATGGATTATGGATCTGGTAATTTCCTTTACCTGAGTCCAAGAGCAGATGGATTGCACATTAAAGGAGCACAAACCTAACAATGACCATTTATTAAGCAAGATAAAGGGGGACTTTGATGGATCGTACCTTTAGGAAGGTGACAGATTTCGAGTGCTAGGATTTCCCATATGGCTAGATGACCTGGAGGCACTCAGAGAGCAGAGACTGATGAGGAATAACCATCTAGAAGTATGTGAGTGACAGTCATGGCTGTATCCTCAAGGACATCGTATGAGAATAACTAACTTTGTGACTAATAGAAAGAGGATTGAAGTGGTTGTAGCACGATTCCTTCTTTTATTAAAAATAAATTGACTCCGTTTTTATTCTACTGAAAATGAAATGAAAATATCACACATTTGATAAAGTTTGTGTAGTCCACAATTTCTGTACAACACACTTCAACTCAAACAGTTCAGTAATGCAGAAACAAATAGAACTGTAAACTGCATTCAACACCGCTCAGTGACTCGTGACCGACTGTCATCCAAGAATACCACAGAAAACAAACTAGTTTTTATAAAACCCCACAGTCCCCATGGCTGTGAGGAGGGGCAGTAAAGGGGATACTAAACCCCTGTTAAGAGACTTGATGGCCTCTGTGGTTAAGGTAACAGCTAATTGTTTCACTAGTGTCCTGAAGATATCCACACTGAGCTCATGAAGTCAGCATGTGACTTATGCAACCAGCCACATCCTCTTTCCCTCCCTCCTCCAGCAGCAAGCCTCTGATTTATGGCTGGACAGTGGCCTGAAGAGGTGTTGGATTAAATGAAATACAAGGGAGAAGAACATCTGGAAAGGCTATTGGCCCTGGATTCCCAGCTTGGGCCTAGTTTGATAGTAATGGCTGATGGAGGCCTATTGGCCTAGGAGGCTGGAAGGGAGATGACAGAGCACTTCCAGGGACACTGTGGTTTCTTGCTCATTGCACAGCAATGCCTGAACTGAGGTTATTCACACATAAAGCAGATTATTCTCAATGTTCCACATCAAACCAGTAGGTGGGCTAACGAGCTCCTGAATGGGCTTTATCAAGTCTTTATCGAGTCGGTTATATTGTCATAATGTATACCAGATGTACCTCATTAGTGATGCTGGTGTCTTTGATGAAAAAGAAGCTTGAGGACAATAATTACAATGAATAAAAATCATATATAGAGCTTCTGGGTCCTGTTTCCTGATAGCGATGGAATTTAGGCTGACAAGTGTTTTCACAATGATGACCGAAAATGCAACATGCGCTTCCCCAACAACCAAGCAGAAAGAACGTTCGCTTAGTGCATTGTTGGAGCATGTTTCCATACTGATAGGATTGAAAGAACGTTCGCTTAGTGCATTGTTGGAGCATGTTTCCATACTGATAGGATTGAAAGAAAGGGAGCGCTGCTCTTGGATCAGGTTTCTCAATTAAAATCTTACATTTCACAATTAAAGATAAGCTACTAAATAGAAATGACCAGATATTACCATGGTGATTTGGCACAGCATTGCGATCATGTTAGGCTACACATCATGAAATATATTGAGACAAATTACAGACAGTACCCAACAAGTAGAAAAATAGAACTCAATTGATTGAACATGAAATGTATTTCAATATGATAAAAATAGGCCTATAGCTTCTGTTTATATTTTAGTGCAGTCATCTCAGTTTTCATTTAGTGGATTACCTATGGGAGGTTGAGACAGACGTCTCTGGAGTGGCTCTGTGTGTGTTCTCCCCATCATCCCTCCATCTCTCCCTCCCCACAGAGATCTCTGTCTCGTTAACACAGCGCTATACCAAGCCAGTCTCTGTCCTCCTCCTCCTCCTCCTCCTCCTCCACCACCCTAGTGGAGCCCTGCAAACGGCAGACTACCTAGTCTGCAGTAATGACTCACATATTACACAGTCCCAGCACAGCACCATACTACATCACCCCAGGTTACTGCTGTCTGCACAGCACCAGCCCCAGCAGCACATACCCCCAGTCACTCTAATGAGAGCTCTGTAATGTCTATACAGCATTTAGAGAGAAGAGAGAGTGGGGGAGAGAGAGAGAAGGGGTAGAGGGGCGGGGGTGAAGGGGAGAGAGGGAGAGAGAGAAAGAGAGAGAAAAAGGGGAGAGAGAGGGAGAGAGAGATAGAGAGAGCGAGAGAGAGGGGGGTGATAAAGAGGAGAGGAAGAATTGATAGCTCACATTCCTTTGCTAACCCTTCTGAACATGCTAGACCAAAGCCAAATAAAGTGTATTAGTCTGACACCAAACAGGCATTATTAGGTTATCGTAAACAAAAAGGGAGGCTGACGTTAGAGTTTAGACACACTGAAACACTCTTAAACACACACACACACTGTAGCATATAGTGTATGTTGTAAGATAATTATTAGTCTCTTTAATCTTTGCTAAGGATCTTTTAATGAAAACATTCATCATTGTCATTGAACAGACTAATTAATCAGTCGTCAGTGGGGTGAATACCTATTGCATGGCACTCACAGCCACTAAAAACGCATAGAGTAGGGGTGTGACTCATAACTAACATTTCATTTAAGGGACTCTGTGTGACATCATTAATTTCTCAGCAAACCTGGAGTTTCCATAAGACAGGCATCCTGGGTAAGAAGAGATGGGAGAGGGGAAGAGAGGAGAGAGTGAGGAGAAGGCAGAGAGGGGGAAGGAGAGAGGGAGAGGCTGGGGAGAGGGGGAAGAGGGGAGACGGGAGAGTGGGGAGGGTGGAGAGAGGGATAGATGGAGGAAGAGAGAGGGGAGAGGCTGGCGTGGCGTGTCCCACGTCAGATGGCCTGTCAGGGGCTGTCAGAGGACGGGATCCAGACCCAGGCAGGGCCAGGACAGGAGGGGCCAGGCCAGGCAGCTGTCACCTCCCTGACACTGGGTGAGACCATCCATCTGGCCTGTATGGGGAGGCCCACAGTGGGTGGAGAGAAACAGTGCAGATCTCATGACACACACACACAGGAATACACGCACACAAAGACACATGTTGCACATGCGCACACACACGTGTGCGCATGCATATAGACACATGCACGTGCACTACACTGAGCTAAGCTATTCTGGGTGATCACTGAGTCAATCTCTGGCTTGTGTCCAGATGAATCATGCTCTTGCTGAGAGATCTGGGAAACAGGACTGACTCGCTGCCATCACTGCCCAACGAAGATAAATAGACAATAACAACACATGTATGTACTGGTCTCCTGCATGTAACTCTCACTGACTCCACTGAGTGCTTTTAATGCTGACAATCTCACACCGCTTTTTCCATAAATCTACCCGCTGTTAGCAAGTACATAAAAAGGCACAGTTCACTTACTAATGGTGCACAATATATTACTAAAACTCTGAAAATGACTGAGGGAGCTTATAAAAGGATTAACACAAGTGACAAAGTTCCTCTTTCACGTTTAGTTATGGTGCAGTAAGTCTGTCTGCCATATTTCTCTTGCTGTAGTCACCATCCCTCCTCTACCAAGATATTAATTTAGCAAAAACATGCCAGAGGTGATTAGTTAGTTTACTACAGAGACCATCTAACATACCGTTTTACAGCAGAAGAGCCAGTGCAGGTCCCTTACATACGGACAACATCTAACATACCGTTTTACAGCAGAAGAGCCAGTGCATGTCCCTTACATACGGACAACATCTAACATACCGTTTTACAGCAGAAGAGCCAGTGCAGGTCCCTTACATACGGACAACATCTAACATACCGTTTTACAGCAGAAGAGCCAGTGCAGGTCCCTTACATACGGACAACATCTAACATACCGTTTTACAGCAGAAGAGCCAGTGCAGGTCCCTTACATACGGAGAACATCTAACATACCGTTTTACAGCAGAAGAGCCAGTGCAGGTCCCTTACATACGGAGAACATCTAACATACTGTTTTACAGCAGAAGAGCCAGTGCAGGTCCCTTACATACGGAGAACATCTAACATACTGTTTTACAGCAGAAGAGCCAGTACAGGTCCCTTACATACGGACAACATCTAACATACTGTTTTACAGCAGAAGAGCCAGTACAGGTCCCTTACATACGGAGAACATCTAACATACTGTTTTACAGCAGAAGAGCCAGTGCAGGTCCCTTACATACGGACAACATCTAACATACCGTTTTACAGCAGAAGAGCCAGTGCAGGTCCCTTACATACGGACAACATCTAACATACCGTTTTACAGCAGAAGAGCCAGTGCAGGTCCCTTACATACGGAGAACATCTAACATACCGTTTTACAGCAGAAGAGCCAGTGCAGGTCCCTTACATACGGAGAACATCTAACATACCGTTTTACAGCAGAAGAGCCAGTGCAGGTCCCTTACATACGGACAACATCTAACATACCGTTTTACAGCAGAAGAGCCAGTGCAGGTCCCTTACATACGGAGAACATCTAACATACCGTTTTACAGCAGAAGAGCCAGTGCAGGTCCCTTACATACGGAGAACATCTAACATACCGTTTTACAGCAGAAGAGCCAGTGCAGGTCCCTTACATACGGAGAACATCTAACATACCGTTTTACAGCAGAAGAGCCAGTGCAGGTCCCTTACATACGGAGAACATCTAACATACTGTTTTACAGCAGAAGAGCCAGTGCAGGTCCCTTACATACGGAGAACATCTAACATACCTTTTTACAGCAGAAGAGCCAGTGCAGGTCCCTTACATACGGACAACATCTAACATACCGTTTTACAGCAGAAGAGCCAGTGCAGGTCCCTTACATACGGAGAACATTTTGAGATGTCCCGGCTCCAGATCTCATACCACAAGAAAGCAAGACCGTTTGTTTTGTGTCTCATCTTTTGGGGTTTGATATTTAAGACTAATTAGTGAGGAACATACCACAACAGGCTCATAGCCAGGTCTTCACCTGTATCCAGTCATATTGGAATGTAGCTACCCCATTGAATAGTAGAGCAGGTCAGATATTGATATGAAAATTGGGTCAAATGAATCTAAATGTTCAATGGCGACCTTGCCTCTAAGTCATTAGCACTGGCTCAGATAACCAATTACAGCAATGCACCAAGGACCAATGTCCTATTGGGATGACCTCTGTTTTGTCAAAAGGGACAGGAGACTTTAGTTACTTGCTATCTACAGTGTGTAGATATCGATTCAAAAATGAAATAATTACAGATTTTCAGCCTAAACACCAACAGATTTCTACATTCGGAAACTATTTCAGAGTTTTATACTTTTATATTTCTTTGCCATCCAGAAAATTATACTCCCACAGAAAGTGTGTGCAATAACAAAATCTTGCAATCTGGAAATGTTTATTTAGTAATAGCTGTGATCACTGTCCGTGCTGTCCATAGAGGCTCTACAGTAGGCCGTGGTGACTGGTGGGTGAGAGCCATGCCATCCTATTGGACAGCTGCTGTAAATACATAAGGTTGGCTAAATTACCCAGAGGGAGAATGCCAACACATTTTCTCCAGCGATTATCAGCAGGGATGCCTGCTAAGTATTAAAGTCAAGTGAAGGTGATGTGTGGTTTTTCACAGTCTTGGACAAAGACCCTCATTGTTGTGCAGTTTGTGGTATGGGAATATGCAGACCAGGCACCGTTGTTCTATCCTGAGACTCTGCTACCACTTCTACAGTCAAGACCCAGTCTGAGTCTCCTTAACCGAGTGACTTGTTGGGGAAGAGTGAGTAATGGGAAGTGTGTGCGAGAGAGAAGTAAAGGATAAAGGGCTTAGAGAGAGAGTGAGTGAAGGAGAGGAGAGAGTGAGCGAGTGAAGGAGAGGAGAGAGAGAGCGAGTGAAGGAGAGGAGAGAGAGAGAGAGAGAGAGAGAGAGAGAGAGTGAGCGAGCGAGTGAAGGAGAGGAGAGAGTGAGCGAGTGAAGGAGAGGATAGAGAGTGCGAGTGAAGGAGAGGAGAGAGAGTGAGTGAAGGAGAGGAGAGAGAGAGTGACAGATCAATGATAATGTTAACTGATGTCATAGACAAGTGAGCTGTTTCCCTTGGTGGTCTCGCCATCTACCAACTCAGAGATGAAGAAAGTCTACTTTGTTTGGATTGGCTTATGAAGGAGGCAGCACGCAGCGAGAGTGTTTTCCATTTTGTCACATGAGAATCGTGTCAGGTCTGCGAGTGCACAAGCAGAGATATTTCAGCATGGCACATTGACAGGCAGCTTGTTCAAATAAAGGACCCACAAAGCTCTGAACCCGAAATCTATTTACACGAATACACACGCATGACAACACAAAACAAAAACAGAACCATTTCCTCTGTTGTTTCATAGTATATTGTCTCTATGGGGCGTTGAGAGGATACATATTCAATTGTTGAAGAGGAGAGTGCATATTTTCCTCTGAAAAGTTCATTACAAATGGTTAGCCCGTTGTCTAAAAATGCGAGCAAATGGAAAACATGAGCTCTCTGTGACAACTTAACTCTTTTTATAACTGGGCACCAGGGAATTGAACAATTTGAACAGAGTTTATCTATGACTAATAAAATCAGATGGTCCTCATGGTCTTCAACAGAATAGTGTGAAACCAGATGATGAGTTTGTGGAAGGCTTGTGATAGCATGGGAATATTTAAATGAGAGACATGTTTTCAGTAAAACTCCATTGTCTTTCTGTCATAAGGACGTCTGTACAGAGCAGGTTTTCATTTGCTCTAAATGACACTGATTTCCCTCAAGGATAAACTAAAATCACATAAATTCGCATGGACCTTAATCGAATTCAAACTCATAAAAGAGTTTCAAACCGGTTGCCAAAAGCCGTTATGCATCTTAGATATTAAGGAGTGTGTTGCTTTTACATGGTTCCGTAATCTGTCTGCTCTGTCCGTTTGAATGGACTGGACAAATGATGAACCACTCAAGGTCCCTATTGGTACAGCAGTTAATTAAAAATAGAGGGCACACATGGAAATATTTTTTTTAAATGAATGCCTGTATGAAACCAACATGAAAACACACAAAGACTTTGAGACTTCTGCTGGTCTCAAAGTCGATCCCCCCCCCCCAAAAAACGGTATTATTTACTTTTCAAATTGGGTTTACAGTAAACGTCTCCTCTTGCAGAAATATTTCCATGAGTTTGTCTGACAGAGAAAGTAGTACCGACACAAATGAGTCTCCATGACATCAAAGTCCAGCCAAAGCCACAGAGGGATGTTTTGAGACGGGCTACTATGGTTAGACCTGGTCTCTGGATGGTAAGGGATCTGCCATGAGGATGAGGCTCACACAAAGGGGCTTTATCAGCCTAGGATGCCACTGCATCGCCGACCACAATTGTTCAACCTGGAGGTCTGATACACACTTTTTACACTGTGGTCTCCAAAATATGTCTCCAAATACGAAAATGACAACAGACTTGTCTTTAATAGACAGTGTTTAATTCAAACAGATTTATGTTAACATCCTCAAATTAAGTTTCCTATTAGAGGAGTCATGAAGAAAATCATGGCAGCAGGAGAAATCGGCGCCAACAAGGACCTGTTTAGCAAAGTACACATGTGTAAAATCTTAATTTGACCAGTTTATCACAGCAGGAAAATAATCTTGCAGCAACAGGAAATGTGAATTATTGTGTGGATTAATTCACATTTTGGTAGGGGTTGATCCATTTTTAGGGCAAATCAAGTCTGAAATTGGAAATGACTAACTTTTGAAGTCTTTTTAAACCCCGACCGATTTTGCATTTCCTGCTCTGCAACAACAGGGTGATCAAATTAAGATCCTACATCTCTAGAAGGAGAGACCTGAGAGGTACGTAGAAACTTGTCACTGAAAGGAAAGTGTTGAGAATGAATCTAGAATTTGATTTAGTTTGTCTCCTTGCATGTCTGCCAGTGTTTAAGGTTCAGAAAAAAGCATAGTCTTTAAAGAAAGGCTTTGTCAAAGAAGCAAAATGGTTTCAAGGAAGGTATTATTGCATCCTAAGGAAGTGGCCTAATTGTAAAAGGTAAGTGAAGAGGCTGATGGGGCGGCAGGGTAGCCTAGTGGTTAGAGCGTTGGACTAGTAACCAGAAGGTTGCAAGTTCAAACCCCTGAGCTGACATGGTACAAATCTGTCGTTCTGCCCCTGAACAGGCAGTTAACCCACTGTTCCTAGGCCGTCATTGAAAATAAGAATTAGTTCTTAACTGACTTGCCTAGTAAAATAAAGGTAAAAAAAAGAAGTACACTAACACTGTCTGAGCCTCTCCTCTCCTCATGGACAGGAAAGAAGAACGCAATGTTTGTAACTGCCCTGGGTACTTAAGTGTGTGTGCCTTGGGCCCTCTTAAATGTTGCAAGATGACCAAATGTTAACAGCGGAATGGAGCATATGGATTGGGCTTGGTCCAAATACAGTAATAAACCTCCACAGCATCCTGGAAGACAGACACAGCCAATACAAAGTGATAACAACTTCGCTGAGTCCCTCTTATTAACTCCTGGTATTCCCATAAAAACCGGATCTGGAGACAAATCAGGCCTTAATTGAGGTCCGGGACAATAATGGGAAAGGAGTTTTATTCATTATTTCATTATGGCGTCTCGGCCACTCTAAAGGATTCATTCACATAATGACCACGGGCACAGAGTCTATCACCGTAAACCGTTGCACAAAAAGAGGCATTCATACAGCCACTTTTATTGAACTGATATTAATTGATTCATCATAAACCACCCTGATCTGGCCTCCTTGGGTTCAGCCAGCCAGCCAGCCTCCCGAGTAGAGTGGTGCCAGGCAGGCCTCTCTATCTAACCCTGCTGCATTAAAATAAATGAGAAGCTATGGGGGTATGGAGTCTAAAGCCAGAGGATATTGTTTGATTCCACATCAGCCTTCCAGGAGGCAATTTAAACAAGCCAGCATGCTAATCAACCTGTTATAAAGGACTGTTTTGGAAGGTGTCCCAATCACTCTCTTTCTCTTAGTCTCTCTCTCTCTCTCTCTCTCTCTCTCTCTCTCTCACTCTGTCTCTCTCACTCTCTCTCTCTCTCCAGTAGCAGCGGAGCCAAACTGGAACCAAACTATAAAAGGGGAAACTCAAATATTGCCCCTGTCTGGGAGAACATTAGGTTCCAACAAGACTCAAACACATGATGGGCTTTTGTGGGCAGCCCTGCTCTTATGTCTTGAATTAGATTTCTAGAAAATGTTACTTTTTCGACTAGAGAATCATGTCAGTGTGTTGTAACCTCATGGATGGTGCCGTCCTTCCTCCCGTAGGGGTCGCCTTTGAGGGAATGAACGACTGTTAATTCCAGTGGTAACAGTCAGGAATCTCCCCTGAAACAATGAGTGTTAAAGTAAGAGTTTGGAAGTAGAAAGGGAGGCATGGGGAGATAGACAGCAATCCCAGTCAGGAGTATGAAACACAGGAACAGAGCTCCCCTGCTGCCTGCAAGACAGCAACAAGATCTCTGAATAACTGTATCACGACCCCCATCTGCAGTAGCAGCCACCCCTACTCCACCTCCAGCCCTGCTTCTCCAGAATAATTCAATATAATAAAATTCCCCCGGTATTTGTTGTGAAACCACAGAAACTCGATAGTGTTCATTCTCATCGAGTGCTCTGGACCCAGGGGTCAGCTGGTAGCAGACCAGAGGCCCCTCTCTGACTCTGGGGTTAAACTTATCAGGTCTGACCGTTAAAGATACCTATTCCCTTTGGAAATCTAGACCAGTTGGGCATTCTGTTTGAGATGAACCTGTTCTCTTGTTATTTTTTGTGCTCTTTTAGTATTCATTTCATTAGTTACTGAGCCGCAGTCTGTTTTAAAGGCTGAATTGCGTATTTGTGTATTGTTTGGGTTATGAGACATTTACTGTGTTAAGAAATTCTTTTACTTGGTCTGTCAGTATTGGTATGAAACACAAATAGACAGGCATGCTTTGGATATAAGGTGAAAACAATGAATCATGTGTTGTAGCTGGGATTTATGCATAATCATTGATCAGATATTGTTTATCTGATTGTGTCTGATGACTTCTAGAATAAGACCTCTTTAAATGGTCTGGTCAAATTTGGCATTGGTCTGGAAGCTAAGTGTTTCTGACCTTTAAAGGTGTTGATTTTTGTAGTTCACCAGTTTCTCTCATTCTCTGACCAAAGGAATTGGCTTTATGCGATGACACTCAAAAAGGATCAAACATAAACAGACAAACATTTTTGTTGTATGTATTCACAACAACTATCACAGCACCGTATCTACACTGAAATAACAATGTGATGTCATAAATAACAGTGGCGTCGTAAATGAAAATGCTATGGAACACCTACCCCTACTGGTACAAAGAGGGTGTTACAGTCAATTTCAGATCACTCCTGAGAGATGCATTTCATTTCATATCGCTGTACTGTAATAAGTTATGAAATAATGGATTATGCGTGACAAGGCCTTTAGAGTTTATTTTTTTAATGTTAGTATTGCACATTATTCAGTTGCACTGATCATGAGCCAATGGGGTCGTTCTATGTTATTTTAGCAAGCCATGACACCCACCATCTCAGATTGTTCTGGAATCATTTATGTAGTTAGAAACAGATAAGATAACCTTTACTGCAACATTATTTTGTTGAAATATAATTTGATCTCTGAGAAACTAAGCTAATTGAGTGCACTCAAATTGGCCATTTTAATTTAAAAGATTAATATCACATTAAATAAATATAGTACGTAACATCCGATTTGGACAAAACTTGTTTCTAACTATGAGTAAGAAATGAGGAATCCAAAGAGATCGTGAAAAGCCACCCATGGACCCCCCACACCCCACGCCAATTCCACCCCAAGAACGAGAGTATAGTATCAGTTCTCTATGTCTAACAAGTAGTATGGAGCTGCAGTTCGAGGAACTGTTTCTTCATCCTATGTAATGCATTCTCAGTGTATTTGGTTGGTGATGTTTTTATTCTCCCTGTTCAGAGAAATGTGTTATTGAAGTTGTTAGATTCCTGTCCTGTCCTACATCCTGATATTACCAGGTTCTGACCACTAGATGGTGCAGTTCCTACTATACTGAACAACAATATATATCGCAACATGTAAAGTGTTGGTCCCATGTTTCATGACCTGAAATAAAAGATCCCAGAAATGTTCCATATGCACAAAAAGCTTATTTATCTCCTATGTTGTGCTCACATGTGTGGCAAATCAAGAAGCTTATTAAACAGCATGATCATTACACAGGTGCACCTTGTGCTGGGGACAACAAAGGCCACTCTAAAATGTGCAGTTTTGTCACACAACAAAATGCCACAGATGTCTCAAGTTTTGATGGAACGTTCAATTGGCATGCTGACTGCAGGAATGAATTTAATGTTAATTTCTCTACCATAAGTCATCTCCAACATCATACATTTTACTGTCTCAGGTGAGTTCTTCTCTGTGCATTCTCCCATGTAATGTTCAGCATGCAAAGGAGAACGTGACAGAAAGTCTGCATCAGTGTTTACCTTTCCAGGATGATACTTCAGTGTGAGATTGAAGTTAGACAGCTCCGCCACCCACAGATGACTGGTGGCATTCAGTCTCGCTGTAGTTAGTATGTCAAGGGGTTATTATCACTGTACACTGTCACAGAGGGTGCATAAAAGATGAAACTGCTCAGTCACTGTCCATTTGAGGGCCAAAAATTAAACTGCAAACTCTGACAAGGTCAGAAACAAGGTCGAATCATGACATCAGTGATCTTCAGGTTGGAGCTCAGAAAGAGGCCCGAATTTCCAGTTTATAATTCCGAGTTGAATGACCGTTCAAAACGTATTTTCCCAGTCAGAGCAAATTTTTTCCAGTTGTCTTGAACTCACTGACGTCGGAGATTTCCCAGTTCCGAGTTTCCAGTAGTTTTTAACGAGACAGAAATCATGCTGGATTGACAGCATGGCCAATGTTGAATGTTTATCCTTTTAAGTTTGGAAAAGAGACCCTTAAACCCAGATTTGGAGCAAACACCCACTCCAATGAATAGCAGGCTAGTGATTGCTTTGCAACACTTGCAGTTAGCCACTGATTCCTTTCAAACCGCTTATTGTTGAGTTTGCGATATCCAACTTGTTGTGTAATGTTTATGTCCAATGGCCAATGAGCACCGATACGTTTTATCTATAATTTCTCTTCATAATTCCTCTTCATATGACAATGATTGAAAAGGATTTGCCAGTAGATTGTTGACTTGATTCATAATGATGACTGCTAGCTTGTTAGCTAAGATTTTGAAAGTATGTTGTCATGATCAGTCCAATCAACGTTACCGTAGATATAACGTGATTTGACATCATTTCTTTGGCAAATGACCTTGAGCCTTCTTGGATGGGCACTTCTAATGTAACTCTATGGCAGCACCCAAGGGGCTTGAATTTTTCGAGCTCTCCCCATAGATTTTGCGGTGACATAGTGTCTCCATGAGTGACAGATCACAGATTCAATCCCGGTGCAACTAGAGAACATTACCAATTCCTACACTCAATATTTCCTGCTGGCTGCCCCACCACCACAGAAAGCACTGAACTAGGCTGAAACACCTGCATTTTGGAGCTGCCTTACTCGAGTAAAAAAAGAGACCATGTTTCTATGTGGCTTTATTAACTCAATTATCTAAAAAAAAAAAACTCACATTGTTTGCAAACTGATATGTGACACATATTAATGCCAAAATAACGTGCAAAACAGGCAACAGAAAAAAAATAAAAACATTGTTTTTTTTGCTAAATAGGTGGGGCTCAATAGAGATTGCTTGAATCAAGATTAAATTGTGTCTTCTTTGAAAAGATGGGCCTGGCTGAGAATAGAACATTTCATTTTCTGCCTGAGTGTGGCGCTGTTTATCGCTATTTTCTGGATTATCTTGTCAACAGAACAAAACTACTTATTTTACTCAAGAGATTGAAATAAATTGTGTTTCTTTAAAAAGATGGTCTTGGCTGACATGGACTGTTTCTTCACCTTATTCGCCTTGTGGTTATCCATGGCTGTTCAAGGACAGAAGCAATAGACTCCTTATTTTACCAAACTATAGATTTAAATAAATGAAATGATGTGTCTGGCTGACATGAAAAAAAACATTAAGGGGAAAGGATCAAGAGACACAAACACAAGACATTGAATGTTACCTGAATTGACTCAGAAAAGTAACACAAGTATGCCTACATTGTCAGAGTTACTCCACCTCGAACGCCATTTGGCTAAAGGCTCGGAGCACAAATACTCAGGCTGACTGGCTGTTGTTTAGGCTAATGAGAAATAAGTGCACTCAGGCTATCCTGGCAGGCTAGGAGCAGTTCTCTCTCTGTGGGTCTAACCCCAAGAAGTTATGTAAAACTGTGAAAGACCCGGAGAATAACCCTCCTCACAGCTGCCCATGTCCTTTAATGTTGATGATGTGGTTGTTACTGACAAGGAGTGTATGGCTGAGTTCTTTAAACAAATGGTTAGTGGGGAGAGGCTATACGGACACTCCTGGCCTGCAAAAAGATGACTTATCTCACACAGCTGAGAGCCATGTGAACCGAGTCACAGCTTGTGACAGCTGAGGAGGACAGTGTGCCCCAGTGTTGTTGCTTTTTCATGTGCTCCCCATTTATTAGACTGTATCACAGGGAACATCTGTACTGACAAATATAAATGCGACAACATGCAGCAATTTAAAAGATTTGACTGAGTTGCAATTCATTTAAAAAAATCAGTCAACTGAAATGAATTCATTAGGCTCTAATCTATGGATTTCATGACTAGGCAGGGGCGCAGCAATGGGTGGGCCTGGGAGGACATAAGCCCACCCACTGGGGAGTCAGGCCCAGCCAATCAGAATGTGTTTTTCCCTACAAAATACCTTTATTACAGACATAAATACTCCTCAGTTTCATCAGCTGTCAGGGTGGCTGGTCTCAGATGATCCTGAAGGTGAAGAAGCCGGATGTAGAGGTTCTGGGCTGGCGTGGTGATCTGCGGTTGTGAGGCCAGTTGGACGTACTGCCTAATTCTCTAAAACAACGTTGGAGGTGGCATATGGTAGAGAAATGGACATTAAATTCTCTGCCAACAGCTCTGGTGGACATTTCTGCAGTCAGCATGCCAATTGCACGCTGTGGCATTGTGTTGTGTGACAAAACTGCACATTTTAGAGTGAGGAGGCCTTTTATTGTCCTCAGCAGAAGAAGGTGCACCAGTGTAATGATCATAAATATGTCAAGGTACCTGCCAAGCAGCCGCTGAAATGTTATTCCACTTCTCAGCCGCTTCAAGAAGATATTTACCACAATAGCCTGAGCTTCATGTGTATCACCTAACAATATTTGACCTTAATTTAACTAGGCAAGTCAGTTAAGAACAAATTCTTATTTCAATGACGGCCTAGGAAACAAGGTGTGGGTTAACTGCTTTGTTCAGGGGCAGAACCACAGATTTTTCCCTTGTTAGCTTGGGGATTCAATCTTGCAAACTTTAAGTTACGAGTCCAACGCTATAACCACTAGTCTACCTGCTGCCCAATATCAGGTTGGCTAACTTGAATCTACAGTAGGCATAAACTATGCTGTAAAGAAATACAGTATGTCATTGTAATTTTTACAGGAAACTTACAATTACAGTTAATATGTCACTTCTGCTCCTCCTCTCCAGCGCTCGACATTGCCGGTTTACTGACCACCGGTCCTGGCAACCATCATTACGCACACCTGCTTCCCATCATTACACACACCTGCTCAGCATCATTACGCTGGAGGTGGGTTATGGTAGGTTATGGTAGAGCCTTTCTGTTTCATTTAGTTTTGTCTGATTAGTTTCACCTGTTTCTTGTTTGGGTTTTGTTTTGGGCTATTTAAACCCGGTAGGCCCGCCGGCTTTTGTGCGGGCTTGTTTTTCTGTTTACGGTGTGTGAATATTTTGTCGATTCCATTTTTCTGAATAGTTTCGTCCTGTTTGTTGGACTGGGTCTTTATGCGCCCTTGTGTGTGTGGCGTGACCGTCACTCTGTTTTTTGGAAATAGAATATCCACATATTTGAACTACCCTGCTCTCTGCGCCTGACTCCTCCACCCACTACTTCTAAAAGCCGTTATACTTCATGTCTTAAAGTAATTATGGGCTGTCGTTTCTCTAGGTAGCAACACATTTGCCATGCTGATCCCCAACACTGAAGCCTCCCAGGGGTGTGTGCTCAGTCCCGTCCTGTACTCCCTGTTCACCCATGACTGCATGGCCAGGCACAACTCCAACACCCTCATTAAGTGTGCAGACAACACAACAGTGGTAGGCCTGATCACTGACAACAATGAGCCTATAGGGAGGAGGTCAGAAACCTGGCCGGGTGGTGCCAGAATAACAACCTCCCCCTAAACGTAACCAAGACTAAGGAGATGATTGTGGACTACAGGAAAAGGAGGACCGAGCACGCCCCCATTCTCATCGACGGGGCTGTAGTGGAGCAGGTTGAGAGCTTCAAGTTCCTTGGTGTCCACATCAACAACAAACTAGAATGATCCAAACACACCAAGACAGTTTTGAAGAGGGCACGACAAAGCCTATTCCCCCTCAGGAAACTAAAAAGATTTGGCATGGGTCCTCAGATCCTCAAAATGTTCTACAGCTGCAACATCGGGAGCATCCTGACTGGTTGCATTACGGCCCAGTACATCACTGGGGCTAAGCTGCTTGCAATTCAGGACCTCTACATCAGGTGGTGTCAGAGGAAGGCCCTAAAACTTGTCAAATACCCCAGCCACCCCAGTCATAGACTGTTCTCTCTACTATCGCATGGCAAGCGGTACTGGAGTGCCAAGTCTAGGACAAAAAGGTTTCTCAACAGTTTTTACCCCCAAGCCATAAGACTCCTGAACAGGTAATCAAATGGCTACCCGAACTATTTGCATTGTGTGCCACCCCCAACCCCTCTTTTACGCTGCTGCTACTCTCTGTTGATCATATATCCATAGTTACTTTAACTATACATTCATGTACATACTACCTCAATTGGCCCGACCAACCATTGTCCCCGAACATTGGCTAACTGGGCTATCTGCATTGTGTCCCGCCACACACCACCCGCCATCCCCTCTTTTACGCTAATGATACTCTATGTTTATCATATATGCATAGTCACTTTAACCATTATCTACATGTACAGTCGTGGCCAAAAGTTTTGAGAATGACACAAATATTAATTTTCACAAAGTCTGCTGCTTCAGTGTCTTTAGATATTTTTGTCAGACATTACTATGGAATACTGAAGTATAATTACAAGCATTTCAAAAGTGTCAAAGGCTTTTATTGACAATTACATGAAGTTGATGCAAAGAGTCCATATTTGTTGTGTTGACCCTTCTTTTTCAAGACCTCTGCAATCCGCCTTGGCATGCTGTCAATTAACTTCTGGGCCACATCCTGAATCATGGCAGCCCATTCTTGCATAATCAATGCTTGGAGTTTGTCAGAATTTGTGAGTTTTTGTTTGTCCTCTTGAGGATTGACCACAAGTTCTCAATGAGATTAAGGGCTGGGGAGTTTCCCGGCCATGGACTCAAAATATCGATGTTTTGTTCCCCGAGCCACCTAGTTATCACTTTTGCCTTATGGCAAGGTGCTCCATCATGCTGGAAAAGGCATTGTTCATCACCAAACTGTTCCTGGATGGTTGGGAGAAGTTGCTCTCGGAGGATGTGTTGGTACCATCCTTTATTCATGGCTGTGTTTTTGGGCAAAATTGTGAGTGAGCCCATTCCCTTGGCTGAGATGCAACCCCACACATGAATGGTCTCAGGATGCTTTACTGTTGGCATGACACAGGACTGATGGTAGCACTCACCTTGTCTTTTCCGGACAAGCTTTTTTCCGGATGCCCCAAACAATCGGAAATGGGATTCATCAGAGAAAATGACTTTATCCCAGTCCTCAGCAGTCCAATCCCTGTACCTTTTGCAGAATATCAGTCTGTTCCTGATGTTTTTCCTGGAGAGAAGTGGCTTCTTTGCTGCCCTTCTTGACACCAGGCCATCCTCCAAAAGTATTCGCCTCACTGTGCGTGCAGATGCACTCACACCTGCCTGCTGCCATTCCTGAGCAAGCTCTGTACTGGTGGTGCCCCCATGCCACAGCTGAATCAACTTTAGGAGACGGGCCTCCTGGGTGGCGCAGTGGTTAAGGGCGCTGTACTGCAGCGCCAGCTGTGCCATCAGAGTCCCTGGGTTCGCGCCCAGGCTCTGTCGTAACCGGCCGCGACCGGGAGGTTCGTGGGGCGACACACAATTGGCCTAGCGTCGTCTGGGTTAGGGAGGGCTTGGTCGGTAGGGATGTCCTAGTCTCATCGCGCACCAGTGACTCCTGTGGCGGGCCGGGCGCAGTGCGCGCTAACCAAGGTTGCCAGGTGCACGGTGTACCCTCCGACACATTGGTGCGGCTGGCTTCCGGGTTGGATGCGCGCTGTGTTAAGAAGCAGTACGGCTGGTTGGGTTGTGTATTGGACCCGCACTGCGCCCGGCCCGCCACAGGAGTCACCGGTGCGCGATGAGACTAGGACATGACTTTCAACCTTCGTCTCTCCCGAGCCCGTACGGGAGTTATAGCGATGAGACAAGATAGTAGCTACTACAACAATTGGATACCACGAAATTGGGGAGAAAAAGGGGTAAAATAAAAAAAAATCTTGAAAAAAAACTTTAGGAGACGGTCCTGGCACTTGATGGACTTTCTTGGGCGCCCTGAATCCTTCTTCACAACAATTGAACTGCTCTCCTTGAAGTTCTTGATCCAATAAATGATTGATTTAGGTGCAATCTTACTGGCAGCAATATCCATGCCTGTGAAGCCCTTTTTGTGCAAAGCAATGATGACGGCACGTGTTTCCTTGCAGGTAACCATGGTTGACAGAGGAAGAACAATGATTCCAAGCACCACCCTCCTTCTGAAGCTTTCAGTCTGTTATTCGATCTCAATCAGCATGACAGAGTGATCTCCATCCTTGTCCTCATCAACACTCACACCTGGGTAAACGAGAAAATCACTGACATGATGTCAGCTGGTCCTTTTGTGGCAAGGCTGAAATGCAGTAGGAATTTTGGGGGGGGATTCAGTTCATTTGCATGGCAAAGAGGGACTTCATTGCAATTCATCTGATCACTCTTCATAACATTCTGGAGTATATTTAAATTGCCATCATACAAACTGAGGCAGCAGAATGTGAAAATTAATATTTGTGTCATTCTCAAAACTTTTGGACACGACTGTACATACTCCCTCAATCAGCCTGACTAACCGGTGCCTGTATGTAGCCTCACTACTTTTATAGCCTCACTACTGTATATAGCCTCATTACTGTATATAGCCTCGCTACTGTATATAGCCTCACTACTTTTATACCCTCGCTACTGTTATTTTTTACTGTCTTTTTACTGTTTTTATTTCTTGACTTACTTATTGTTCACCTAATACCTTTTTTGCACTGTTGGTTAGAGCTTGTCAGTAAGCATTTCACTGTAAGGTCTACACCTGTTGTATTCGGTGCACACAACAAATAAATTTGATTTGAGCTATTCTTGCCATAATATGGACTTGGTCTTTTACCAAATAGGGCTATCTTCTGTATACCACCCCTACCTTGTCACAACACAACTGATTGGCTCAAACGCATGATAAAGAAAATAAATTCCACAAATGAACATTCCAGGTGACTGCCTCATGAAGCTGGTTGAGAGAATGCCAAGAGTGTGCAAAGCTGTCATCAGGGCAAAGGGTGGCTACTTTGAAGAATCTCAAATATAAAATATATTTTGATTTGTTTAACACTTTGTTGGTTACTACATGATTCCTTGTGTTCTTTCATAGTTTTGACGTCTTCACTATTATTCTACAATGTATAAAATAATACAAATAAATAAAAACCCTTGCATGAGTAGGTGTGTCCAAACTTTTGACTGGTACTGTATATACATTGCTCAAAAAAATAAAGGGAACACTTAAACAACACAATGTAACTCCAAGTCAATCACACTTCTGTGAAATCAAACTGTCCACTTAGGAAGCAACACTGATTGACAATAAATGTCCAATGCTGTTGTGCAAATGGAATAGACAACAGGTGGAAATTATAGGCAATTAGCAAGACACCCCCAATAAAGGAGTGGTTCTGCAGGTGGTAACCACAGACCACTTCTCAGTTCCTATGCTTCCTGGCTGATGTTTTGGTCACTTTTGAATGCTGGCGGTGCTTTCACTCTAGTGGTAGCATGAGACGTAGTCTACAACCCACACAAGTGGCTCAGGTAGTGCAGCTCATCCAGGATGGCACATCAATTCGAGCTGTGGCAAGAAGGTTTGCTGTGTCTGTCAGCGTAGTGTCCAGAGCATGGAGGCGCTACCAGGAGACAGGCCAGTACATCAGGAGACGTGGAGGAGGCCGTAGGAGGGCAACAACCCAGCAGCAGGACCGCTACCTCCGCCTTTGTGCAAGGAGGAGCAGGAGGAGCACTGCCAGAGCCCTGTAAAATGACCTCCAGCAGGCCACAAATGTGCATGTGTCTGCTCAAACGGTCAGAAACAGACTCCATGAGGGTGGTATGAGGGCCCGACGTCCACAGGTGGGGGTTGTGCTTACACCCCAACACCGTGCAGGACATTTGGCATTTGCCAGAGAACACCAAGATTGGCAAATTCGCCACTGGCGCCCTGTGCTCTTCACAGATGAACGCAGGTTCACACTGAGCACATGTGACAGACGTGACAGTCTGGAGACGCCGTGGAGAATGTTCTGCTGCCTGCAACATCCTCCAGCATGACCGGTTTGGTGGTGGGTCAGTAATGGTGTGGGGTGGCATTTCTTTGGGGGGCCACACAGCCCTCCATCTGCTCTCCAGAGGTAGCCTGACTGCCATTGGGTACCGAGATGAGATCCTCAGACCCCTTGTGAGACCATATGCTGGTGCGGTTGGCCCTGGGTTCCTCCTAATGCAAGACAATGCTAGACCTCATGTGTCAGCAGTTCCTGCAAGAGGAAGCCATTGATGCTATGGACTGGCCTGCCTGTTCCCCAGACCTGAATCAAATCGAGCACATCTGGGACATCATGTCTAGCTCCATCCACCAACGCCACGTTGCACCACAGACTGTCCAGGAGTTGGCGGATGCTTTAGTCCAGGTCTGGGAGGAGATCCCTCAGGAGTCCATCCGACACCTCATCAGGAGCATGCCCAGGCCTTGTAGGGAGGTCATACAGGCACGTGGAGGCCACACACACGACTGAGCCTCATTTAGACTTGTTTTAAGGACATTACATCAAAGTTGGATCAGCCTGTAGTGTGGTGTTCCACTTTAATTTTGAGTGTGACTCCAAATCCAGACCTCCATGGGTTGATAAATTTGATTTCCATTGATAATTTTTGTGTGATTTTGTTGTCAGCACATTCAACTAGGTAAAGAGAAAAGTATTTCATGAGGATATTTCATTCATTCAGATCTAGGATGTGTTATTTTAGTGTTCCCTTTATTTTTTTGAGCAGTGTTCAAATCTGTTTGGTGGTTGGCCCGCTAGCTAGCTACTCTCCCAATGTCTCTTACTCATTGTTCTTCATTGAGGAATATGGGCTGGTGCTCACATGAAAATAAATCTCAGCAGTGCCTCTAAATGTGTTACCCTTTCTATGAGCTTATGATATAAACTCCAAAATGAAAGGTACTGTTTACTTGACTTTTAATCATGTCCACATGAGTTAACAGTCGTTTACAGCATTTTTTTGGATTGTTTTCTTATTGTAACACAGTCAACTCAAACTTGTCTTTGTTTTTCCCCATGGGCTTCAGCTGAGTGTCCCATAGTGTCTAGAATACAACTGTATTAAGCCCTTTACAGATGTACAGCATTGCTGAATGACATAAACTCAGCACAAAAAGAAATGTCCCTTTTTCAGGACCCTGTCTTTCAAAGATAATTCATCAAAATCCAAATAACTTCACAGATCTTCATTGTAAAGGGTTTAAACACAGTTTCCCATGCTTCAATAAACCATAAACAATTAATGAACATGCACCTGTGGAATGGTCGTTACGACACTAACCATTTACAGACTGTAGGCAATTAAGTTATGAAAACTTAGGACACTAAAGAGGACTTTCTACTGACTCTGGTTTCTAGTCTATAATTAGATACAGCTTCTCTTCTGTCTTTTTAAGTTGCCCTAGAAGACTAAATAAACCCTTGCTCACCAGAACAATGTCATAAATCGATAGATGCTTCAATCTAGTTGACATCGGTAAGGTAAAGTTCTCTCTGTCATTTCTGCTTCTTGTCATGGCGCAGAGACATTTAGGGACAAGGAATAAAATACAATTACAAAACAACAAATAACAGGAAATATCTTCTGTACAAAATGTCCAAATTACATTAGTTTGACTGGTTGAAAGGAAATAGAATGCTGTGAAAACGATCTACCACGTTTCTGATAAGATTTCATTTCGGGCTTGATAGGCTAGTTAGTGTGGTTGAAATACTATCAGCTGGTTGAAATACTATCATGCTGATAAAGATAGCACCTCTACAGACAGTATCTAACTGCGCATTCACATTCTTTTAAGATGCTGAAATAAACAAGTAATATTTCTCCACTCCTGTTCCCGAGAAAAGATGTAGGCTACATTTGGGGTATCATTTTACTGCAATAAATGCTTAATTCTGCAGGAGTTAATATTAGGCTATGGCTATGTCAGAGATTATAGACCTACAGTCAGTGTCCAGATTTCAGTTGACATTTAACCCAGCTGATTGATACATAGCCTACTGTATTCTACAATTGCATTGACGTGTCATATGCATATTTGAAGTCCCTGTTTTGTGACTGTCGAATTTGTATAGGGCCTCACAATCATCACACATAACACAGCCAGCACTGCTATCGTCCTCACTTACCACTTGACCAAATCTTTCCCAAGCATTACTTTTCTGTCCCTCCCTTCTCTTTATTTTCAACTCTCAATTTTGCAGCTTTTCTCACATTGAATCAAGGCAACTGTCCAATTTAGATGTTTCGTGGATCGACATGAACTTTTCCTACCTGTTCCCGAAAGCATTTGACAATTGGACAGACTATTTGGCGCGTGTACAGTTAAGCATGAAAACGTTGGCTTACACACTAATGCCAGATAGCCCAAAATAATGAAAGAAAAACCTCAATGTAGTCTATAGATGTCAATTACACATTTATGGATTTTTTAAAGGTATTGTTTTATCTTTATTCAATCTGCCCACCACTCATTTGTCCATCCTCCACACAATATTTCATGACACTAAACCCGCCGCCCGCAGATATAACCATGTGGACTGGGGGTTATCACATCACTAGCACGCTTACCAAAAAAAAGACTCCCGATTAGGATTGTAAAGAAATACTGAGCAGCCATTGCCTCCAAACAGTAGCCTTATCAACTTGTTGAAAGTGAAAGTTTTCTCTTCCCAAGAGAATTATTCCCGGTGGTCTGAATGAATCTTAATAGAACATGTTCGAACATAAAGATCCATACAGCCTACTCTAGGTTATTGCATCTGGAAGCCCATGGAAAAAATAGATTAAGCATATTAACCGGTAATTGAGCAGGTGAACACAGGCAGAGGCTTCAATTTGCTAAGGGCTCTGGACACATACACTACATGATCAAAAGTATGTGGACATCTGCTCATCGAACGTCTCATTCTAAAATCATGGGCATTAGTATGGAGTTGGTCCCCGCCTTGCTGCTATAAAAGCCTCTTCAGGGAAAGCTTTCCACTAGATGTTGGAACATGCGGGACTTGCTTCCATTCAGCCACGATTTTTAAGTGCTACACGCTTCAGCACTCGGTGGTCTCGTTCTGTGAGCTTGTGCAGCCTACCAATTGATGACTGAGCCGTTGTTGCTCCTAGACATTTCCACTTCACAATAACAGCACTTACAGATGACCGGGGCAGCTCTAGAAGGGCAGAAATTTGACAAACTGACTTGTTGGAAAGGTGGCATCCTATGACTACTGCCAATGTTTGTCTATGGAGATTGCATGGCTGTGTGCTCGATTTTTATACACCTGTCAGCAACGGGTGTGGCTGAGATAGCGAAATCCACTAATCTGAAGGGGTATCCACATACTTTTTGTATACATGGTGTAGGTGTCGACATTTGACCCCAATCTCGTTGCAAACCAAGTGAGGGGAAACGAAACACTGTGGTAGGCTATACACAGCTACATTAATTATGGTCATTAGAATAATCTATAAGCCTATAAGAAGTTAAAAACGTGTTCCCGCATGGGGCATAAAGAATAATTCAAATTAGAAAGATGAAATGCTTAGTTATTGAGATACATTTTACAGGTTATAGCAGACTTTATATGACAAAATAAAACTCATAGAATTAAAACAAGTGTTTTACATCTTCCTAAATCTGAGGCTGGTTTTAACCTTCTAGACTTCGAATTGTATAAACTTGTGTTGAGGCACAGATCTGGGGCAGGGTACCAAAACCTTTCTGCAGCATTGAAGGTCAACAAGAACAGAGTGGCCTCCATCATTCTTAAATGGAAGAAGTTTGGAACCACCAAGACTTTTCCTAGAGCTGGCCACCTAGCCAAATTGAGCAATTGGGGGAGAAGGGCCTTGGTCAGGGAGGTGACCAAGAACCCGATGGTCACTCTTACAAAGCTCCAGAGTTCCTCTGTGGAGATGGGAGAACCTTCCAGAAGGAAAACCATCTCTTCAGCACTCCACTAATCAGGCCTTTATGGTAGTGGCCAGACGGAAGTTACTCTTCAGTAAAAGGCATATGACATCCTGACCATTAGAAACAAGATTCTCTGGTCTGATGAAAAAACGGCTTTGGCCTGAATGCCAAGAGTCAGGTCTGGAGGAAACCTGGCTCCATCCCTGCGGTGAAGCATGGTGGTGGCAGCATCATGCTGGGGGACTAGTCAGGATCGAGGAAAAAAAAAGATGAACGGAGGAAAGTATAGAGAGATCATTGATGAAAACCTGCTCCAGAGTGCTCAGGACCTCGGACTGTTGCAAAGGTACCCCTTCCAACAGGACAATGACCCTAAGCACACAGCCAAGACAACGCAGGAGTGGCTTTGGGACAAGTCTCTGAATGTCCTTGAGTGGCCCAGCCAGAGCACGGATTTGAACCCAATCATGCATTTCTGGACAGACATAGTCTATGTAAACTTCTGACCCACTGGAAATGTGATACAGTGAATTATAAGTGAAATAATCTGTCTGTAAACAATTGTTGAAAAAAGTACTTGTGTCATGTACAGAGTATTAACCGAAGTACTAAAGTACTAATGTCCTAACCGACTTGCCAAACTATAGTTTGATAACAAGACATTTGTGGAGTGGTTGAAAAACGAGTTTTAAGGATTTTAACCTAAGTGTACGTTAACTTCCGACTTCAACTGTAGCTCTCCAGAGCCCCAGTCCCTAAGTGTACGTTAACTTCCGACTTAAACTGTAGCTCTCCAGAGCCCCAGTCCCCAAGTCTACGTTAACTTCCGACTTCAACTGTAGCTCTCCAGAGCCCCAGTCCCTAAGTGTACGTTAACTTCCGACTTCAACTGTAGCTCTCCAGAGCCCCAGTCCCCAAGTGTACATTAACATCCAACTTCAACTGTAGCTCTCCAGAGCCCCAGTCCCCAAGTGTACGTTAACTTCCAACTTCAACTGTAGCTCTCCAGAGCCCCAGTCCCTAAGTGTACGTTAACTTCCAACTTCAACTGTAGCTCTCCAGAGCCCCAGTCCCTAAGTGTACGTTAACTTCCAACTTCAACTGTAGCTCTCCAGAGCCCCAGTCCAGGAGAGTCCTGCCTTTATACCTGCCATACACTCTATTCTGGCTCCCATCAAACTCCACCACCTTGTTTCCATTGTGTTTCCATAGGATTTCATAACGCTGTTCTGAGATCTTGGGGGTCAGCTTGATCTCTCCACCCAGGCCACCATACTGCAGATAACCTGGTCCCCTTCACTGGACACAAACACAAGAGGATCAGGTGAAAACACTCACTAACTTATGTGACTTATGTACAGTACTAACTAGGCTTGTGTTTCCCATTTGAGACCGCTGATCTGAGGACAGTTCAGGTCACAACAGTGTCAGACATTTCAATAATTACAGTTATTAATTTCCCACCATACTGTTCTCTTCAATAGCCCACACTGCATGTGTCAAGAACTTTTACATTTTCAGTTGCAAAAACTATTAAGCGCTATGATGAAACAGGCTCTCATGAGGACTGCCACAGGAAAGGAAGACCCAGAGTTACCTCTGTTGCAGAGGATAAGTTCATTAGAGTTACCAGCCTCAGAAATTGCAGCCCAAATAAAGGCTTCACAGAGTTCAAGTAACAGACACATCTTAACATAAACTGTTCAGAGGAGACTGTGTGAATCAGGCGTTCATGGTTGAATTGCTAAAGGCTTCACAGAGTTCAAGTAACAAAGTCAGAGGAGACTGTGTGAATCAGGCGTTCATGGTTGAATTGCTGTAAAGAAACCACTACTGAAGGACACCAATAAGAAGAAGAGACTTGCTTGGGCCAAGAAACACGAGCAATGGACATTAGACCGGTGGAAATCTGTCCTACAAATTGGAGATTTTTGTTTCCAACCGCCATGTCTTTGTGCGACGCGGTGTGGGTGAACGGAAGATCTCCACATGTGTGGTTCCCACTGTAAAGGTGGGAAATATAGGTGAGGAGGTGTTATGGTGTGGAGGTGCTTTGCTGGTGACACTGTCAGTGATTTATGTAGAATTCAAGGCTCACTTACCAGTATGGCTACCACAGCATTCTGCAGTGATACGCCATTCCATCTGGTTTGTGCTTAGTGGGAATATAATTTGTTTTTCAACAGGACAATGACACACCTCTAGGCTGTGTTAGGGTTATTTGACCAATAAGGAGAGTGATGGAGTGCTGTGTGAGATGACCTGGCCTCCACAATCCCCCGACCTCAACCAAATTGAGATGGTTTGGGATGAGTCAAACCGCAGAGGAAAAGCAGCCAACAAGTGTTCAGCATATGTGGGAACTCCTTGTTGGAGACTGTTGGAAACACATTCCAGGTGAAGCTGTTTGAGAGAATGTCAAGAGTGTGCAAAGCTGTCATCAAGGCAAAGGGTGGCTATTTGAAGAATCTCAAATATAAAATTGTTAGTTGAGAATTATCTGTTAATTGAACGATAAGAATATTCCGCCCTGAAACATATAATTGTATGGAATTGATTAGAATGTATAAAATCATAATCAATTAATGTGTAGTCCTAGTCAGAATTAGGGTAAAACAATGTCTTTATGGTATTTTAAACACAGACTGTCTGAGCTTGGTGCCGACTTGACTAGAGATTTGGGAGAGAACGGGGAGTACGTCTCAAGGACAAGGTCACAAATCTCTGTCGGCTGGGTAGTGAGACAGACAATATGTGCGTAGCAAGACATTGTGTGCGTCTGTTTGTGTGTATGTGTGTGCGTCTGTTTGTGTGTATCCTGTTTGTGTGTATGTGTGTGCGTATTGTTGTGTGAATGTGTGGGTGTGAGAAGTCAGTATAAAATGAATTGCTTTGTACTGTGCACGCCAGAATGTTCCCGTGAATAAACCTTTTTGACTATTTAGCTGGGCCTCCGCCTGTTTCATTCGACCAGGATCTTTACAAATTCTGGTTGGCAGACTGAGAGAAATATAATTAAATTGGGTGATGTACCTGGAGAACATAATTCTCTTATCAAAAATATTAGTTTATTTGTATAACACTGTCACGCCCTAACCTTAGAAAGCTGTTTTATTTCTCTATTTGGTTAGGTCAGGGTGTGATGTGGGGTGGGCATTCTATGTTTTGTTTTCTATGTCTCTTTATTTCTATGTTTTGGCCTGGTATGGTTCTCAATCAGGGACAGCTGTCTATCGTTGTCTCTGATTGGGAATCATACTTAGGTAGCCCTTTCCCCTCCTTTAGTGTGGGTAGTTATCTTTGTTAGTGGCACTTAGCCCTCCTAAGCGTCACGGTTGGGGTTCTTGTTTTGTTGGCGTCATTCCATAATCTAGAAATGTGACATGTTATTACTGAATTGACTAATAATAAACTGAACCGGCCTAAGCAGAGGCGCCAGCTCATGAAACAATGTGCAATGTCTGTGTCAAGCAATGTCTACGTCACGGACAATTGACTTTGTTACAAATCAATAACCGGTCAAAGTACAGCTTACTTACCAATAAAATAAGCCCAAAACTTTATGATAACTATAAAAAAAACATTGGACTGCCATTTCCTTCAAAACTAGCTACAGAAGGGTGTTGAACGCCCACGGATGACAATCCTGGAAGGGCGGAGACACACTGTATAGGGCAGGCTTTGCATTTATTTGACAAAACAGGAAATAAAACAGCATGGTGATGATTGATCATGTTTAAATAACAGAACAATCTAAAACATATTTTTGCATCATATCCATGGTCTCAAATGAACTCATGAGTCAAGTGATCCAGACCACGATCTCTAGACTGATTTCTGAAACACACACACACACACACACACACACACACACACACACACACACACACACACACACACACACACACACACACACACACACACACACACACACACACACACACACACACACACACACACACACACACACACACACACACACACACACACACACACACACACACACACACACACAGACAGGATGTCCCCTCGCTCAGAAATATGATGAACAGAGCGCTCACAGACACACAGACACAGACTGGAGCAGGTGCAATCACTCCTTGAGAATGTCAGTGGTGATGCTGATATCTCTCATCCTCCTCGCTCTGGGGTTTGCAGGTGAGTTAAGAATTAGAATCAGACTATATTTTCATTTGGATCTATATTGTTGTGTTCATGGTGAAGTTTAAGTCACTCTGTCCCCCTTTACGGCCTGGATTTAAGGCTATTAGCCTGGCTTGGTTAGGGTGATGCCTTGGGTAAAACTACAAATCAAAGAAATCATTCATTTGCCTTCTAAATCTTTTCAAAAAGTGTAAAAAGAAAACAAGACATGGATATGGTCTTATTTTTAATCAGTGAACCATTATCCACTGGACAGAAAACCAGAACCTAAGTGTGTAATAATTGATTTGGCTGTTTAGCCTACTTCTCAGGACCACATCAAATGAAAAAGATAATATGAAATAATAACCATTTCACTTAGTTGATGTCATTGTGATATTTCCATTAAAACTACAGTTTTTGTTGTTGATCCCTGCTTCTATGCTTGACCTAGATAGACAATAGAAATGATGGTGCTTCGTAAGATGATTCTTACCGACACCCCTCTCAATCCTCTGAACTTAAATTTGCCATATCATATATTCTGGGTTGTACTAACTAACCTCTTCTTTAGTATGTAGACTTACAGTATTTTCTGTGTATAAGTTGAAATGATTTTCTCATTAGTAATTCAAATGCAGCTTCCCCTTTTTCTGCTCACTCATTTTCTGACACTACTCTTAGAAAGAAAATGGTTCCAAAAGGGTTCTTTGCGGAGGGGATAGGGTTCTTTGCAGAGGGATAGGGTTCTACCAAGAACCATTTTGATCAGAAGAATCCTTTTTGAAAGTCAAGTAAAATAAAATAAAATAAAGCTTTATTTATATAGCACATTTCAGACATGGAATGCAACACAATGTGCTTTACAGGAAGAATAAAAAATATGACAATAAACAATGACAATAAAAACAGAAATATTTACTACACAACAAATAAAAAAAACAAATAATAACAATAAACACTACATTTCTCAAAAGCACCCTAAGGAAAGGCAAATCTAAAAAATATGTGTTTTAAGATTTCGGCCCTCCTCAGATTCTCTGGCAGTCTAATCCAGAGGCTGGTGGCATAGTAACTAAAGGCTGCCTCTCCATGCCTCTTGGTCGTAGGCTTCGGGATAGTTAAAAGGCCAGTACCAGAGGACCTGAGGGACCTACTGGGTACATAAGTTTAGAGCATGTCTGACATGTTTTGGGGTGCACAATTGTGGATTGTTTAAAAACCAATAGAATACTCTTAAAATGAATTCTAAAACTCACAGGCAGCCATTGCAGAGACCATAAAACCAATGTAATATGTGCTCTCTGTCTGTTCTTGGTCAGTACCCATGCTACAGCATTCTGTATGTTTTGCAGTTGACCAATGGCTTTATTGGGTAGACCAGACAGGAGAGCATTACAGTAGTCAAGCCTGCTTGTAATAAAAGCATGGATGAGTCTCTCTGTATCAGCCTGAGAGGGAAATGGCCACACCTTGGCAATGTTCCTCAGGTGGAAAAAAGCTATTTTGGCCACAAGGGTTCTTTGTAAGGCAAAGGATTCTACATATAACCATATTATAATATTTCCCAGCATGCTCTACTGCAGGGAGACTTTCAGAATTGTTTGTTTTACTGTAATATCTGTGTTTTTGTATAGATTGTTTGATTCATTTTATGCAACACAAAGATAAATAATGTATATAAACAAATCAAATCTGTTAGTAATTAGATTTATTGCACCCGGTACTGAGATGGTTTGATTGATAGAGTCTCAATTTAAACTTCCCTACCCTGGCAGTCATTCTGAATGCAGGTTGTGGGTGATTAATAATTCCACTTGTTGGATATCCTAACTCTGGCTGGATCCCAATAGGAATTACACATCACTTTGCAAGCCAGCATAGTGTGATTTGCAGTCCTGATGTGGCCTGTAAACCAGGAGATTCCTAACACCCCTGTATTAGGGTATAGTTAGGCCCTCATAGAAAGGCCTTATATATGTAATGTAATTTTAAAGGGTAATAAGGCCGGTGGAACTGTTCATAGAGGGTTCTAGGATGAACTCTCCAAAGATAAAAGGGTTCTCGGGAGAACCCTTCATAGACGGTTCTAGAAAGAACCTTTAGATGATAAAATGGTTCTAGGTAGAACCATAAACAGAAGGTTCTTTGAAGAATCCTACATAGATGGTTCTAGATAGATACCCTCTGCAACAAACCAAAGAACCCTGTATGGTTCTACTAAGCATCTTTTTTTTCTGACAGTGTAAAAGTCATCACCAGCTGTATCTGATGTTAAAATGTACATTTTACTGTATGTTTAGGTGCCGAGGAGTGTACTATGTATGCTGCTGTTGGGAGGAACAAGGTGATTGACCATGGCCTGGAGTTGCTTGGACAGTCATTTCACTTACGGTGGTCCCATGACGATAAGATAGTTTACGACACCAGGAAGAAAAATAAGCCAAAACCCCAGACCACACCGAATGGTTCTCTGTTACTAACTAACCTACAGCTGAATAATACAGGGCCTTACCAGGTCACCATCTACGACAACGCGGGAAAACTTGTGTTAGAAAAAACAACTCACCTGTGTGTGCTCTGTAAGTAGGCTACACAAACAGAAAGCATACATATGCACGTACGCACGTAGCCAGTGTTAGGGAAAATATGTCCTCGTTACAGTGTGTGTTTTGTGTTCTCAGTGCCTGTGTCTAAGCCACGTCTGACACACACCTGTACGGATGCATCTGTCAGTCTGAGGTGCGATGTGGGGAACTCTGTGGATGTTAACGTGGTGTGGAGCCGTAACAGACAAACACTGACAGGATCCACTGACAAAACTCTGACAATAACCAAGGCAATGCTGAAATCTGTAGACCTCTACGTGTGTACAGTGAGTAACAAAGCCAGTGAAGAGAAGAGTGACGATGTTAACCCTGAATGTGCAGGTGTGTAGGAGAGACTAAATTAAATAAACATTTCTGACGATGATGATGATGATGATGATGCTGATGATGATGATTCTTCTGCAGAGGATTCTTCCTCTACAGTGCTCTTGTTTGGGATGAAGCTATGGCTGATGGTGGCGATTCTGGCTGGTGGAGGTGGTCTGCTCCTCATCCTCTTCGTCATCACCTTGGTGTGTGTCTGCCAGAGCCGCAGGCGGCGCGTGAGTCGCATAAAAGGTACTGAACACACATGAATAAAAACACAGCAGTTATCTACATGATGATAAAACAGTACTATGATAAAGAAGTACTATGATAAAACAGAAGGCTATTCACATTACATGTAGTTACCAACATCTAACTCCCTTACCCATGAATCCTAATCCCTGATGTTCCCCATGTAGAAGAGGAGGAGATGAGACTTGCGCCCCTCACCCAGCCCACGCGTCAAGCATCCCTCCACCACCACCATCACCCACACAAGTCCCAGAGCCGAACCCGGCCGAAAAACAGAACTCAGTCACAGGCCACCCAAAACTCCAGACCAGTGCCTCGACCCAGGTCTCCACAGCCTAAACCAGATGATGCACCGCCCATACCAATTCCCAGGCGGACAGGACCCTGGAACCACAGGAGTTAGGTGTGTGTGTGTGTGTGTGTGGAGGGGGGGGGGGGGTCACACAATGGTTCAAACTTTGATTGCAGCAGTTAAAGAGCAGTGCTTCACCACTTATGTGCATGTGTCAGATCTCTCGCCTCTTCCTCTTCCTCTTCTTTTTCTTCCTCCAACCTGACCTTATTAGAATTGCATTAGAACTAGCTATCATGGCATGTTTTAAAACATCTATAGCATCATAATCAGTGAGCTGTACTTTAGGTGTTTGTTTTTAAAGATTAATGGTACTTGATACTTCAGAAATTAAACTCAGTGTTAAGTCATCTTGTGTTTGCTGTCTGTAATATAATACTAGATTTGTAAGTCTGTAAGATTTTGACTATTGTGTGTGTGGTTTGTGTTACTGGGGTCTTTCTGTTCTAACTCAATGTTCAGTAAACTGGGGCCACAGTTCAGCCTCAGACACATACCACATCCTGTCCCTTCACTGCACTCAACAGACTGATTCCCCTGAATGTATATAGAGATCTTTACCACAGCTGCAAGACAAATAAACAGCATGCTCTGCAGTTACACTACTGCCACTCATCTTTGGACAAGAGTGGGAGTGAGCAGTGCAGAGACAGAAATGAGTATGTGTGTGCATGTGTCTGAGAGAGCGTGTGAGAGAGACACTTTCACATTTTAGTCAGTAAGCAGACACTCTTATCCAGAGCGACTTACAAGTACAGTTAGGGACAGATCGAAATTTATTGGGGGGACCGTCGATGCCACGCAGGGCTATTGGCCAGAAGGTTGAGGGTTCACGCTCTCTGCCTGTCTCATTACACTACGATCAGAGCCGGCTGCAGACAATGATCAGTTAGGGGGAAATCAGATTTTCAACATTTTGATATATAAATATATAAAATATATGCAACAAATTTTCCACCAACAGGTTCCTGTGTTAATGCATCACACAACCAATAAACAAAACATACCGACTTTGGGCACTTCAATATCATGGTTTGCGTTTTCAACACCAACCAGTATAGAATGTCATTAAACTTTTTTTGTGTTTTGTAACAGATGTCTCTTTCAATTCATCAAATTGCTTCTGCACAGTTTGGTTTGATTAGTCATGATCGAACCCTCGATCCTGACTAGTCTTCCAGTCCCTGCCGCTGAAATACATCTCCACAGCATGATACTGCCACCACCATGCTTCACTGTAGAGATGGTGCCAGCTTTCCTCCAGACGTGGCGCTTGGCATTCAGGCCAAAGAGTTCAATCTTGGTTTCATCAGAACAGAGAATCTTGTTTCTCATGGTCTGAGAGTCCTTTAGGTGCCTTTTGGCAAACTCCAAGCGGGCTGTCATGTGCCTTTTACTGAGGAGTCGCTTCCGTCTGGCCACTCTACCCTAACGGCCTGATTGGTGGAGTGCTGCAGAGATGGTTGTTTTTCTGGAAGGTTCTCCCATCTCCACAGAGGAATCTGAATCTGCAAGAGTGACCATCGGGTTCTTGGTCACCTCCCTGACCAAGGCCCTTCTCCCCCGATTGTTCAGTGTGGCCGGGTCCCTCTGACGGAGCTACAAAAAATTATTTAATCCATTTTAGAATAAGATTGTAACGTAACAAAATGTGTACCTGTTTCCTCCAGCATCTTCACAAGGTCCTTTACTGTTGATCTGGGATTGATTTGCACTTTTTGCAACAAAGTACGTTCATCATTAGGAGACAGAACGTGTCTCCTTCCTGAGCGATATGATGGCTGCGTGGTCCCATGGTGTTTATACTTGCGTACTATTGTTTGTACAGATGAACGTGGTACCTTCAGGCATTTGGAAATTGCTCCCAAGGATGAACCAGACCTGTGGAGGACTACAATTTTTTCCACAGGTCTTGGCTGATTTCTTTTGATTTTCCCATGATGTCAAGCAAAGAGGCACTGAGTTTGAAGGTAGGCCTTGAAATACATCCACAGGTAAACCTCCAATTGAATCAAATTATGTCAATTAGCCCATCAGAAGCTTCTAAATAATTATCTGGAATTTTCCAAGCTGTTTAAAGGCACAGTCAACTTAGTGTATGTCAACTTCTGACCCAATGGAATTGTGATACAGTGAATTATAAGTGAAATAATCTGTCTGTAAAAAATTGTTGGAAAAATGACTTGTGTCATTTTAGTAGATGTCCTAACCGACTTGCCAAAACTATAGTTTGATAACAAGAAATTTGTGGAGTGGTTGAAAAACGAGTTTTAATGACTCCAACCTAAGTGTATGTAAACTTCCGAATGTATCTATATCCACAGTAAAACAAGTCCTATATTGACATAACCTGAAAGGCCGCTCAGGTGCTCCAAAACTGCCATAAAAAAGTCAGACTACGGTTTGCAACTGCCCCACGGGACAAAGATCGTACTTTTTGGAGAAATGTCCTCTGGTCTGATGCAACAAAAACATAACTATTTGGCCATAAAATCATTGTTATGTTTGGAGGGAAAATGGGGAGGCTTGCAAGCCGAAGAACACCATCCCAACCGTAAAGCACTGGGGTGGCAGCATCATGTTGTGGGGGTGCTTTGCTGCAGGAAAGACATTCATTCTCACACACATAGTCCCAGCTCTCTGTCACACCGACACGGTTGCAGGTGCTATCCTGTGTATGTGTGTGTAGGACTTGTGGAGTGTGACGCTTCCGTGGTGAGAGACACCAAGCGGTAACACACATTCCTCTGTCATTGTGGTTGTGACTGGGTCCCAGCACATCACCATGGAGATGACCTTGTTCTTGTCGTCACGGCCACCAGTGATTAATAGTTGTTACAGGCTGCGATGGCGCAGCTCGCCCTCTCGCCCAGCCGGGTCACCATAGACCAGCTGTCTGACTGGGGAGAGTAGCAGTACAGAGCATGCATGGCACCGCCTGGGGAGAGGGGAGGATTGTTACAACAGATACACACACACTGACACACAAATGGACACACACACAAACACACTCAATATGATTGCACAGGTGAACTGAGAGTAGAACAGGTTTAATCCACTGACCAACTACATAGATGCGTTCCCTGAAGGTGACAGCATTAGTACATTTAGCCTCGATGGGCATGGGCGACCGCAGGCCCCAGCTCTCAGTCCCTAGCTCCCAGCACTGCAGCCTATCAGTGGCCAAATTCCCGTTGGGCCCTCCCCCGATCGCAAAGATCCACTTATTGAAGCTTGCTGCAGCGAATGAGCTGACGCCCAACAGGAGGGGCGGGGTCTGGAACATGTATCAGAGCAGTTTATGTGTGTGTCTTATGAAACTCTATTTGTCAGATATCTTGTGTAACAACATGTCTCATCAGACAGTCGCTCCAATGCAGAATGACTGGAGTGATCACACCATATAATACATACAGACAGACTGACTGACTGACCGGTGTCCAGCGGTTGTGAAATGTGTCGTAGGCTTCCACGCTGGTGAGTCTCTGAGTCCCATCGAACCCCCCCAGGGCATACACCTTCCCCCCATGAACCACCATCTTGTGTCTCCAGCGCCCAGTCACCAGGGGCTCAATGGGGATCCACCTGTCCAGGGCACCGTTGTACTTCCACGCCTCTTGCTGTGTCTCTTTTCCTCCTGCAGCAACAAGATGATAGTGAGAGTGAAAAAGAAACAGCAGTTGATCTATAAGAACAACCATGGTTTGGTCCCCTTTTGGGAAGTGGGATCATTGTTTTGTCATTGTTGTTCTAAACCCATTGTCCGCAAGTCGCCGTGACGTCATCAAGTTTGCCAACCCCCACATCGTCCGTTGGTTGAGCCTGTTGGTCTGGCCAGCACTAGTACATTTAGCCTCGATGGGCATGGGCGACCCCAGGCCCCAGCTCTCAGTCCCTGGCTCCCAGCACTGCAGCCTATCAGTGGCCAGCTTCCCGTTGGGCCCTCCCCCGATCGCAAAGATCCACTTATTGAAGCTTGCTGACTTATGCACTTCACAAAATAGATGGCATCATGAGGACGGAAAATGATGTGGCTATATTGAAGCAACATCTCAAGAAATCAGTCGCAAATGGGTCTTCCAAATGGACAATGACCCCAAGCATACTTCCAAAGTCATTGCAAAGTCAAGGTATTGGAGTGGCCATCACAAAGCACTGACCTCAATCCTATAGAAAATTTGTGGGCAGAGCTGAAAAGCGTGTGCGAGCAAGTAGGCCTACAAACCTGAATCAGTTACACCACTCATTTATAGCCTCTGTCTCTTGTATAATGATACAATATACATCACGTGTGTTACGGATACAGTTATCCTGTGTGTGTGTGTATCCTGTGTGTGTTTCTTTTCACTCCTTCTCCCCTCACAGGTGAAAACCATCACTCCCCAATCAGTCAACAATCAATCATCAATCAGAAGACACACCTCCTCCTACTTCCTACCCTATCACAGTTCCTTCCCCATGGTTTAAAAACCCCATCATTTGTTTGCTCTGAAGCAATCTCTAGCTCAATCTCTAGCTCAATCTCTCGCTCAATCTCTCTGTAAATGCCATGTCTGTAGGTCTCTGTGTTTCACTCTCGCTTTTTGTCTTAACCTCTCTTTTGTTTAAGCACCTCCATAGCACTTTGTCATCACCTGTGAGTATTGTTTTTGGTTATGGTGTTTGTGTTTGTTTGCTGGTGGGAAAAGGTGGAAACCAAGACAAGTCGCCCATGGGCATACACTACCCGTAGGTGAACTTTGTTAAATACACTAGTTAGAACTGGGCGGACCACCCACTGTATTTTTGGTTAGTTAGTTAGCTGTTGTTAAAGTAGGCTAGTCTAGCTTAGGGGTGTTTTTGAATACTTATTGTTTCTTTCCTTGGGTCCAGCTCAGCCCCTTTTCCTGCTCCCCCCATTACCGTGTGTTTATAAATAAACCTGGAGTTTGACGGTAGATTTCTGTTGTCGTGGTTATTTCGTTCACACTTTTACTTTGTCACAATAATAATTTGCATGAGTTATGTTACGGGTCTCATTACCATCCCCCCTAGACTGTCGGGCCAAAAGGGATTCGTAACATAAGTGGGGGCTCGTCCGGGATCTGTCATAACTGACACCCATGCCGCTCATGTAGATTGTTGTAGTGGTATAGTTCAGTGTTGAGCGTCATAGCTGAAGTAGCATTAGTTTTTGCTATTTTCTTTGGCACTTGTGAAGTAGTGTAAAATGACTACTTTTGATTTGAAATCTTTTTTGGATAACCCTTCGTGGGAGGTTTTGACAAATGTCGTAGAGTTGATTTAATGACCTTGGCTGACCATTATTCAGTATCGATTCCGCAGAGTTTAGTTAAGGCGGAGGTTAAACGGCTAGTATTAAATGTATTGTTGGAAGAGCAGGTGCTTGTGTTACCGCTGCCTGAGTCTACTACCCCTGTAGGGGATGTTGCTGCTCCTGTAAGCCCATTGGTGTCTGATAATGAGGGCGAGGCTAAAACACCAGCCACATTGTCCCGTTTTGATCCACTCTCCCCACTGTCAAATGGTGATGCCAGGAGGGATGTCCGTTTAGCACAGTTCCAACTGGAGGTGGAAGAGAGAGCACAAATTAGGCGAGAGACTCTCCAGTTGGAGATATGCAAAATAGAGGCAGAAAAAGAACGAGAACAACGGCATTCGGTTAAAATCCTTAGAGATACTGGTGCGGCGCAGTCGTTTATATTGTCTTATGTGTTGCCCTTATCTGACGATACATACTGTGGTTCCAGTGTGTTAGTACAGGGTATTGAAATGGGTTTTGTCCCAGTGCCATTGCACTTTGTGAAAGTACACTCTGAGTTAATCAGTGGAATATTCAGAGTGGGGGTACGTCCTATGTTGCCAGTGAAAGGTGTGACCTTTATAATGGGTAACGATATTGCCGGAGGAAAGGTAGTACCCGTATTGGAAGTATTGGATAAAAGTGACCACTCTCTCTCTAATGAGCTGGCACAGAGTTATCCACATGTGTTCCCCGCTTGTGCTGTCACTCGTGCTCAGGCACGACAAGAGGGTGACGTGATAGATTTGTCAAACACTGTTCTGTTCAAAGAGGTTGATCAAGAAGATGGATTGTGTGATACCTCTGAGAAGCTGATCACCTCTGACAAACAGCCCAGGAAAGAAGCAAAGAACGTTGAACTTATTGCTGATGCAATACAGTTACCAGTCACTCGTGAGCAGCTGATTGCTAACCAAAAGGTTGACAACAAGCTTGCTAAATGTTTTTCTAGTGTTGTCTCATTGGAAGATGTGAAGAAGAAGAATGTGGCTTACTTCATTGATGGTAATCTCCTCATGCGTAAATGGAAATCCCATGTTGACGCGGATGGAGATTGGAATGCTGTTTACCAAATAGTGATTCCTACAGCCTTTCGACAAAATGTGTTATCCCTTGCTCATGATCACCAGTGGTCTGGTCATTTAGGAATCACAAAAACGTATGATCGGATCCTTCGACATTTCTTTTGGCCAGGTTTAAAACAAGATGTGGCTCAGTTCTGTCGGACATGTCAGATAACAGGAAAACCAAATCAGGTTATTCCTCCCGCTCCTCTTTGTCCCATACCTGTCATAGGTGAACCATTCGAGCATGTGGTGGTTGATTGTGTCGGACCGTTACCGAAGACAAAATCGGGTAACCAGTTTTTGTTAACGATAATGTGTATGGCTACAAGATACCCCGAGGCCATTCCTCTGAGAAGGATTACAGCCCCGGTAGTGAGTAAAGCCTTAATAAAATTCTTCACGACATTCGGGTTACCTAGGGTGGTACAAAGCGATCAAGGTACCAATTTCCTATCCAAGCTCTTCAGGCAGGTGTTAAAATCCTTGTCAATTACGCACCGTGTGTCAAGCGCCTATCACCCAGAGTCTCAGGGTGCACTTGAAAGATGGCATCAGACACTGAAGTCTATGCTACGTAAATATTGTTTGGAATCTGAGAAAGATTGGGATGAGGGAGTTCCTCTAGTTTTGTTTGCTGCTCGTGAAACTGTGCAGGAGTCCCTAGGTTTCAGCCCGGCTGAACTGGTGTTTGGTCACACAGTGAGAGGACCAATGAAAGTCCTTAAAGAACAGTTCTTGTCCCAAGAGTTGTGTACCAGAGATGAGAATGTGTTGGACTACATTAGTCGCTTTCGTGAGCGCCTACACCAAGCTTGTGCTCTCGCAAAGGAAGCTCTGTCTTCCTCACAGAGGAGCATGAAAAGACACTATGATAAAGAGGCTGTTTCTCGTCCACTACAGCCAGGTGACCAAGTACTGGTGTTATTACCTGTTCCAGGATCTTCACTGTCAGCTCGTTTCTCGGGTCCTTATTTAATTGAAAAGAAAATAAGTGAAACTGACTATGTGCTTCAAACTCCTGATAGACAACGCCAATCTCGTGTGTGTCACATTAACATGTTGAAAGCTTACCACACCCGACCCATCACACAGTTAGAGAGTTCAAAAACAGAGGAAGGTACTGCTGTCTCCTCTGCTACTACTGCTATGATAGTGGACTGTCATATTGATGATGTTGATGGCTTGGAGTTGCGCAATACTCAGCAGCAGTGTGTTAGATTGCCCAACTCAGAAATGCTGCTGTCTATCCAATCCGGTCTGGTTCATTTAACGGATGGACAGGCCAATGATATTGTGAGGCTACTACACAGTTTTCCATGTCTCTTAATGACATTCCTACTCGCACAAATGTGTTGGAACATGACATTAATGTTGGAAATGCTACACCTATCAAGCAACACCCATATCGTATCAACGCTTCCAAGAGGAAGATAATGAGGGATGAGGTGAGATATTTGTTGGAGAATGACCTGGCTAAGCCAAGTTCAAGCCCTTGGAGTTCTCCTTGCATTTTGGTTCCTAAACCAGATGGTACGTCCAGGTTATGTACGGATTATCGAAGGTAAATTCTGTCACAATGCCAGATTCGTTCCCGTTACCCCGACTGGACGACTGTATCGACACTATTGGTGCTGCTAAGTATGTAACTAAGTTAGACCTCTTAAAAGGTTACTGGCAGGTTCCGTTAACTTCACGTGCTTCTGAGATTTCTGCCTTTGTGACCCCAGACAACTTCCTACAGTACTCAGTCATGGCTTTTGGGATGCGAAATGCACCAGCCACCTTCCAACGACTGGTTAACTCCGTATTAGCTGGCGTTCCTAATTGTAGTGCATACCTTGATGACCTAGTGATTTATTCGTCTGAGTGGTCAGATCATGTTGACTCGCTAAGGGTAGTATGTGAACGGTTGGCAGCTGCTTCTCTAACCCTGAACTTGGCAAAGTGCGAGTTTGGGAAGGCTACTGTTACCTATCTCGGTAAAGAGGTTGGCCATGGACAGGTGCGCCCTGTTGGTGCCAAGGTCTTGGCTATAACTGCATTCCCTGCACCTACCACCAGACGAGAGCTACGCCGCTTTTTAGGGATGGTTGGCTACTACCGTAGCTTCTGTAAAAAAATTATCTGCGGTAGTTGCTCCATTGACCGATTTGCTTAGTCCGGCTAGATCATTTGTGTGGTCCTCTGATTGTAAGAGAGCTTTTGAATCAGCGAAAGCACTCTTATGTAGTTACCCCTTAGTTTTTCTCCACCGAATGTACAACCAGAACCAGCGCCTTATGCGTTGGGCGCTGATTGTACAAAATTATAATTTGGAGATCCGCCACAAAAAGGGTTCTGATAATGTGTTGGCAGATGCTTTGTCTCGTGTGTGAAAATGATTTCTGTATGTTTTGCAAGGTTGTTGCTTTGTGAGTTTTCATTGAAATACTGTAGTCGCAACCCCTAGGGTTGCTCTTTTAAGGGTGGGAGTGTTACGGATACAGTTATCCTGTGTGTGTGTATCCTGTGTGTGTTTCTTTTCACTCCTTCTCCCCTCACAGGTGAAAACCATCACTCCCCAATCAGTCAACAATCAATCATCAATCAGAAGACACACCTCCTACTTCCTACCCTATCACAGTTCCTTCCCCATGGTTTAAAAACCCCATCATTTGTTTGCTCTGAAGCAATCTCTAGCTCAATCTCTAGCTCAATCTCTAGCTCAATCTCTCTGTAAATGCCATGTCTGTAGGTCTCTGTGTTTCACTCTCGCTTTTTGTCTTAACCTCTCTTTTGTTTAAGCACCTCCATAGCACTTTGTCATCACCTGTGAGTATTGTTTTTGGTTATGGTGTTTGTGTTTGTTTGCTGGTGGGAAAAGGTGGAAACCAAGACAAGTCGCCCATGGGCATACACTACCCGTAGGTGAACTTTGTTAAATACACTAGTTAGAACTGGGCGGACCACCCACTGTATTTTTGGTTAGTTAGTTAGCTGTTGTTAAAGTAGGCTAGTCTAGCTTAGGGGTGTTTTTGAATACTTATTGTTTCTTTCCTTGGGTCCAGCTCAGCCCCTTTTCCTGCTCCCCCCATTACCGTGTGTTTATAAATAAACCTGGAGTTTGACGGTAGATTTCTGTTGTCGTGGTTATTTCGTTCACACTTTTACTTTGTCACAATAATAATTTGCATGAGTTATGTTACGGGTCTCATTACCATCCCCCCTAGACTGTCGGGCCAAAAGGGATTCGTAACAACGTGCATTTTATATTTCAAAATTTTAATCAAATTTAGCCAGCCTATAATTGTAAATTTGTTGGCCGCATATTCTGCACCAGCATCACATGTTCTCTCCCAGGTTCATGGTTTGAAAGAGGGGTATAATTCCATTCCACATGATACAGTATAATACAATACAGTAATACAGTCAAAAATAATATCTTACTGGAGGTTTTTTAATGTATTTACCCAAGATAGCATAGCTACATCTATGGGCTTTTATGTTTTTCTGTTGTGTTGAAGTTTGCAGTAGCCTATCATAGGCTTTATTGGATAATGGCACAATCATTTGGGATTTTTTGGGGGCTTGGGATCATACAATGTCTTTAAAACCTTTTGTGACTAGGGGGCAGTATTTTCATTTTTGGAAAAATAACGTTCCCGTAGTAAACAGGATATTTTGTCAGGACAAGATGCTAGAATATGCATATAATTGACAGCTTAGGATAGAAAACACTCTAAAGTTTCCAAAACTGTAAAAATATTGTCTGAGTATAACAGAACTGATATTGCAGGCGAAAGCCAGAGAAAAATCCAATCCGGAAGTGCCTCATGTTTTGAAAGCTTTGCGTTCCAATGCGTCCCTATTGAGCAGTGAATGGGCTATCAACCAGATTACTTTTTCTCCGTATTCCCCAAGGTGTCTACAGCATTGTGACGTAGTTTTACGCATTTATGTTGAAGAATACCCGTAAGCGGCTACATTGCGCAACTGGTCACCTGATGGCTCCCAGAGTGATTCTCGCGTAAAATACAGAGGTAGCCATTATTCCAATCGGTCCTACTGAAAAACCAATTGTCCCGGTGGATATATTATCGAATAGATATTAGAAAAACACCTTGAGGATTGATTATAAACAACGTTTGCCATGTTTCTGTCGATATTATGGAGCTAATTTGGAATATTTTTCGGTGTTTTCGTGACTGCAATTTCCGGGAGATTTCTCAGCCAAACGTGAAGAACAAACAGAGCTATTTCGCCTACTGTCACGTTCTGACCTTTATTTCCTTTGTTTTGTATTTATTTAGTATGGTCAGGGCGTGAGTTGGGTGGGCAGTCTATGTTTGTTTTTCTAGGTTTTGGGTATTTCTATGTTTCGGCCTAGTATGGTTCTCAATCAGAGGCAGGTGTCATTAGTTGATTGAGAATCATATTTAGGTAGCCTGGGTTTCACTGTGTTTGTGGATGATTGTTCCTGTCTCATTGCGAGCTCACAGAACAGGGCTCCGGGCAGCCGAGCGGAAATGGAGGAAAACTCGCCTCCCTGCGGACCTGGCATCTTTTCACTCCCTCTCTACATTTTCCTCTTCTGTCGCTGCTGCTAAAGCCACTTTCTACCACTCTAAATTCCAAGCATCTGCCTCTAACCCTAGAAAGCTCTTTGCCACCTTCTCCTCCCTCCTGAATCCTCCTCCCCCTCCTCCCTCTCTGCAGATGACTTCGTCAACCATTTTGAAAAGAAGGTCGACGACATCCGATCCTCGTTTGCTAAGTCAAACGACACCGCTGGTTCTGCTCACACTGCCCTACCCTGTGCTCTGACCTCTTTCTCCCTCTCTCCCAGATGAAATCTCGCGTCTTGTGACGGCCGGCCGCCCAACAACCTGCCCGCTTGACCCTATCCCCTCCTCTCTTCTCCAGACCATTTCCGGTGACCTTCTCCCTTACCTCACCTCGCTCATCAACTCATCCCTGACCGCTGGCTACGTCCCTTCCGTCTTCAAGAGAGCGAGAGTTGCACCCCTTCTGAAAAAACCTACACTCGATCCCTCCGATGTCAACAACTACAGACCAGTATCCCTTTCTTTTCTCTCCAAAACCCTTGAACGCGCCGTCCTTGGCCAGCTCTCCCGCTATCTCTCTCAGAATGACCTTCTTGATCCAAATCAGTCAGGTTTCAAGACTAGTCATTCAACTGAGACTGCTCTTCTCTGTATCACGGAGGCGCTCCGCACTGCTAAAGCTAACTCTCTCTCTGCTCTCATCCTTCTAGACCTATCGGCTGCCTTCGATACTGTGAACCATCAGATCCTCCTCTCCACCCTCTCCGAGTTGGGCATCTCCCGCGCGGCCCACGCTTGGATTGCGTCCTACCTGACAGGTCGCTCCTACCAGGTGGCGTGGCGAGAATCCGTCTCCTCACCACGTGCTCTCACCACTGGTGTCCCCCAGGGCTCTGTTCTAGGCCCTCTCCTATTCTCGCTATACACCAAGTCACTTGGCTCTGTCATAACCTCACATGGTCTCTCCTATCATTGCTATGCAGACGACACACAATTAATCTTCTCCTTTCCCCCTTCTGATGACCAGGTGGCGAATCGCATCTCTGCATGTCTGGCAGACATATCAGTGTGGATGACGGATCACCACCTCAAGCTGAACCTCGGCAAGACGGAGCTGCTCTTCCTCCCGGGGAAGGACTGCCCGTTCCATGATCTCGCCATCACGGTTGACAACTCCACTGTGTCCTCCTCCCAGAGCGCTAAGAACCTTGGCGTGATCCTGGACAACACCCTGTCGTTCTCAACTAACATCAAGGCGGTGGCCCGTTCCTGTAGGTTCATGCTCTACAACATCCGCAGAGTACGACCCTGCCTCACACAGGAAGCGGCGCAGGTCCTAATCCAGGCACTTGTCATCTCCCGTCTGGGTTACTGCAACTCGCTGTTGGCTGGGCTCCCTGCCTGTGCCATTAAACCCCTACAACTCATCCAGAACGCCGCAGCCCGTCTGGTGTTCAACCTTCCCAAGTTCTCTCACGTCACCCCGCTCCTCCGCTCTCTCCACTGGCTTCCAGTTGAAGCTCGCATCCGCTACAAGACCATGGTGCTTGCCTACGGAGCTGTGAGGGGAACGGCACCTCAGTACCTCCAGGCTCTGATCAGGCCCTACACCCAAACAACGGCACTGCGTTCATCCACCTCTGGCCTGCTCGCCTCCCTACCACTGAGGAAGTACAGTTCCCGCTCAGCCCAGTCAAAACTGTTCGCTGCTCTGGCCCCCCAATGGTGGAACAAACTCCCTCACGACGCCAGGACAGCGGAGTCAATCACCACCTTCCGGAGACACCTGAAACCCCACCTCTTTAAGGAATACCTAGGATAGGATAAAGTAATCCTTCTCAACCCCCCCCCCCCTTAAAAGATTTAGATGCACTATTGTAAAGTGGCTGCTCCACTGGATGTCATAAGGTGAATGCACCAATTTGTAAGTCGCTCTGGATAAGAGCGTCTGCTAAATGACTTAAATGTAATGTAAATGTAATGTTTTGCACCAGATAGGGCTCTTTTTGGTTTTCCACGTTTATTGTTTTGTAGTGTGCATGTTTATCTGTTTTCATTAAACATGGATCGGAATAGCCACGCCGCATTTTGGTCTGACTCTCCTTCACATACAGAAAACCGTGACACCTACAAAAATAATATTTTTGGAAAAAAGGAACATTCTCTATCTAACTGGGAGTCTCGTGAGTGAAAACATCCGAAGCTCATCAAAAGTAAACGATTTAATTTGATTGCTTTTCTGATTTCCGTGACCAAGTTACCTGCTGCTAGCTGGACAAAATGCTATGCTAGGCTATCGATAAACTTACACAAATGCTTGTCTAGCTTTGGCTGTAAAGCATATTTTGAAAATCTGAGATGCCAGGGTGATTAACAAAAGGCTAAGCTGTGTCTCAATATATTTCACTTGTGATTTTCATGAACAGGAATATTTTCTAGGAATATTTATGTCCGTTGCGTTATGCTAATTAGTGTCAGTCGATGATTACGCTCCCTCATGCGGGATGGGGAGTCATTAGAGACCTCTTAAGACTCTAGGGGCAGTATTTCATTTTTGGATAAAAAGACGTGCCCGTTTTAAGCGCAATATTTTGTCACGAAAAGATGCTCGAATATGCTTGGAATTGATAGTTTTGGAAAGAAGACAGTCTTACGTTTCCAGAAATGCAAAGATTTTCACTGTGAGTCCCTTAGAACAAATGCTTCGGGTAAAACCAAGATGTATGACCGACAGGATTTCTGAGGCTACGTTTTCCATGATCGCCTTATATGGCTGTGAATGCGACAGGAATGAACGGACTCTTTCTCTTGTTTCCCCAAGGTCTCTGCAGCATTGTGACGTATTTGTAGGCATATCATTGGAAGATTGACCATAAGAGACTACAATTGCCAAGTGTCCCGCTTGGTGTCTGCGTGGCAATTGGTGCGCAAAAGTCAGGTCCCGGTATTTTTCCATTCAAATCTCAGAACAAACCAGGCTACAAGGACGGTGCTTTCAATGGAGAGAAATATGACAAACCACCTTCAGGATTGATTCAAACAACGTTTTCCATGTTTCAGTCGATATTATGGAGTTAATTCGGAAAAAGTTCGACATGTAGGTGACTGAATTTTCGGTTAGTTTCGGTAGCCAAATGCATAGTAACAAAAGGGAACGATGTGTCCTACACAAGAATCTTTCAGGAAAAACTGGACATCTGCTATGTAACTGAGAGTCTCCTCATTGAAACATCTGAAGTTCTTCAAAGGTAAATTATTTTATTTGATTCCTTGGCTGGTTTTTGTGAATATGTTGCGTGCTAAATGCTAACGCTAATGCTAAGCTAGCTATCACCACTCTTACACAAATTAGTGATTTTCTCTGGTTCTAAAGCATATTTTGAAAATCTGAGACGACAGGATTGTTAAGAAAAGGATAAGCTTGAGAACAGGCATATTTATTTCATTTCATTAGCGATTTTTAGAAATCGCTAACGTTGCGTTATGGTAATGAGCTTGAGGCTGTAGTTACGCTACCGCATACGGGTTTGGGCGGACTATGAGGTTAACAAAGTCCAATATCAGACGTTTTTTTCTCAATGTCAAATAACTTCTGGCAAACAATGAAGTGCCTTTCTGCAGGGCTGCCACAGCACTGTTCAATCAGTTGTCAAACTATTGATGCAAATGTAGCAGCCTATACAGCTACTTCTTGTTAATAAAGCCGCTGTGTCAGATTTCAAAAAGGCTTTACAGTGAAAGCACACTGTGCGATTATCTGAGGACAGTGCCTCAAAGGCCAGACTTTGCCTAAAACAAGACATGCGTAACAAACCAACTAAATGGGGTTACAAATGGTTTGTTTTGGCTGATTCTGCGTGTGCACACAAGTGCAATTTTTTTGTTGTTGAGGGATGATTCCGTTATGGAGTTATTTGATTTTCAACTGCTGGGGAAGGGCTACAAACTGTTTGGGGACAACTTCTACACAGGCCCTACCCTGTTTACAGACCAGATGAAGCTGGATGTGTGGGCTTGTGGCACTATTTGGACCAACAGAGTGGGCTTTCTGAAAACCAAGGTGAACGAAGGTGAAGGTGAGCGTGCTCAAGGTGAGCGTGTGAAGGACGCTAATGGGGCATGGACCACCAAAAATGTCCCCATTCCTGCAGCTATAAAGGATTACAACAAGGGCATGAGAGGTGTGGACCTGTCAGACGCCCTGATAGATTACTACAATGTTCTCCACAAGACAATGAAATGGTACAAGACATTGTTTTATCATTTCATCGACATTGCTGTGGTGAATGCCTTCATCCTGCAGAAGGAAATGGCTAAGAGCTGTGGACAGCCCCCCATCTCACAGCTAGTCTTCAGGGAGCTGCTCATCTGGGAGCTTGCTGCACCACTTGTTCAGTGACCCTCTGTTTTATACCCGAAAGAGACTGCTATGGGCTATGGCATCAACAGCACAATATTGTGTAGTGGACTGAGGGTCTTCACAATATTGTACATTATACATTGAAAGTGTGTAAATAGTTACCCTTGTTATTTTTTTTTTTTTTCACATTTTCAAATATATATATATTTTTAAATGTAAATATTTATTTTTGGGGGGGGGGGGGTGTTAGAATAACATTTTAGTATTTTGTATATAGTTATTTGCATCAAAATGTATCACTGTACCAACACAGCCGTCTTTGTATCATAGATTTAATTATCAGGCCACTTGGGTACATTTGGGCAACTTGTGTGGGACACCTGGGTGACTACATGCTCAATGTCATGTAGCTCGCTCATTCCTGATGATATCTGTCTGAAACTTTGCTCGAATACTGTTGCCCTCTTTTGGTCTTCATTGAAATCATCCCCAGCATACTATCTGAATGTTTGGCTGTTCTTGTTCAGTTGAAAGACGACGCTTCAACAATAAAAAACAGAAAACGTCTGTTTATTTCCTTGTATTTTCTTCTACCAGATCTATTGTGTTATATTGTCCTACATTCAATTCACATTTCCACAAACTTCAGAGTGTTTCCTTTCAAATGGGTTACAAGCAGTTAGATTAGGGTATGTTTTCAGGCAGAAATTGAGAGAAGGGGGCCTATCCCAAACAGGTTCATTGGAATGTATGAATAAGCACAATAGTTGATATAGACTTTGAGTAAATGTTTTATTAGGCCTACAGTTACAAATGGCAGGACTACTAGATGCAAACCGGCATAAAGCGAGCTCGGCCATTTGAGTTGTATTGTCCAATCATGTTGCTTTCTCTGTGTCTGTGTATAGGTAACCTAACGTAGCAGGAGTAGAAAGACACCAGAGTGAAGTCCCCACTTCCGTTTTTCAGGGAAAATGGAAGCTAGGTTGAAAATATTGTATCCCTGAAAACCTGATGTTAGCGACTCCGCTTAGGCTAGGGCAGTGGTTACCAACCTTTTTTTGGTTACTGTACCACCAACAGAATTTGGCTCTGCCCAGAGTTCCCCCTCATGTGCATTTTAGCAGAAGGCCTATGGTCTCATGAGTCTTCTCAAGTACCCCCTGGTTGGGAATTAATGGGCTAGTGTATTGGAAACACCCCTAGTCCTTCTTTAATATATAATTTACAGTGCATTCGGAAACTACTCAGACCCCTAGACTTTTTCCACATTTTGTTGTTATAGCCTTATTCTAAAATGTATTAAATACAAAATGTTCATCAATCTACACACAATACACTATAATGACAAAGCGAAAACATTTTATTTGTATTTTTTGCAAATGAATAAAACATTTAAAAACAGTTATACCTTATATACTTAATAAGTCTTCCGACCCTTTGCTATGAGAATCGAAAATGAGCTCAGGTGCATCCTGTTTCCATTGATCATACTTGAGATGTTTCTAAAAGTTGATTGGAGTCCACCTGTGGTAAATTCAATTGATTGGGCATGATTTGTAAAGGCACACACCTGTCTACATAATGTCCCACAGTTGACAGTGTATGTCAGAGCAAAAAACAAGCCATGAGATCAAAGGGATTGTGTGTAGAGCTCAGAGACAGGATTATGTCGAGGCACAGATCTGGGGAACCAAAAAATGTCTGCGGCGTTGAAGGTCCACAAGAACCCAGTGGCCTCCATCATTCTTTAATGGAAGAAGTTTGGAACCACCAAGACTCTTCCTAGAGCTGCCCGGCCTGCCAAACTGGGCAATCGGGGGAGAAGGGCCTTGGTCAGAGAGTTGACCAAGAACCTGCTGGTCACTCTGACAGAGCTCCAGAGTTCCTCTGTTGAGTTGGGAGAACCTTCCAGAAGAATAACCATCTCTGCAGCACTCCGCCAATCATGCCTTTATGTTTGGGTGGCCAGATGGAAGCCACTCCTCAGTAAAAGGCACATGACAGCCCACTTGGAGTTTGCCAAAAGGTACCTAAAGGACTCTCAGACCATGAGAAACAAGATTCTCTGGTCTGATGAAACCAAGATTGAACTCTTTGGCCTCAATGCCAAGCGTCACGTCTGCAAGAAACCTTGCACCATCCCTAGGATGAAGCATGGTGATTGCAGCATCATGCTGTGGGGATGTTTTTCAGCAGCAGGGACTGGGAGAGTAGTCAGGATCGAAGGAAAGATGAACAGAGAAAAGTACAGAGATGTCCTTGATGAAAACCTGCTCCAGAGAGTGCAGGACCTCTGACTGGGGCAAATGTTCACCTTCCAACAGGACAATGACCCTAAGCACACAGCCAAGACAACAGGAGTGGCTTTGGGACAAGTCTCTGAATGTCCTTGAGTGGCCCAGCCAGAGCCCGGACTTGAACCCGATCGGACATTTCTGAAGAGACCTGAAAATAGCTGTGCAGCGACGCTCCCCATCCAACCTGGCAGAGCTTGAGAGGATCTGCAGAGTAGAATGGGAGAAACTCCCCAAATACAGCTGTGCCAAGCTTTTAGCATCATACACAAGAAGATTTGATGCTGTAATCGCTGCCGAAGGTGCTTCAACAAAGTACTGAGTAAAGAGTCTGAATAATTATATAAATATGATATTTCAGTTTTTTAAATTCATACATTTGCTAAAAATGATAAAAGCCCGTTTTTGCTTTGTCATTATGGGGTATTGTGTGTAGATTGATGAGGGGAAAACATGATTTAATCAATTTTAGAATAAGGCGGTAACGTAACAAATTCAAATTCAAGGGGTCTGAATACATTCCGAATGCACTGTATATGAACAAGTACAAGGTTGCTACAGTTTGACTGGGTTTTCATCCTATCCAAGGCCAGGAGTTTTTCCAGGAGTTTTTTAAAACCATCTGACCTAATCCCCTTCGTAGCCCATATTAAACAGATGAATCACGTCATACCGTACAAGGTCAGAAGTTTTTCCCTGGTTAGGTTACCAGATCAGGAAAAACTACAGGCGCCAGACCATTGGTGCTACCTCTGACTTACTGTGATTGTTTTAAATGAAAATGGTAAAACAATTACATATTCTTAGCAAAAAGCAATTTCTCAAGCAAGAATTTTGCTCGGACTGTTTGGGAGTGGGGAGAGTAAAACTATCTAGCTGTTATTGGCAGAGAGGCTTGGAACTCTCTTTCTTATTGATCTATTAAGAAACGGTAATGCCTGGTGATGTCACCAGGCAGGCCAAAACTCCATCCCACTAAAACAGGCTGAAATTTGAGGCGATCTTTTCAAACAGCTCTTACACTAAAAGGACATTATCATAATTTTCACAATTTCACAGTATTATTCCAACCTCATAGCGTAGAAATATATATAAAACATAGACAAATAGGGTTTTTGACTACACCGAGCCTTTAAGATGAATGCGTCAAGGGACAGATGGCAAATTACTGGGGGAGAGGGGATCCAAAATAGGGGAGGGTTGTCAAACTTATTTTTTTGCTTTGGGGAGGGTTGTGTGTCTTTTTATTGAGCACAAGGGAGAGTAGTGCCTTTTTCCCTGGTTAACATTTGTTCTTTTGCATTTTTACAATATAACTTCTTCCATCCTATTAAAATGTTCTCATCTGCTTGCGTGCATCTCCCCTATATCAAGGTGTTTTGGTACTTCCCTTACGCATGACGTTTTTTATCACTTTTACTATACGTCGGGTCACCATAGTCTACCAGTCTAACGTCTATCCTGCACTCTATCAACCCTTCATAGTGACAATAGTGATAGGTGGATCGTTTCTCCAGATCTGCAATAGGATAACTAGCGATCATAACACACATAAAAGCATTCAAAGGTGCATCAATTTTCAATAAGAATCGACAAGCACAAATAGGTAAAGCTGATAGGCAGCGGATGCCAGGAGCATCATTGTGCATGAAAGAACAGTGAAGATATGAAACACACAGCTTGAAAATCTCCTTTATTGATCTTGGTTAGGGACAATTACCCTACCTAGACTATAGTAGCCTGCAACACCACAATGCAATGAATAATTGTATTATCTTTTTCAAGTGAGTACAACATTCTAGTCTAGGCTGCAGTGAAAATGCCATTTGAATAATGGCTCAAAAGCCCTGTGATTTGAATGTTTCATTCGATTTGGATCAGTTGGGTCTACTCTCAACAGTTTACAGTATAATAGCAGACAAGTCTGGCTGTATTTTTTCTTCTGATACTGAATGTGCGGTCTGTTTCAGATCATCATTCTCCCAAGTCATCCTAATGTGTCCACATGCAGTGTGCTCACGGCAGGCCCAGTTATTCAGGAAATCTTAACACATGCTCACCCTCCTCTCCAATCCGAGTGGCTATTCCTCGCGCACCTACAATCTAACACTTCAATATAACCTAAATATTTATCATTTAACTTTTTAAATGTATTACCTTTTATATGTGGCACAAACACAACCAGTCACAATGTTTTATTCTGAAGAGGCTATTTAAAAAATATCCTGTAGGCTTGCACAAGTTCATCTGAAATATTATTCCAGCATCCCCAAAAAGTCTTGACATTAGCCCGTTTTCAATCCAACCTTTTTATGTGAGGAAAGTACCCAATATGTCAGATGAAAAATGTCACCACATTAGCATGCAGTTTATTAGGCTACAGATGAAATAAGTTATGATGAACTTCACAGGGTGGTGAAAGTGCACAGTGAGGAGGTTGATGCTCCTTTCAATAAATGTGGAGGGTCTTATTCTGGTGACATGACGATCGATGCTTGGCCACCGTTTGACCAAAAAAAAGTATCTTGCACTTTTGTCCATAATAATCTCATGTAGTAGGCTATGCCTGCAAAGCATCTTCAAGCCGTTGGCTAGAGCCACATGCCAATACCATATCTCTATCTCTCTATTGCTCTGGGGATAGGCCTAAACGTCTCTTCCTATCTCTCTAGCGCTTTGGGGATAGGCCTAAACTTCTCTTCCTATCTCTCTATTGCTCTGGGGATAGGCCTAAACTGTCTCTTCCTATCTCTCTATCACTCTGGGGATAGGCCTAAACTTCTCTTCCTATCTCTCTATCTCTCTGGGGATAGGCCTAAACTTCTCTTCTCTATCTCTCCTAAACTTCACTCTGGGGATAGGCCTAAACTTATCTTCCACTAACTCTGGGGATATCTCTCTCTTCCTATCTCTCTATCACTCTGGGGATAGGCCTAAACTTCTCTTCCTATCTCTCTATCACTCTGGGGATAGTCCTAAACTTCTCTTCCTATCTCTCTATCTCTCTGGGGATAGGCCTAAACTTCTCTTCCTATCTCTCTATCACTCTGGGGATAGGCCTAAACTTCTCTTCCTATCTCTCTATCACTCTGGGGATAGGCCTAAACTTCTCTTCCTATCTCTCTATCACTCTGGGGATAGTCCTAAACTTCTCTTCCTATCTCTCTATCTCTGGGGATCTCTCTGGGGATAGGCCTAAACTTCTCTTCCTATCTCTCTATCACTCTGGGGATAGGCCTAAACTTCTCTTCCTATCTCTCTATCACTCTGGGGATAGGCCTAAACTTCTCTTCCTATCTCTCTATCACTCTGGGGATAGTCCTAAACTTCTCTTCCTATCTCTCTATCTCTCTGGGGATAGGCCTAAACTTCTCTTCCTATCTCTCTATCACTCTGGGGATAGGCCTAAACTTATCTTCCTATCTCTCTATCACTCTGGGGATAGTCCTAAACTTCTCTTCCTATCTCTCTATCTCTCTGGGGATAGGCCTAAACTTCTCTTCCTATCTCTCTATCACTCTGGGGATAGTCCTAAACTTCTCTTCCTATCTCTCTATCACTCTGGGGATAGGCCTAAACTTCTCTTCCTATCTCTCTATCACTCTGGGGATAGTCCTAAACTTCTCTTCCTATCTCTCTATCACTCTGGGGATAGGCCTAAACTTCTCTTCCTATCTCTCTATCACTCTGGGGATAGGCCTAAACTTCTCTTCCTATCTCTCTATCATCACTCTGGGGATAGGCCTAAACTTCTCTTCCTATCTCTCTCTTCCTATCACTCTGGGGATAGGCCTAAACTTCTCTTCCTATCTCTCTATCACTCTGGGGATAGTCCTAAACTTCTCTTCCTATCTCTCTATCACTCTGGGATAGGCCTAAACTTCTCTTCCTATCTCTCTATCACTCTGGGGATAGGCCTAAACTTCTCTTCCTATCTCTCTATCACTCTGGGGATAGTCCTAAACTTTCTCTTCCACTATCTCTCTATCACTCTGGGGATAGGCCTAAACTTCTCTTCCTATCTCTCTATCACTCTGGGGATAGGCCTAAACTTCTCTTCCTATCTCTCTATCACTCTGGGGATAGTCCTAAACTTCTCTTCCTATCTCTCTATCACTCTGGGGATAGGCCTAAACTTCTCTTCCTATCTCTCTATCACTCTGGGGATAGGCCTAAACTTCTCTTCCTATCTCTCTATCACTCTGGGGATAGGCCTAAACTTCTCTTCCTATCTCTCTATCACTCTGGGGATAGGCCTAAACTTCTATTCCTTTATATAGGCTATATCTTTTATATTAATATCATACAGTGGACACCTAAGTCTATAGGTCTGCAGTATATTCATGTAATGCCCTGAAGCATTTAGTGCTCAAATCTCAACAGCGGAACCTGAGGTAGACAATCGTTTTTTTAGGAGAGTATTATAAAAAACAATAACTAAAATAGTCTGTAAAGCTTTGCATATGCTACACATCTAAACACAAGACACAGTGTTTTTGTCATTTCTTATAGGCTGTTTTTAAGGACATTTAGGTTCTAAATGTGGCTCATTTGGCCAATTTATAGATGGTGCTGCCTGCGCCAAGTCGGATCTGAATAGGGATGTCCAGTACATTTCTCAAATGTCTGGTAAATTAAAATCTTCGTTGTCACATTGTTCGGCGCCAAATGTTCTTAAAGGAAACCCTGACATGCTCATATTTTGTTTATATGCAAATTTGAGAATATTTGCATAGAAATCTGTTGCCAATTGGATGGAAACCTTGCTATAGACACCTTAAAGACTGTGGTGTCTGTGCTAGTCCAGTGTCACTTATGCCTGCCCCTCATGGTTCATATTAGGGTTGAATATTTTCCTTGGATTTGACAAATGTTCCATCCCGAGAATAATTCATTTTCTCCCAGGTAACCCGGGCACGAAAATGGGCATTGAAATTCAAGTCTAATGTTACATGAGGTAAATACATTTTGTGATCCCTACATTCATTTTAAGATCGCTAGGTGAGAAAACCACATATCACTGTCACATTTCTCCTCAATTAAGTAATATCAGTAAAGTCAGTGCTAGTAGGAAAAGAGAAGTGTTAGTGAGAGAAGAGAAAGAGTGCGTAGATTCAAGGTAGTTATGAAACCATAATAACCACAAACTGTACATCTGCTGTGAAAGACAGAGAGGTCATAACTGGGTAATGTGGGTGTGAAAACCGTGGGTTGGGTGTGAATTCAGCACATGAATAGATGCCTCTGTGTTCTGACAGAACACTCCCACAATACAGATAGAAAGTCAACTCATGCAAATGTCATTTTTAGATGTATTTAGTGGTACCGGTTTGTATGTGATATTACACTTTTAAAAATGTTATGAGACTAAACTCAGCATTACATTTTGTTATTTCACAGACAACTTACAATAAGTAAAAAAGCCGACACCCACACACAGTCCATGCTCCTCATCCACCTATGTTTTTCTCCACACATTCATTCTCACACACATAGTCCCAGCTCTCTGTCACACCGACACGGTTGCAGGTGCTATCCTGTGTATGTGCGTGTAGGACTTGTGGAGTGTGACGCTTCCGTGGTGAGAGACACCAAGCGGTAACACACATTCCTCTGTCATTGTGGTTGTGACTGGGTCCCAGCACATCACCGTGGAGATGACCTGGTTCTTGTCGTCACGGCCACCAGTGATGAATAGTTTGTTGTTACAGGCTGCGATGGCGCAGCTCGCCCTCTCGCCCAGCCGGGTCACCATAGACCAGCTGTCTGACTGGGGGGAGTAGCAGTACAGAGCATGCATGGCACCGCCTGGGGAGAGGGGAGGATTGTTACAACAGATACACACACACTGACACACAAATGGACACACACACAAACACACTCAATATGATTGCACAGGTGAACTGAGAGTAGAACAGGTTTAATCCACTGACCAACTACATAGATGCGTTCCCTGAAGGTGACAGCATTAGTACATTTAGCCTCGATGGGCATGGGCGACCGCAGGCCCCAGCTCTCAGTCCCTGGCTCCCAGCACTGCAGCCTATCAGTGGCCAGCTTCCCGTTGGGCCCTCCCCCGATCGCAAAGATCCACTTATTGAAGCTTGCTGCAGCGAATGAGCTGACGCCCAACAAGAGGGGCGGGGCCTGGAACATGTATCAGAGCAGTTTATGTGTGTGTCTTATGAAACTCTATTTGTCAGATATCTTGTGTAACAACATGTCTCATCAGACAGTCGCTCCAATGCAGAATGACTGGAGTGATCACACCATATAATACATACAGACAGACTGACTGACCGGTGTCCAGCGGTTGTGAAATGTGTCGTAGGCTTCCACGCTGGTGAGTCTCTGAGTCCCATCGAACCCCCCCAGGGCATACACCTTCCCCCCGTGAACTGCCATCTTGTGTCTCCAGCGCCCAGTCACCAGGGGCTCAATGGGGATCCACCTGTCCAGGGCACCGTTGTACTTCCACGCCTCGTGCTGTGTCTCTTTTCCACCTGCAGCAACAAGATGATAGTGAGAGTGAAAAAGAAACAGCAGTTGACCTATAAGAACAACCATGGTTTATTGAAGTAAGGGAGGGGAATTTGGCAGGGAAAAGTCACGTTAGGCAGGCACATTAACCTTTGCCATCTCACTCGCCAAGTCCCCTTTTGGGAAGTGGGATCATTGTTTTGTCATTGTTGTTCTAAACCCATTGTCCGCAAGTCGCCGTGACGCTGTCAAGTTTGCCAACCCCCACCCCTACCTCGTCCGTTGGTTGAGCCTGTTGGTCTGGCCAGTACAGATGTTGCACATTTTTCCCAGTCTGCCCTGTACTAAGATTGTGCCTGCCCGGTATACAAACATGCATGGCTTGAGATTCGATCTCCGGTAGAGTGTGTGTAGCTAGCTATAGTTTAAATATCAACAGTACTGCCACAGCAGCATAACATTTGATTAACACTTGATAACACTTGATTTACTTCATCATCAATATTCAGTCTGTTTGGTTGATACACGCCCCAGAGAGAGGCAGAAAGACAGAGAGGAGCGGCTGCATCAATGACCCTCGCTCCGACCCAACTCCATCCCTTCCTCAGTCGGCACCAGCAACACTGGTAGTCTAGACTCTAGCTAACCACTATATACTAAAATATCCACACATATGCCCTTTTTTTCAGTTTAAGCACCTGCCGCGTGAAAGGTTTGTGCACGGCCCTAATGTTAGGACTTAACCTAGGTGTCTGTGACATTTCACTTAGTAGAGGGAACAAAATAGAGCGGCACTTGCCTTAGGAAAGAAGGCACCTTGGTATTCTAAAATGATTAATGCATTGTCTCTGGATATGGGGCTGTGTACAATCCCAATGGTGTGTGAATGAGGAATACCACAGCTGTTCTGGATTTATTCCAAAAAGTTAGCACCCCGTATTGTGCTTGCTCTGTCTCCTTCATAGATTAGGACTGGATGGATATAATAAGTAAAGAATCAGAAACTAAGTGGAGCTATTGCTTACATTTACCCCTTTTCTCAGATCCACAAGGAGGAGAAAGTGAGGGAAGATAGGATGCAAGATTGGGGTAGTCAACTTTTTGGAATGAAACAAAGCCATTGAGTGCTAACCATAGAGAATGATAGAGGACTCTAGATCCCGAAAAAACAGTTTAAACATGGGCAGCACCATTGAGGACGTCACCATTTTGAAATAATCAACTGGGTGGGACTTCCTTAACCTATAGGCTAAGGAATAATCACATAATTCCATTCAGGTCATCAGGAGGGATCAGCCAAATAATTATATTTGTGAGCGAACATTCCATAACTGCTGGTGTCAGTAAATAACCAAACTTGGATTTAATCCTGTTCAAACAACACACTCCTGGTGGCAGTATGCACCCTTACAGTTCGTTTTCCAACTCATAGAAATAGTAGAAAATTGACGACTTCAAAATGGAGATGGCCTCCATGGCGCTTCCTATGCGGTCAGAGATGCCATAAAGGGACAGATACAAAGAAGAGTCCTCTATCATTCTCTATGGTACTAACCTCTCCCATGAACAGAAAGCCAATAAATACAGCACTCTCACACAGGAAACACAGCTGATTGTGCAAACATCCCACACAATGGCCTCCAGCAATATCGTCGCTCCATCTTAGTAAAGATGCTCTCAGGGACAAATGCTCAGATGTGAATTTAACAAAACTAGCTGCATCACTCACCGGATATGAACACCTCATTCCGGAAGGTGACACAAGCAAACTCCACCCACTTCCGGTTGTGGGACTCCTCCTCCATCTCTGTGATTGGCAGCTTGGCGACTTCCAGCCGGCTGCGGCGCAGAGGGTCAAGGCAGGTCACAGTGGCAACGAAGCGCTCCTCTTTGGTGCAGCCACCGATGATCATGAACACCTCAGATAGGTAGTGCTGTAAACGAGGCTTGGTACGCTCCGTGACCACCTACACACACACTCAGACACACACGGACAGAGACGCATAAAAAAATCACATACACACCAACCCAAAACTAATGTTTATAAACACAAACAGGATACCAGTATGATCACACACACCTCGTTGCCTGACAGGTGGTAGGTGCGGGCCTCCTGCAGTAGGGTGAAGGCCTCGTCACAGCGGCGAATCAGCTGGTCGGCCTCCACCGTTTCCAGGAAGTAAGCCGGCTCCAGCAGTGGCAGACGCACGTATGACAGAAGACCAGCTAGTAGGAGGCATCTCTCCTCCTCCTTTGCTCGCACCCAGCGCATCAGAGCCTATAGTAGAGTAAATATCGGATGGATGGATGGATTTTTGCATTCCTCATAAAGTAAATGAAAAATCTTGTGAAAGGCAAGAAAGTGATGGCTTTTTTAAGGTAATGAAATGTATACTACACCTCAAACACACTCTCCTCCCGTGTCACTCCCAGGTCATCTCTCTTCAGAGCGTTCTGCAACGCCCCCGCTGGCAGCTCCAGGTACTCCTCATGCTGAACCACTCTGGAGAACTCTGAAACCAGGTAGTCCTGGACCCTGTCTCTCAGTGCAGGCAATGAATGGGCCTCAGCCAGACGCAGTACACCTACACAGCTCTCTGGCTGGAGAGAGTCAGCCAGGAACCCTGCACAGGCCTCCACTACACGAGGAAACTGGAGAGAGAAGATGGAGACAGAGAGGGGAGACAGACCGAGAGGGGAGACAGACAGAGAGGGGAGACAGACAGAGAGGCAAGAGATGAAATCAAGATGACAGACAATATTTTTTATCGAACTTAATCTAATTCACTTTTATCTGACTTCAATCGACACTCTCATGCATACTGTCATGCATACACGCACACACACACACACACATACACCCACACACCCTGTCATCCAGCTGTGAGCCTAATTCAGGCCTGAGTGGAAAACAGATCCTGAGAGTAAACAACAAGAATGACTTTCACTTCCCTGTCTCAACTGTCACCTGATTCAGAGTCATCTTTTGTCTGATGACAAATAAGTAGGAAATATGATGAAGTTTGTGACTGTATGCACTATTTCCAAAAGGAGGAAGACCGGGATTTACATATTCAACACTCACCTATTTAAAAGTCCCTAAGGTTGTGTTATGAGTTGACAGAAACAGAGGATAGCACCGAGAAGGAGAGATAAAATGACAAAGATGAAGGAAAAAGGCTGAAATATGATTTGTTTCTGCTGCATTTCTCTGGTGTTTCAGTTAAGCAATAAGGCCAGATGGGTTGTGGTATATGGCCAATATACCACAGCTAAGGGCTGTTCTTAGTTAGACTCAATGTGGAGTACCTGGATACAGCCCTTAGCCGGGGAACATTGCCCATATACCACAAACCCCCGAGGTGCCTTATTGCTATTATAAACTGGTTACCTACGTAATTAGTGCAGTGAAAATAAATGTTTCGTCATACCCGTGGTATGATATACCACAGCTGTCATGCAATCAATATTCAGGGCTCGAACCACCCAGTTTTTAATAGTGTTTATACAGTATTTATATAGAGTTTACACAGCGTTACGCTAGCATTAGTAGACTCACCTGGAACAGGCTGGCGGCCTCCAGTGTTCTCTGGACGTTGGTGTGTGTGATGGTGGCTCGGCTGGTATAGGTGTAGTCCAGTAGAGTCTTCATGGTCTCACTGTCCACCCCTTTAATCTCCACCTGCTTCTCATGACTCTCTCTCAGACCACTGCAGAACATCGCTCTGGACACACACATAATGTTCTCTAAGCATTATAGCTTGACAAAGTTGTGAAATAAACATCTGAGGTCATTCTACAGCTATGGAAGAGAGTGTGTGTGTATGTACCTATAGTAGTGGCTGGCGGCGGCGAGCACAGCTCTGTGGCAGGGGAAGTCCTGTTCCTGAACTCGCAGAGTCACGTCGGTCAGCTCTCCACTCACACGAAGCGTCTCCATCCCCCTCTGAAGCTCCACAGACAGGCCTCCATCTTCCCAACGCATCCCACTTCCATCACCCCCTTCACCCTCTTCCCCAGGGTCAGAGCCCTCTCTGGGGTTTTCTCTGAGGGCCCAGGCAGAGGGGTGTCGGTGGTCCTCTCCAACGAGTCACTCATCCTCACAATGAGAGCCCCATTAACAACACACAACACAAACTCCTATCTCCGCAGACACGCACATACTGCGGGACACACTCAACACACAACTTTGCATACTTTTCCCAGAGAATGGAGACAATACACACCAGCCCTTGAACGCACATTCACCACAGCACAGAACTTAACAGTGTGTGTGAGTGTGTTTATCATCTCTTCCTGTCAGGTCCTCTGTAATACTTCCCGTTCCTGGTGCTGGTGCTTTGTGATTGGTGGATGTTATGTGGTACATGATGAAACATCGTTCCTGTTCTCTGTTCTAGATCCCTTCCTCAACTGCCAATTCCTAGAACTGGCAGTTGGACAACTCTACACTCTCTTACTCTACCTAGCACACACAAACGCACACACACATACATGTACACACACACATGCACGCACACACACGCGCACACACACATACACGCACACACACATGCACGCACACACACGCATGCACGCACGCACACACACACATGCACGTACTCTGCTTTGTGTTGTACCCTTGGCCGTGGTATATTTGCCATATCCCCCCTGTGGTTTTACTGTTTCATTATAGATGTAATAATCTGTGCAGGGCCTATCTTCCATTTCATGACCCTTGTGAACAAGTAAGTTATTGTCTCATTCAGCATTGAGGCAGTCTGAATAGTAGCAGCTGCAGTAATAGTTAAAGTCCACACAGTTGCACTACTTAGCCATGCAGCCCAAGCTCACTAAACTATAGTAGCATGTCGTAGTATGTCGTATCATCATGCCCTTTTCTCACAATGTGTTTTCCCGTTTTCCACTAGATGGCAGTGTAAGATCAATGTTGATGTGATAACAGTTTTGGATCATTTCATGCTGAGACACAGGTGCAATAATAATACTGAGATTGGTTTACAATGGGGCTGTAATGCATTGATATAGGCATCTTCTCTCTGTAATGTTATTCTGAGCCTTTGTGATAAGACTCAGAGGCAAACGGCATATAGAACACAGGTGTGCGCACACACACACACACACACACACACACACACACACACACACACACACACACACACACACACACACACACACACACACACACACGCACACGCACACATGCACACACACACACACACACACTTACAGTAGTATGCCCGTTTAATATGCATGTGTTTCCATTGTATCTGTCCCCATAGTGCCTGCGTGTTCTGCTCATTTCAGTTGTCCCTCTAACCACATATTTTGCTTCTTGTCAGTCTGTCTTTAGGAAGAAGAAAAAGCAATATTATAAGAACCCACATATGACAGACACACAGACAGACTGACAGACAGATTAGGTAAGGCGGAGGTGTCTGACTTCAGATAACTTCTACTGGTGTGTAGTTGATACAGCTGTGTGCTTGGTGTGTAGTTTGGCCTGGCGTGTTGGTCAATTTGGGGCAGGATGGGTTGCGTCAAGCAGTACCAGTGGAGGACCAGTCTCCTGTTCTTCTTGAGTGGACTCATCCAATGGGGTAAGAGTACCATCAGGTCTACACACACCCCTCCACTCCTACCCAGGGTTACCTTTTAGTTTGCAAAATAAAGAAGAACATTATGCACATTAAAGTACATATAAATGTAATATGTAACATTTTATACAGTCCCCTGTATCAATTTGTGAAAAATGTATCTGCATATTAAAGAAACAAAAGTTTGTGCAGATTGTCAGTTCTCTTTTACTATTATCAAAGTGAAAAGTGTTGAGTTGCATTTTAGTGTCCTTTTATCAGATGATGGGGTGGACTGTTGAAATGGCCACAGTTCTAAATCAGTGTTTCTAAAACCTGTTTTCTACATGGTTGGTCTGCTGATGAAATGTTATGAAATAACCTTGGCATAACAGCCAACGTCTACTGGGAATGAGTCACATGATGTTTCTGCTTTCATCAAACAGGCGCTATGAAAACAATTAATTGAACACAAACCCTGGAAGATGATTTCTGTCAGATGGCAATGTTGCAGCAGTTATTACACATGTTGATTTGCAGCACATTCAAACCTCCTCTACAGCAGGTTTTAGTCTTTGAGCTGGAGCTGTGTCTGTTCTCAAACTACTACAGTTGAGACATAACTTTGGCGATATGAATGCAGTTTTTTTAGTTTATTGACAAGAGCAGGACAGTGCAGACTGAAACCATGAAGAACATTTGAAGCCAGAAATACTTGTCTGAGAATATCATCTTCCTCTTTTTTCTTATGTTCTCCATCTAGGCAGGGCTACGGTGCTTGTGGAGGTGCAGTCTGGCCCTCTGTATCGTGTGATTGGCTACCCTTTCTTCATGTCCTGCAACGTGAGTGGTTTCTCTAACCTGGCAACCCGGCAGGACTTCAGAATCTCCATCTACAAGCCAAACAGACCCACCCGTGAAATCCAGATCATCAGCACAGACGACAACAACTATGCCATGGCAGTGTACGGCGTCCGCGTCAGGGGAGGTGGCATCACTCTGGAGCGCCGGTTAGTGACCTCGGTCCTCTTCCATGGGAAGAGTCTGGAGGAGGGGGACGAGGGCGAGTATGAGTGCCACACCTCAAACTCAGAGTTAGAATATAACGGGACGTACAATGCTAATGCCACATTGAAGGGTAATGTTATTTTTTACTGCCTAAATGACAATACCTTCTTTGTCTGCCATATCTGTATAATTCACAAACCATTACTTAACTAACTCTGGTTACTTGAACTTAATCTGACAATCACATTAACCCCTGCCTACTGTAGTGTTGATGTCCATCCCTCAAGTCCTGTTTCCATAGTGATCAAGGACACCTTGACCACCTCCTACACTGGCCCCGCTTCCTTCAGCCTATCAGAGGGGGGTGCCCTAACCCTGCAATGCCTCGCTTCCAGCAAAACCTTCCAGCACACCCACCTGTCCGTCACCTGGTATCTCCATGGAGACGGGGAGGCCTCGCCCCCTCTGGACTGTGATTTGACGGTGAGTCTGGGTCAGGGGTTTGAGGGACGGTACCAGGCAGGGTTCATTGGTCTGGACAAGCTGGAGGAGGCCAAATACAGGCTGAAGATGGCCAGGATTGAGCTGTCCGACGTAGGGAGGATCTACTGCCATGCCCAGGAGTGGATCCAAGACCCAGACCTGAGCTGGTACCCAATCTCCCATAAAGATGCACAGGCAACCACGTTGGGAGGTCAAAGCCATAGGTGAGAAACACCTCAAGTGTGTTTTTTGCTTCCCAGCTTTAGCCTTGGACCCGATTATGTTTACACATCCATGCAATGTTTTTGTGTTTGTGCTTGGCTAAGAGGAATTATGGGTTAAGAGGACTTATCCACGAATGCTCAGTCCTGCTTTTGTCCGATTTCCTGTAATTAAATTCTGTTTTAGGGTTTCCTGTGTCTCAGAGGTGATTATGAGTGATGAGTTTCCTTTCTGTCTGAGAAGTAGTTGTGAGTGAAATTCTGTCTCTCTCTGTCAGAGGTGGCTCCCGACCAGGGTTCTGGCTCTATGGTAGTACTTGTGACCGTGCTCAAAGCACAGCTCCAGGAGGGGGAGGAGCTGGCCGTGCAGTGTATTGTGGATGCCTAGGGCCTTGCAGGGCATTTTCTCTCTGTGGCCTGGGTCAAAGACAACCAGGAACTGGCCCAGATTGGGCCAACTGGCGTCCTGTCTGTGGGGCCGGAGTACGGTGGGAGAGAGAGCGGGGGCGAGCTGAGAGCTGTGCGGACGGGGGAGAAGACACACCTGCTTACCCTGCGGCACGTCAGAACCCAGGGCTAGGGAGTGTACCACTGCAGGGCCTGGTCACAGGAGAGGGATAGGAACGGGGTCTTCACACAGGGACCCAGCCAGGAGTCAACCACCGAGCCTATCACCATCAGAGCTATAGGTGAGTGACCTGACACTGAGCAGAATCAAAGCTACAAGTGAGTAATCTAGTAAGAAGCCAATCAGAATCAAAGCTACAAGTGAGTAATCTTGTAAGACGCAAATCCAAATCAGAACTACAGATGAGTCATCAGGCCCTGAGTCAGAGTTAGAGGGTGTGTTTGAGTTGTAAAGCTATTGAAGATGAATACAGACAGACGTCGACAGGGGAGATGCATCCACTGTAGTGGTTTTTAAACAGCAAGGCTCAGATCAATATGGCGGTGTGAACACACGTAGCTGTCTTTGTTTATGAAGGTTTTTCTCTACAATGTCGAAATAACCAGTTTAGAGCCTCCGTATCACACACTGACAAACTGTACTGTACAGGTATCAAATATTCATTCATTTGTATATACCCACTGTATACATGAAATTGCTGCAAAGTTAGTTCCAGTTCCAGCCACGTCTTTGGTAACGTTTGTGTGGGTCCAGCAAAAACACTGTAATAATTGGTTGACAATAGAGCCTCCCGCAGTGCAGGCGATGGCTGCAGGATTTTTATTTATTTTATTTTATGTCACCTTTATTTATATTGACTGTACGTTTGTTTATTCCATGTGTAACTCTGTGTTGTTGTTTTTGTCGCACTGCTTTGCTTTATCTTGGCCAGGTCGCAGTTAAAAATGAGAACTTGTACTCAACTAGCCTACCTGGTTAAATAAACGTGAAATAAAAAATAAAAAATAAAAAACAGGTAGACCAGTTGAGAACAAGTTCTCAGTTACAACTGTGACCTGGCCAAGATAGAGCAAAGCAGTGTGACACAAACAACAACACAGAGTTACACATGGAATAAACAAGCGTACAGTCAATAACACAATAGAAAAATCTATGTACAGTGTGTGCAAATATAGTAAGATTAGGGAGGTAAGGCAATAAATAGGCCATAGAGGCGAAATAATTACAATTTAGCATTAACACTGGAGTGATAGATGTAAAGATGATGATGTGCAAGTAGAGATACTGGGGTGCAAAAGAGCAACAACAAAAAAATAACAATATGGGGATGAGGTAGTTGGGTGTGCTGTTTACAGATGGGCTGTGTACAGGATGGGAGAGTGAGTGTGTGTCACCCTGGTGGTCAAACATAACAGAAAAGTGAAAACTAAACATTTGTCTGCCTCATTGATTTCCATTAATATTTAATTTAACTCGGCACAGATTAATTCTTCAAGTTATTGGAGACAGTGTTGGTATATTAACTGAGACATGTAGCATGAGGTAAGCTTTCAGCTCCCACATTATCTATGTAGAAATCAATAACTTTATGGCTGACCACTGTTGTCTCACATGTCAGGTGGATTCGATTGAATCTCCTTGCCCTTACAGCCACTAGTAGAGTTGGCCCTAAAAACCTGACAGTTGTCATCAGTGATATGTCAGCATTGTCCTCGGCCTGCAGAGTCTCTGATAAGGGTGGACCTGAAGAGTCGTGGTATTGAGGTGACAGGGGGGTTTGAGGTGGAGCTGGTGGGTGTCGGTTTCGAGGGCCCTCCCTCCCGGTCACTGTGGCGTGGAGCCTGCAGCGCGAGGGGGGGTCGGCCCCGGACAACATCCTGACACTGTTGCACACCGGTGACATCATGTGGCGCGGCAACCAGAGTAACTACCAGTTGAGGGTGACCACCAGCAAGGGGGAGGTGCATCACATCCTCCACATCATCAGAGCAAGCCGCAGGGAGGCTAGCCCCTCCCCTCTGGATCAGAGCATCAACGCAGTCATACAGATGGAATGCTCCGTTGTCAAGGCAACTTCTAACTCATCCCGCTTCGCTGTCACCTGGTTGGCCCAGAAGAAGGGGGTGGGGAACCAGACCGTCCTCAGCTCAGACCGCGATGCAGTGATAACACTAGGGGAGGAATTAGGCACAGAACAGCAAATCAGTATGAGAAGACGTGAGAGGTGAAGCTTCGAACTAACCATCCGACAAGCCCGTAGCTGGGACAGGGGGAGGTACTACTGTGTGGTGGAGGAGTGGCTACAGGATCCTCACGGCGTATGGTACAAGCTCATGTCCTCTTCTGCAGCTATGGAACTCCGCCTACAAGAGACGGGTGAATTATCCTGATGACAAGGCAACAAAATACTGCTTCGGTAGAAGAACATGCAATGTATATCAGATCTATAGAGTATCTTGTTGTGCTAATTTGCAGTTTCTCTGTCTTGAGTCTCTCTCTTTCTGTCTCTATGTCTCTCTCTCCCAGTGAGTGACCTCAGTGTTAACAAGACAGATCTGGACATGGAGGTCAGAGAGGGGAAGCGGGTGGAGCTGACCTGCACTTTGACCTCAGGTGACCCTGCCTCTCTCTACGCACTCACCTGGTTCTACATGAGGCGTGGCTCCTCCTCCTCTCACAGGGTACCCCTGGTGATTCTAGGCCATGATGGCACCCTGAAATACCCAGATGACAACCAAGGGCTCCAGGCCCAGAAGGGGAGGCTGATTTTCTCCAGGAACACTCATGGTACCTTTCTGCTGTGGAGTTTACCAGTGCCATGTGCATCAGTACAAGTACAGTCATGACGGCAACTGGGAATGTAGCACCTCCAACCAATCAGGCAGTGCCAACCTCACTGTATGACGACCAATAGGTATGATGTCATAATTTATGAGTCCATGATGTCGGACTATACAAATACAACTGAATCACAATATGTTGGTTTTTATCTTACCTTCCTCTGTTCTCTCCCTCTCCAGAACGTGAGTCTGAGTTGCTGTCTGATTCCCCACTGGATTAGTTATACTCATCTTCATCCCTCTTGTCTGTATCCTGGCAATTGTCATCATGATGCTGTCAATCAAGCTGAAGAGGCGGGGTACAGCTGGAAACAAGAAACAAGCCAACTCTCTGTGGGTGGAGGAAAACACACTGAAGCCATGCCCAGAAGAATGAGAACAGAGGAGAGGTGAGGAGGGAGATAGAGAGAGGATGAGAAGAGCTAAGGAAATAGGAGGAGCACATAAGAGAGGAGAAGAAATGAGGGGACAAAAGGAGAGGATGTGAGACGGGGAAGGATGATAAGATGGGGACGGGGGGATAAGTGAGAGAATAGGAAAGGAGATAAGGGAGAGCTGAACAGCATTCAAACTTTTTTCATTTTTAAGTGATTGATTTTTAATTCCAAGCAGATTTTTAATTGTTAACACAAAAGGATTTACATTTACTTCCTTTACGCAGAATTGGAACTTGAAATGTACATTGGCGAAGAAGATCAAGGCAGAAACAACATTTGATTTTGATGTAAACCGTCCAGAGCTGGTTTTTAGGGGGTAATGGACATTTTTACACAGAGTGGAACAGGAGAACCCAAGAGCAGACTCAGACGAGAGGACTGGGATGAAGTAACCAAGGAATGTATTTAAACATGAGGAAGATGGAGTGCAGGCCAGGGAAAGCTCAGGTGGGTTGCAGGAAACTAGGTGCGGAGGCTGGAGCGACAGGGGTTGAGACAGGGTAAGCAGGTCCGGAGGGCATCCAAGGAAGTAGTAGAGTGGGGAATCCAGGACAGAGTAGCAGGGTGACGAGACGTTGAACTGGAGCCAGGGACCAGAGTCAGAGCGGGCGGAATGAGCAGAGATTACGATCTGGCAGTATGGAAGTGGCAGGACTGTGTATTTGTAGAGGTCTTGATTATGGAACAGGTTGCAGCTGGAGGGGGTCAGCTCTGACACCAGCACACCTGTCTCCACCCACACAATCACACAGACCCACACACACACAGAGAGAGAGAGAGAGAGAGAGAAGGAGAGGGAGAGAGAACTGGGGTAGTGGCGGCGGGTCAAGGAGACACAGGATGAGCAGTAGAGGGTGTTGCAGGAGCAGATGTGACAAAAATAGACTTTTGGATGCAGTTTTTTTTATGTAGTTTTACTTCTCCTTTAAAATATTGAGTTAGTGTTCTCTGATGACTCAAAGCCCCAGACTCGCTGACTAGCAGATGCGCTGAAACCTTTGATCATAAATCTGATCATTAACTTTGTATGAACGAGTTGTTCAAAAAATATTACATTTATGAATTGTTGAAAGGTATTCCGCCATGTACTGTACTCATCAACATTTTGCCTCAAGAATGGATGGGTTTTATTTCTTAACTTGTTTGAGTTGGGAATGCTAAATAAACTTTTGAAGCACTTCTAAACGAACTCTAAGATAGTGTTTATGATATCACAAACATGTCAGACCAAAAGTAATTTATATACCATTCCTGTCAGACATGTACCATTTGTAAAGTTGCTGGTGTTTATCTGGTTTGTAATAAATATAGTTAGAATAAACGTATTCTTATTCGCCAAATACAACAGGTTTAGTGTCACACCCTGATCTGTTTCACCTGTTCTTGTGATTGTCTCCACCCCCTTCAGGTGTCGCTTGTTTTCCCCGGTGTATATATCCCTGTGTTTCCTGTCTCTCTGTGCCAGTTCATCTTGTATGTCCAAGTCAACCAGTGTGTTTTTCCTGTGCTCCTGCTTTCTATTCTCTTTTTGCTAGTCCTCCCGGTTTTGACCCTTGCCTGTTTCTGGACACTGTACCTGCCTGCCTGACCATTCTGCCTGCCTTGACGTCGAGGCTGCCTGCCACTCTGTACCTCCTGGACTCTGATCTGGTTTTGACCTTTTGCCTGTCCACGACCATTCTCTTGCCTACCCCATTTGGATCAATAAACATCTAAAACTCCAACCATCTGCCCCCTGTGTCTGCATCTCGCCTTGTGCCCTGATATGTAAACCTTACAGTGAAATGCTTACTTACAAGCCCTTACAACAATGCAGTTTTAAGAAAAATATGTTAGGTAAAAAAAAATAGAAAAAAAGAAAATTAATTAAAGTAAATAATTAAAGAGCAGCAGTAAAATAACAATAGCAAGGCTATATACAGGGTGTACCGGTTGTTGAGGTAAGTGAGGTAATATGTACGTGTAGAGTTAAAGTGACTATGCATAGATAATAAACAGAGAATAGCAGCAGTGTAAACTTGGCGCTCTGGTACCACTTGCCGTGCGGTAGCAGAGAGAACAGTCTATGACTAGGGTTGCTGGAGTCTTGACAATTTTTAGCTCTGACATGCCTGGTATAGAGGTCCTGAATGGCAGGAAGCCTGGCTCCAGTGATGTACTGGGCCGTACGCAATAGCCTCTGTGCCTTGTGGTCGTAAGCCGAGCAATTGCCATACCAGGCAGTGATGCAACCAGTCAGGATGCTCTCGATGGTTCAGCTGTAGAACATTTTGAGGCTCTGAGGACCCATGCCAAATCTTTTTAGTCTCCTGAGGGGGAATATATTTTGTCGTGCCCTCTTCACAACTGTTTTGGTGTGCTTGGACCATGATAGTTTGTTGGTGATGTGGACACCAAGGAACTTGAAGCGCTCAACCATTAAATTGATCAGAAATACAAGTGTAGACATTGTTAATGTTGTAAATGACTATTGCAGACTATTGGAATATCTACATAGCCGTACATAGGCCCATTATCAGAAACAATCACTCCTGTGTTCCAATGGCACGTTGTGTTAGCTAATCCAAGTTGATCATTTTAAAAGGCTATTATGCAATTATGCAATTATGTTAGCACAGCTGAAAACTGTTGTGCTGATTAAAGAAGCAGTACAACTGGCCTTCTTTAGACTAGTTGAGTATCTGGAACATCAGCATTTGTGGGTTCGATTACGTCTCCAATTTACAGTAGCAACTACAGTGAAAGAATACCATGCTATTGTTTGAGGAGAGTGCACAATGTTGAACATAAAAAGTTATTAATAAACAAATGATGCATATTTGGGCAGTCTTGATACAACATTTTGAACAGAAATGCAATGGGTCCGGTAGAGGTTAAATATCCCTACAAGTGCTGCCTGAAATGTGCACTTTGGATCGTGTTTTTAAGGACACGCCACAAATATTCCCACCCCTCCCATCTGATTGCAAGCATGCTGATGTAAGACAGGTAAATTACAGAATTACAGAGGAAAATAAAGCCCTGAATCTCAGTGAAACATCTCACTCTAGTGGAGACTTTGTGCAGAGTCGCTTTACCGAAATCAGTCTTTATATTAATTTATAATATTTGTAGTAGTTACACTATTCTACAAAATAAAGCCATCACTTTATTATATCAATTATATTGGAACATGGAGCTTGGAGCATCTTAGAAATATTCTGCACTATACCTGGGAGCTGTCTGGTGTACCTTTACCCGAGAGGAGTGCTTCAGCATCATCTTTCTGTTTGTATGTGTGTCTGTACAGTACGTGTGTGAGTTTCTGAGAGTGCTGAGACTTCTAGCAGATGCTGCTCCTGCACAGTGGTATGCCGGAGGTAAGGGGATGAGAACATCACCTACAGAGGAAGACTATCAGCATGGGACTGCTCTCTCTCTCTCTCCATCCCTCCCTCTCCCTCTCTCTCTGCATTCAGCCTATCACTGTTTAACACAGCACAGCTGTGTGGCAGTGTGGGAGGGAATAGACTCCATCACTTACTGCTCTCGCACTTTTGAGAAAAAGGACTCAGACACCAGGTTCTTACATTACAGGAGATGTTCCTGGCAAATCAAATGAGTGTGTACCAGCCTGTAAAAAGTAGGGTGAGAATGTAAGGGTAAAAGTTACCTTAGGTAAAAAGATGTGTGCAACTTATAAGATAGAGTAGAGTAAAAAGGTATGATAATAAGCTGTGAATAGACGGTGAAGTGGTGATAGTTGAAAATGTAAAACAGAACACACAACCTGCCCTACTGACACGTACATGTCTGTGCTCTATGTGCGTTTTGATGCTTGCTGTTAAAACCCTCCCATTGCTCTACAGCCCAGTAGAATAACAAGGGGAGATTCTTCAGAATAAAAACACTCCTAAACTTTCCCTTTCAACTCTTCTGCCCACTAATGTTGCTATGGCAGCTCTGACAGTAAAAATGATGTACAGACCATTTCTCAGAGTCAGAGTCAATCGTGTGTCAGTGTGTGTGTGTTTATCCTGAATCCTTTCCACTGTAGAATACATCATAGAGAAGTGAAAAGGGATATATTTAGAGAGGATGTCTCCCCATGATGGTTGGTGTTAAAATAAAGCTATCGACAGATGGCCTAGCCAGTATGGCAGTACAAATTAAATCTTCATGGAAAAGAACATGATCAAGTCTTTGTCTCTTTCTCTCTCTTTTCCCTCCATCCCTCTCTGTCTGATTCTGGATTTGTCACCTCTGTGTTCTGGATAAAGTGCAGTGAAGGTTTCAGTGTCATCTCCATGCTGTGATCCATGGGTGCAACTTTCACTGGGGACGGGGGAGACATGTCCCCTCTACATTTTGAACCCCCCTTCCAAAACAAGGCCTACTCTATTTAATTGAGACCACACGCGCACCTGATCTCGCAGGTATGGCTACTGAACTGGAGGCAGCATGAATGATGACAGAGACACTTGCTACATTTTGCATAGTCCTATGGGATATAGCCTACCTTTGAGGAGGACGATTTGCAGACACAGACAAATAAATGGATAATCCATACTTATTGAAAATGAAAAGCCTAACTTATGTGCGCCTTTTCCTTTTCCATCATGATCACATTTTTTGTTTGCACTTCGACTCACGTTGGTTGAGCGCCCTCCATTTCTTTTCATTGTCAATATTTATTTACAGACACTGCAGTAAACTACAGTCTAATCCTATTTAAGTTAATTTTATATTCAAGTTAACTGCCATGTGATTCTCCGACCATGTAGGCAGCCTAGTCTATTTCATTGAGACCACACATTACTAGGAGCAAATAGGAACTTAAACTCTCACGCCAAACTAGGATAGGTAGGCTACTGTTGAAGCAGCGAATTCTGTGTGTGAATAACGCAAAAAATATGTGCTTTTATTACAATAGGTAGGCTAAGGTAAACAAAGCTGTGGGACAACCAAATCTGTGGGACAACCAAAATATTTTCATCCCAAAATCGTCTTTCTGACAGCCCGTTCCCTCCGGCAGCATGAAAAATGCAGACCCTGTCACAGTGATCTGTGTGGAGACCACAGGTCCAGCGGGCATCCTGCGGAATGTAGCCCTCTAGTGCATTCAATACACAACACTATGCTCATCAGGTCGTAGCAGGATCAGATGGTGACAGGGGTCCCAGCAGTGTCAGGCAGCCAAAGAGGACCAGTCTGTGACAGAGGTGAGGTAAATTATTGCAGATACAACACTTTATTCTCTCTGTTGAGCAAACATGGGACAAGTCAGATTCTATTTTAAGGCAGTCTGTCCAACCGCAAAAGTTTATCTCCAAACTGTATCAAAGTTTGATAGAGGCTTTTCCCGATGACACAAAACATTTACAAAAAAAATGTGAGGAAAACCTGGGAGATGCTATTGATGATGTTGAATGGATACAGATATGTTAGAATGCCCAATCATGTTCATAATGTCAGACATAAATTACTGCAGATTAACTTCTTGACGCTACCCATCCCTTAAGCGGGATAATTGTCAACAGCAACCGCTGAATAACATAGCGCCACAGTCAAATAATATGACTAAAAATATTCATATTCATGAAATCACAAGTGCAATATTGCAAAACACAGTTTAGCCTTTTGTTAATCCACCTGTCGTCTCAGATTTTGAAATTATGCCTTACAGCGAAAGCAATCCAAGCGTTTGTGTAAGTTTATCGATCGCATGACAAAACATTAAGTACACTTAGTATCAGGTAGCTTGGTCACGAAAATCAGAAAAGCAATCAAATTAATCGTTTACCTTTGATGATCTTCGGATGTTTTCACTCACGAGACTCCCAGTTACACAACAAATGTTCCTTTTGTTCCATAAAGATTATTTTTATATCCAAAATACCTCCGTTTGTTTGACGCATTATGTTCAGAAATCCACAGGAAAGAGCGGTCACGACAACGCAGACGAAAATTCCAAATAATATCCATAATGTCCACAGAAACATGTCAAACGTTTTTTATAATCAATCCTCAGGTTGTTTTTAAAATATACTGTATATTCAATAATATTTCAACCGGGAGTGTAGGTTTTTCAATAGGACAGGGAGAAACAATGGCCGCTTTACTCTGTTGCGCAAAACTCACTCTGAGAGCCCCCACCTATCCACTAGGCATGCATAGGAACAGAGAGGTTTCAAAATAAGAGGCAGTTCCTGATTGGATTTTCCTCAGGTTTTCGCCTGCAATATCAGTTCTGTTATACTCACAGACAATATTTTGACAGAAAACAAAAACAAAAACAAAAATACTGCCCCCTACACGCAAAAGGTTAAAACCATCCATAGAAGGTACTATAAGCCAGTGAAACTGAATATCATGCACTCAATAATGCTATTATTCTGCTGGACGTGTAAAGCACAAAAGGGACATAATATTATTTCCATATGTTGTGTTCTTGTGAAGGCTGGCTGAATTCTGTCAAAGAGTATGTTATTTTATCTCAGCATGTCTATAGCATGTCTCCCTGTTTTAGTTTTTTTCAACTTTCATTCAACTTTGTTTTCTAAACCTTTCCCTTGAGATATATAAAAAAAGATGGGAAGGAAGTTGTGTTGGGGAGAGAGTTGAGTTATTGACAAGACTGGTGGGGGTCGGGCATGTAGGAGGCTCGGGTTGGCTGGGTGTTCTGGCTGAAATTTGATTCAGACGATGTCTTAAAGACAATCAAAAGTTTTCTTTGTACTTTATTTGTAGGAGTTGTTCATTTTCTAGGCTATTGGTTCAAGGTGCAACACAAAATTGATTGATGAATTATCATGGATCTGGTTCAGTCTTAACAATCACTTAAACATATTTAATCATCTCTTACCTAGCTTGATGACTGTGGGCATTTTTGCTTACTTTTTGTTGTTCTAAATATAAATGGCTAGACGGGCCATGTGTCATATTAGATTGTGTAGAAATTCAGGAAATGTGCTTTATATGCCCCCAAAAATGGGAGTGCCCCCAGAGCCCCTGCCAAGTTATGTAAATAGCACTGCTGGGTGATTTAAAAAGTAATAGTCAATCGATCAATAATATAATAATACTCATTTTTAATATACAATATGTAGAATCTATGAGAATAGAAAGGCTCATAACTTTTGCGTAACATCACAGCACAGTTGAAAAATATATGGCAAATAGAAATCAAAACTGGATGGTATACAGAGATAGATGGGAGGGGTTGAGTGGAGCTGAAGACAGGGACTGGATGGTATACAGAGATAGATGGGAGGGGTTGAGTGGAGCTGAAGACAGGGACTGGATGGTATACAGAGATAGATGGGAGGGGTTGAGTGGAGCTGAAGACAGGGACTGGATGGTATACAGAGATAGATGGGAGGGGTTGAGTGGAGCTGAAGACAGGGACTGGATGGTATACAGAGATAGATGGGAGGGGTTGAGTGGAGCTGAAGACAGGGACTGGATGGTCTTCAGAGTTAGATGGGAGGGGTTGAGTGGAGCTGAAGACAGGGACTGGATGGTCTTCAGAGATAGATGGGAGGGGTTGAGTGGAGCTGAAGGATGGGACTAAAAACCAACAAAATGTAGCTATTGTAAAATATATTGTGTACGAAAAATGTATATAGCATGTATAAGCTAGAAGTAGAATTCTAAGTGTTGTTGTCCTTTAGTTTACGCAAATTGGGGGAGGGATGGTAAAATAATAATAAAATAATAAAGTAAAATATACCGTTCAAAAGTTTGGGGTCAGCTTCATTAAATAGTACCCGCAAAACACCAGTCTTAACAGTGAAGAGGCAACCCACAGGACAGTGCCTCTGTCCAGTGTCTGTGTTCTTTTGCCCATCTTAATCTTTTATTTTTATTGGCCAATCTGAGATATCACTTTTTCTTTGCAACTCTGCCTAAAACACCAGCATCCCGGCGTTTGTACTTGTCCTCTTGATCAGTTATGCACCGGGGCCTAGACAGCTTGACAGAAATGGTAGCAGGTGAATGTTGAACTTTTGTTTCACACATATCCAGATGATGCCGCGTACTATTTTGTGCAATGACGCTATGACGCAATGACGCTATCGGTGTGATCAAGGCGTTAGCGAGCATGCTTGCGAAAACAGCAGTTTAGTAAAAAACTAGCAGTATTTTAAAAAACTAGCAGTCCGTTCTGGGTCACACTATATTTGAATAGTCTGGATTAGGGATGGGCAACTTTGATGAGGGCGCACAGAAGATTTAGCAATTTTATAACTAATTTCATGCAATTTTACTCATTTTGTCATATTGTGGAGGCAAATGTTTGCAGTTTTTAATATGATAACTAATGATCAATGGGCCCCACCCCGGTCGGTAATTTGACCATGCTAACTACAAGTTTAGATAGCTGGCCGCTAGACTAATTTACCAATCTAAAAAATAATTGCTGACTTGGGCTAATTAAGTGACTGCTGATGCACAACCAAATTTCGAAATTGCACATTGTGTATCCTATTACTCTAACTCCCAACAGTAAGTTGAGACCCCAAATGACTAATGAATAAACTTGCTAAAGTGCCAAAATTCAGCATTTTGACATATCCCTCCGTCCGCCCTTTATGACTTCCAGGAAGATATTATTTTTATTTTTGGGGGGGGAATTTTTACCCCATTTTTCTCCCCAATTTCATAGAATCCAATTGTTGTAGTAGCTACTATCTTGTCTCATCGCTACAACTCCCGAGCCCGGAAGCCAGCCGGGCTTTGCTTTGACAAAGTCATTTCTGAAGATTATTATCATTTTAAGATCAACTCTGTCACGTGAACTTAACTGTCGTTTTCATGAGGTGAAACTATTCCTTTTAAAATATTTTTTTTAAATCTTGAGATTTTTTATTAAGTTGAACATGTGCTGTTTACGACAACAGCTTGTTAAAACACATTTTGTTCACCAAGTTACACATCTCAAAAGGCCCAGATTTGGCGGAACTACCCAACTATTCCTACTATTACTGTTCCCATCTGAACTAGAGGGCGTGGCTGTGCCCCCGTGCCCCTACTTCCACCGTCTCTTTAACAGTTAATCCACTACTCTGTTCTATCAACTTTTCAATCACTGCAGGATGTGCGCTTATGTGTGTATGTGTGTGAGTCTGTTGATGCATGCAGCATGTGTGTGTGTCGGCTACATTTTGGCCCATGAATGGGGGAGTGTGGTTATGTTTTTGTTAATGTCTGAGTTTGTCTCTGAGCCTTTGTGTGTGTGTCTATTTTGAGTTTGCTTATGTGTATATTTTTGTCTGGGTGTGTGTTTTCTGTGTACTTGTGTGAGTGTGTGCTTGTGTATGGGCATAGGACACCCTGTGATTTCAGAGTATTCTCTAACAGTGTTTGATCAAACCCCCACCCACAGTGACTACCCAGGAGGACACTGGCAGCTCTGTAACGAGTCTCTCTCTCTCTCTCTCTCTCTCTCTCTCTCTCTCTCTCTCTCTCTCTCTCTCTCTCTCTCTCTCTCTCTGTGTGTGTGGTAAATACACTGAGGAAGCCAAGCCAGGGGGGGGCATATTACAACCTGTGTTGTAATAACTGCGTTGTTTACTCTATAACCTGTTAGTTCACATGCCTTGCCTCCGTGATATACAGGCCTAAAGGCAGAGACAATAAGTACACTCAGTGACAGAATAAATTCAACCACACCTTTGTTTCATCACAAAACCGGAGAGCAACCTCTGTCCAGTGAAGTTCACAAAGCATATTGCATGTAACAATCAGTTACATGACCTACAGCATGATCAAGACAGTTCATGTTTCCTACATTTTCGGACTACTAAACAACTATTGATTTAGAACCACTGCAAATATAACAGGAGCTGCCTCCACTATTGCAGCACCATTTCAACCTCAACATCATCAAATCACCTATGCTTAGTCTAATACAGTAACAACTAAAAGATACCAAAAATGACTTAGTCTAATCAACGTGAGCTAAATGTGATGTGGCTGTCCATGGTTCTGATTTGTGTGTGTGTGTGTGCGTGTGTGTGTGTGTGTGTGTGTGTGTGTGTGTGTGTGTGTGTGTGTGTGTGTGTGTGTGTGTGTGTGTGTGTGTGTGTGTGTGTGTGTGTGTGTGTGTGTGTGTGTGTGTGTGTGCAAGTATAAAAACATGTTGACTCACCCTGAAACGCCAATGCCATCCTCCTCTCTTTCACGTTGAAGAAACAGTATATGACTCTGTCATACAGTACACTCTTTAATTTTTTGTTGTCCTAGGCTACCTGGCTAAAGTGCTTGCTCGCTAGCCTAACTCATGGGCAATGTTAGCTAGTTAACATTAGCTATCTACATCTAGCTACATATTGAACTTCCATCCTCTCAGTCCAGGGGCACAATGTATTTTATGGTTTGATCAGAATGGCCACAAGTCCAAATCTCTATCTCCATCCATGACTAATTTAGGAAAGGGATAATTTTATCTAGCTAGCTAGCCACCGGAGGACAACGACACAACGAGATGCAACAATTCAAGTTGTTTCTATCGATTATGTATTCCTCTGTGATAGGAGTGAAGACAAATCCAAACTGGCTTCCCATGACACTTTTTTTGGTGCACCAGGACCATTCACAGTTGAGCTCATCGCTGATTGGCTATTATTTTCAAATAAAATTATCAAGGGAGGCCAAATGCTCGCTGGCTTCCATTGCATTCAATGCCACGGACTGTAACAATGTCATACTCTTTATGACCAGACGGCATAAGACAGATGGCGTACATATGCAGAGACACAGGGTTGCTGTTTCGCTCGCTCAGGTGCTTTCTCTGGTGAGATACACTATATATACAAAGGTATGTGGACACCACTTCAAATGAGTGGATTCTGCTATTTCAGCCACACCCATTGCTGAAAGGTGTATAAAATCGAGCATACAGACATGCAATCTCCATAGACAAACATTGGCAGTAGAATGGCCTTACTGAAAAGCTCAGACACCATCATAGGATGCCACCTTTCCAACAAGTCAGTTTGTCAAATTTCTGCCCTGCTAGAGCTGCCCAGGCAACTGTAAGTGCTGTTATGGTGAAGTGGAAATGTCTAGGAGCAACAATGGCTCAGCCGCCAAGTGGTAGGCCAGAAATGCTCATAGAACGGGACCGCCGAGTGCTGAAGCACGTAGCACGTAAAAATGGTCTGTCCTCGGTTGCAACACTCACTACCGAGTTCCAAACTGCCTCTGGAAGCAACGTCATCACAGGAACTGTTCATCGGGAGCTTCATAAAATGGGTTTCCATGGCTGAGCAGCCGCACACAAGCATAAGATCACCATGCTCAATGCCAAGCATCGGCTGGAGTGGTGTAAATCCCACCACCATTGGACTCTGGAGCAGTGGAAACGTCTTCTCTGGAGTGATGAATAACACTTCTGGCAGTCCGATGGACAAATCTGGGTTTGGCAGGAGAACTCTACCTGCCCAAATGCATAATGCCAACTGTAATGTTTGGTAGAGGAGGAATAATGGTCTGGGGCTGTTTTCCATGGTTCGGGCTAGGCACCCTTAGTTCCAGTGAAGGGAAATCTGAACTCTACAGCCTACAATAGACGATTCGGTGCTTCCAATTTTGTGGGAATAGTTTGGGGAAGGCCCTTTCCTATTAATGACCATGATTTGGAAGGAGATGTTTGACGAGCAGGTGTCCACATACCTTTGGTCATGTAGTGTACATTCAGTGTGTTGTGAAATTATGAAAACACAGAGAGATGAAAGATAAATTACGTTGTGTTTTTTTGGTGCATGTTTTGGGGAAGCCTTGCTACCCTTGGCTCCATGAATACAAACTGCTCTCTCTTTCCTTTTCTGTCACAGTCATCTGTCACACTGGGTTGTGGAATTACCATATGTTGAATCCCTCTCTCTGCTGAGTGTCTCTCTGCTGAGTGTCTCTCTGCTGAGTGTCTATCTGCTGAGTGTCTCTCTGCTGAGTGTCTCTCTGCTGAGTGTCTATCTGCTGAGTTTCTCTCTGCTGAGTCTCTCTCTGCTGACTCTCTCAGCTGGGTGTTTCTCAGCTGGGTGTTTCTCAGCTGAGTCCCTCTCTGCTGAGTCCCTCTCTGCTGAGTCTCTCTCTGCAGAGTCTCTCTCTGCTGAGTCCCTCTCTGCTGAGTGTCTCTCTGCTGAGTCCCTCTCTGCTGAGTGTCTCTCTGCTGAGTCCCTCTCTGCTGAGTGTCTCTCTGCTGAGTGTCTCTCTGCTGAGTCCCTCTCTGCTGAGTCCCTCTCTGCTGAGTGTCTCTCTGCTGAGTCCCTCTCTGCTGAGTCCCTCTCTGCTGAGTGTCTCTCTGCTGAGTCTCTCTCTGCTGAGTCCCTCTCTGCTGAGTGTCTCTCTGCTGAGTGTCTCTCTGCTGAGTGTCTCTCTGCTGAGTCCCTCTCTGCTGAGTCCCTCTCTGCTGACTGTCTCTGCTGAGTGTCTCTCTGCTGAGTGTCTATCTGCTGAGTTTCTCTCTGCTGAGTTTCTCTCTGCTGAGTCTCTCTGTGCTGAGTTTCTCTCTGCTGAGTCTCTCTCTGCTGAGTCTCTCTCTGCTGACTCTCTCAGCTGGGTGTTTCTCAGCTGGGTGTTTCTCAGCTGAGTCCCTCTCTGCTGAGTGTCTCTCTGCAGAGTGTCTCTCTGCTGAGTGTCTATGTGCTGAGTTTCTCTCTGCTGAGTCTCTCTCTGCTGAGTATCTCTCTGCTGAGTGTCTCTCTCTGCTGAGTCTCTCTCTGCTGAGTTTCTCTGCCTAGTCTCTCTCTGCCTAGTCTCTCTCTGCTAAGTCTTTCTCTACTGAGTTTCTCTGTTGAGTGTCTCTCTGCTGAGTCTTTCTCTGCTGAGTCTCTCTGTTTAGTGTCTATCTCTGCTGAGTCTCTCTGCTGAGTCTCTCTCTGCTGAGTGTCTCTCTCTGCTGAGTCTCTCTCTGCTGAGTTTCTCTGCCTAGTCTCTCTCTGCCTAGTCTCTCTCTGCTGAGTCTTTCTCTGCTGAGTGTCTCTCTCTGCTGAGTCTCTCTGCTGAGTCTCTCTCTGCTGAGTCTTTCTCTGCTGAGTCTCTCTGTTGAGTGTCTCTCTGCTGAGTCTCTCTCTCTGCCGAGTCTCTCTCTGCTGAGTCTCTCTCTGCCGAGTCTCTCTCTGCTGAGTCTCTCTCTGCTGAGTCTCTCTGTGGCTGCCTGGGTATTCTGTCTGTGTTTTAAGACAGTAGACACGGTCAGAATTCTGCAATTGGGAAGGAAATAATGAGCATATGAGCATCAACCTCTCACTCTGTGATACACACATACGCAAGGGCACACACACACACACACACACACACACACACACACACACACACACACACACACACACACACACACACACACACACACACACACACACACACACACACACACAAACACTTTCAAGCAACACCAATTAGTAATAGTTTGAGTAGTGTGTAGCATTAAATGTAGGAGTAAGGTTTCAGTTACTTTTATAGCCTGTTTAAATTCTGTGACTGTCTCTCTCCATCTCTCACTCAGCCTCTCTCTCTCTCTCTCTCTCTCTCTCTCTCTCTCTCTCTCTCATTACTTCTTCTCCTCGTTTCACCCCTCTCTTTCTCTCTGGAATCCATCTAACACACTGCCAAAATCAGGACTGTACAGTCTTTCTGACTCGCTCTCTCATATCTGACGTTGATCCCCGGACACACTGCCTGCTGCTAGAGAAATCTGAAAAGCCCAAAACAAAAAACGCTTAAATGGTGCAATATGGAGTAATCGTCTGTTTTCTTCACTGTCAGGGGAGCTCTTAGGAACTAGCAACTCTCAGGAACTCCCTACTCTATAGCCCACTCTCCATCAAGGGAATAAATAGGGTAGTTTAGTGGTGCAAGTCAAATGTATCGAAGGGCTATTGTATTGCATTCTGGAGTTGGCAGGTACTGACTCCTTAACATGCACCTGTTAGAGTAAATTCCAATAAATGTATAGTATTCACTGTCTGTGGCAACCCACTGTTTCTGAATAGATTTATTCAGTTCCTCAGCTTGGCTGTTGTGTCAATGCCTGAAGGCTAGCTTTACTATGGGCTGTCAGAGGCCTGTTTCAGGCTCTGCAGTGTGTGTGTGTGTGTGTGTGTGTGTGTGTGTGTGTGTGTGTGTGTGTGTGTGTGTGTGTGTGTGTGTGTGTGTGTGTGTGTGTGTGTGTGTGTGTGTGTGTGTGTGTGTGTGTGTGTGTGCGTGTGTGCGTGTCTGCCTGCCTGTCGTCCTGCATGAGTGCGTGTGCAGCGTTGTTGTTGACGCTTCTGTAATCGTTTTTGAAAGACGTTGTCTGTCGCCATCTGACAGCTTTACAAAGCACTGTATTGATGGATGCGTGGGAATGGAATTAGACCATCATTATTATATCTGCAGTAGCCATTTTAGTTCGTGCCAGGAGTTGCATAAATAAAACAATACATCTAAAACCAGACAAACTTGATAAGTTACACTCTTTCTCCACAAACAAGAGCAAGAGGGCATGGGAAGCCTCACCCTTTTCTACTTCTCTCTAGTCATGTAGCCTCTCCTTCCTACTCCTCTTTTATCCTCTTTCATATCTTTCAATCATTGGACAGATGACATGTTTTTGTATGTATTCATACTGTAGGTCCGTAAGTAACGTTTGCTCCCTTTGCAGTACAGTGCCCACATTTCTAATGGTTTTCTTCAGTTTTTTTCTCTATGCTATTCTCCTTAGGCCACTCTGCTAAACAAGTGAACCCACTGTAGCTGTCCCTGTTCTGCAGACACACGACACAGAATCTACATTTTAAGGACAAACAGTCTGGTCTCATAGGCTTAACAGCATAAACAACATTCTGCTGATGCTTGTAAGTTGTATGTGACTGTTAGAGCTTTACAAAGGGAGCACTCTGAGTCCACACACACACACACACACACACACACACACACACACACACACACACACACACACACACACACACACACACACACACACACACACACACACACACACACACACACACACACACACACACACACTAATCATGCAGCCTCTCTAGTTACTATGATAACTGGCATCATTCCCTGCAGAATTATTCGTTGTTTGCATGCTGTTTGGCGTATCTGATGTTGGCTTTGACAATGCTTCCATCTGCCTTTTAGCTCCGGGATCAGAGGAAGGGAAAATGTCACCCAGACCCAAAAACATTAGCTCAGTCAGTTTTATCTGCCAACACAAGTACCAATTCAGCTCAACCCATATCGGACCATCTATCAGTCACTCTCAGCCAAGTCAAACCCTAATCTAACAATGCGTTATCCACTACCTCTTACAGACTAAACTTACATCTGACACTCCATCAGTTTGGCCACAAATGCTTTTTTCTGCTGCGAGAGGAGAGGGGACAGATGGAGGGGAGAGAAATGTCACAGTCGATGTGACATTACCCACACTGTACCCTGTTGCTGCTCTTACCATTTTTGAGAGAGGGAGGAAGAGCGAGGAGAGAGAGGAGAGAGAGCAGAGAGAGAGGAGAGATGAGAGGGAGGGACGGAGAATGAGAGAATGACATTGCGGTTTACATTCTCTGTGTGTATGTCTCTGTAGGTCTTTCTTTCACATGCCAGGTTGCATGTCTGCATTCTCACCCCAGTCTCTCTTCACGTGAGGAAAAGTAAGCATCTCTACAACTAGGGCTGTGGCGGTCACAAAATCTTGTCAGCCGGTGATTGTCAATTAAATAACTGCTGATCTCACGGTAATTGACTGTTAATTAACATAAACATATTTTGCATCTCCTGGCTTCCAGACATAGCCTACAAGCCACTGATGCAGACCTGCGGAACATCTACATTTTAAAAAGTCTAATAAATCCATGTAATATACCCTACACCTTCCCAATAAATCCATTCTTTTTTTAAATTTTAGACAGGTCTTAAGAAACATGATATGAAGAAGATGTAGTCTATTTATAGCATACTTTGAGCTGTCCTTATGTTAGGTCCTGATCTGGCTATGCCATATGGCTGTGGGCTACACTCACATAGCAGACAAGATTTGCTTAGAATTCCGTGGCATTATTTTCTAGTATAAAGAATACAATTGTACAAAGCTGAATGAAATAGAAAGTATATTTTCTTCAAATGACTTGAGGGAGTGTGCACATGCTACTATTCTGTGTTGAGTGGTTAACAAAGACACAGGTACTCCTATATGCTTAATTACTATGTAACTTTAGTTGTGAAACAAACTTTGAGCTATATGTTTTGATATTTACATTTACATTTACATTTAAGTCATTTAGCAGACGCTCTTATCCAGAGCGACTTACAAATTGGTGCGTTCACCTTAAGACATCGAGTGGAACAGCCACTTTACAATATTGCATCTAAATCTTTCAAGGGGGGTGAGAAGGATTACTTTATCCTATCCTAGGTATTCCTGAAAGAGGTGGGGTTTCAGGTGTCTCCGGAAGGTGGTGATTGACTCCGCTGTCCTGGCGTCGTGAGGGAGTTTGTTCCACCATTGGGGGGCCAGAGCAGCGAACAGTTTTGACTGGGCTGCGCGGGAACTGTACTTCCTCAGTGGTAGGGAGGCGAGCAGGCCAGAGGTGGATGAACGCAGTGCCCTTGTTTGGGTGTAGGGCCTGATCAGAGCCTGGAGGTACTGAGGTGCCGTTCCCCTCACAGCTCCGTAGGCAAGCACCATGGTCTTGTAGCGGATGCGAGCTTCAACTGGAAGCCAGTGGAGAGAGCGGAGGAGCGGGGTGACGTGAGAGAACTTGGGAAGGTTGAACACCAGACGGGCTGCGGCGTTCTGGATGAGTTGTAGGGGTTTAATGGCACAGGCAGGGATATATTTATATATTTAATATATTTATTTAAATGATTAAAATATTACATATTTAATACATTCTAAGGCTGCGTGAAAGGCATGAGCTCTTCTTAGTTTTTTTTCGCAGGCTGTACACACTTCATCAGTCTCTCATTCCCAATTTGAGAAGCACTTGATAATGCCTCCAATTTCCCTGCAGCATCCCTTTTGTGTGGCCGTAATGCCCCCTAAAAAAATCATGCCTTTTGCGGCCAGTGGCCGTTGTGGCCTTGGGCTCAATATAATCATTTAATTCCCTTCTCCCTGCATGCTGCATGTTCCGAAGCACCTCTCAATCACATGACTTGCCATCACGTGATCGGGTCTTTCTCACAGGCTACAAGTGAAGACAGACACATCGGGGACGCAACTGGGTGGCAGGGTAGCCTAGTGGTTAGAGCGTTGGACTAGTAACCGAAAGGTTGCAAGCTCGAATCCCCGAGCTGACAAGGTACAAATGTGTTGTTCTGACCCTGAACAGGCAGTTAACCCACTGTTCCTAGGCCGTCATTGAAAATAAGAATTTGTTCTTAACTGACTTGCCTAGTAAAATAAAGGTTAAAAAAAATAATAATAATAAAAAATAAAAAACTGCGCGAGTCCCTATCCAATTCAGAGGTGCATATTGAAGATATTGGAAGTCTCCACATTTACTTTCGTCAGCCAACAAGATGAGTAGGCTTAACGAACAGTAAATGCACTAGCCTATGTCAATCTACTGTCCTCCATAGTACAAAAGTTGATCTATTCTATCCTGTGCAAGAATGAAATATTCCAAACATAGTCTGGGACAATTGTGGGATGTGATAGATTCCAAATTAATACATCCACTAGCATCAACAAAAACATTTTTACGCAATGAGTCTGACGCAACAGATTAGAATGATTAGCTTAAAATGTAGATAAACAATTAGTGTGTCTTCACATTATAAGTGCCTCAATGCACACACGACATAAGAGCGAATGTTCCATTAGTGGGAAAACACCATTATCAAAAGTGACAGCAAATGCAATTATGCATGTAATGCTTTTACTATAAAGGTGCATTTTGATGATAAATGATCTTCCCTTAACGTAAACCTCACACGCTGCGTATGTATGCCAGTTAGGCTCTTACACCCCTTGTAAAGTGGATTAATGTGCTGTCACGTCCTGACCATAGAAAGCCTGTATTTTCGATGGTAGAATAGGTCAGGGCGTGACTATGGGTTTTAGTCTAGTTTATTATTTCTCTGTGGGGTTCTAAGTTTAATTTTCTATGTTAATGTTTGTGTATGATTCCCAATTAGAGGCAGCTGGTAATCATTGTCTCTAATTAGGGATCATACTTAAGTTGTATTTTCGACCTGTGAATTATGGGATATTGTTTATGTTACTGTGTTTGGAGTTAGTGCACTTTGCACCTCTGTAGTCACGGTTTCTTCGTGTATTGTTTTGTTTTGTTTAGTTTCACTATTATTAAAGCATGTGGAACTCTACATTCGCTGCGCCTTGGTCCATCGATACTAAGAAACGTGACAGAATATCCCATCAACAAAGGACCAAGCAGCGTGCCCAGGAGGAGTTGGTATCCTGGTCTCTGGAGGAGATCAGGGAGAGAACATCCTGGACTTGGGAGGAAATAATGGCAGGAGACTAGAGCCATGGAAGCAGGCGGAAGCAGTGAAGGAGGGACAGCGACGAAGTCGGGGAGGAAGGCCACAGAAACCCCAATCATTTTTTGGGGGGGACACGTGGAGCAGTCGACGAAACTGAGGAGTGAACCAGAGCCAGTCTGGGAGAAGAGGGAGAATTTGGAGGAGAGAGAAATGGGAGAGTTGTTAAGTTGGCGGAGGATGCACGGATTTTGCCCTAAGGAACATATTGTCAGTTTGATGCCACCTGAGTCAGCTCCCCGTACTCGTCCTGAGAAGTGTGTTAAAATTCCGGAACAATTGATGCCGGCTATACGCACCAGGTCTCCAGTGCGCCTTCATAGCCCAGTACGTCCTGTGCCAGCTCCTCGCACTTGCCGTGCGAAGAGTGTTAAAGGTCCAGTACCATTGATGACAACTATATGCACCAGGTCTCCAGTACGTCTCCATAGTCCGGTACGTCCTGTGCCTGCTCATCGCACTCTCCCTCAAGTGCGCTTTCCCAGTCAGGTGCGTCCTGTTCCTGCTCCTCGCGCTCGCCCTCAGGTGAGTGTCACCAGCCCGCTACCACCAGTGCCGGCCCCACGCACCAAGCTTCCTGCGACGGTTCCCAGTCCAGAGCTTCCGGTGACGGTCCCCGGTCTCCAGTCCAAACACGGCGTCCAGTCCAGCTCCATGGCAGGAGCCCTCCTCTGCACCGATGCCCAGTCCAGACATGGCGTCCAGTCCCGCTCCAAGGCAGGAGCCTTCCTCAGCATCTAGGTCCAGTCCAGGCACAGTGTTCAGCCTGGGTCCATGGCTGGATCCGCAGGATGAGGGGGTACCTCGTTCCGCACCAGAGCCGCCCCCGATGCTGGCGGACGAGCGGGTACTTCGCCCCGCACCAGAACCGCCACCGCTACTAGACATCCCCCCCCTAACCCTCCCTTTTTTGTTTCAGGTTTTGCGGTCCACACCTTTGGGGGGGGGGGGGGGGTACTGTCACGTCCTGACCATAGAAAGCCTGTATTTTCTATGGTAGAGTAGGTCAGGGCGTGACTAGGGGTTTTAGTCTAGTTTATTATTTCTATGTGGGGTTCTAGGTTTAATTTTCTATGTTGATGTGTGTGTATGATTCCCAATTAGAGGCAGCTGGTAATCATTGTCTCTAATTGGGGATCATACTTAAGTTGCATTTTTCCACCTGTAGGTTATGGGATATTGTTTATGTTACTGTGTTTGGAGTTAGTGCACTTTGCACCTCTGTAGTCCCGGTTTGTTCGTTTATTGTTTATTGTTTTGTTTCACTATTATCAAAGCATGTGGAACTCTACATTCGCTTGCGCCTTGGTCCATCTATACAAACGAAAGTGACATGTGCTTAATTTTAAGAAGATATTTGGCCACTTTAGTTGTGATACAAACCTTATCAAAACATATAGGCATATGGGCTAGGCTACATGAGGTGTGGGACTATGATTTGAAAAAGTTGCAAAAAAAAGGTATATATTGTTTCTTGCCTTACGCTGGGCATCATTCACAAGTGATAATATGTCATTTACAAGTGATAGGCTAATATTGTCACCCATCAGACTATATTTGATTTAATCTTGTCTTTACATACGGATGTTTACATACACTTAGGTTGGTTGTTTTTCAACCACTCCACAAAATTCTTGTTAACAAACTATAGTTTTGGCAAGTCGGTTAGGACATCTACTTTGTGCATGACACAATTCATTTTTCCAACAATTGTTTACAGACAGATTATGTCACTTATAATTCACTGTATCACATTTCCAGTGGGTCAGAAGTTTACATACATTAAGTTGACTGTGCTTTTAAACAGCTTGGAAAATTCCAGAAGATGATGGCATAGCTTTAGAAGCTTCTGATAGGCTAATTGACATAATTTGAGTCAATTGGAGGTGTACCTGTGGATGTATTTCAAGGCCTACCTTCAAACTCAGTGCCTTGTCGCTTGACATCATGGGATAATCAAAAGAAATCAACCAAAACCTCAGGAAAAAATTGGAGACCTCCACAAGTCTGGTTCATACTTGGGAGCGATTTACAAATGCCTGAAGGTACCACATTCATCTGTACAAACAATAGTACGCAAGTATAAACACCATGGGACCACGCAGCTGTCATACCGCTCAGGAAGGAGGCGTGTCTCCTAGAGATGAACGTACTTTGGTGCGAAAAGTGCAAATCAATCCCAGGACAACAGCAAAGGACCTTTGAAGATGCTGGAGGGCACAGGTACAAATGTATCTATATCCACAGTAAAACGAGTCCTATATTGACATAACCTGAAAGGCCGCCCAGCAAGGAAGAAACCACCCATCCAAAACCACCATAAAAAAGACAGACTACGATCTGGACATGGGGACAAAGATTATGTGGAAAATTATGTGGATATATTGAAGCAACATCTCAAGACATCAGTCAGGAAGTCAAAGCTTGGTCACAAATGGGTCTTCCAAATGGACAATGACCCCAAGCATACTTTCAATGTTGTGGAAAAATGGCTTAAGGACAACAAAGTCAAGGTATTGGAGTGGCCATCACAAAGCCCTCACCTCAATCCTTTAGAAAATGTGTGGGCAGAACTGAAAAAGCATGTGCGAGCAAGGAGGCCTACAACCTGACTCAGTTACACCAGCTCTGTCAGGGGGAATGGGACAACATTCACCCAACTTATTGTGGGAAGCATGTGGGAGGCTAACCGAAACATTTGACCCATGTTAAACAATTTCAAGGTAATGCTACCAAATACGAATTAGGTGTATGTAAACTTCTGACCCATTGGGAATGTGATGAAAGAAATAAAAGCTGAAATAAATCATTCTGTCTACTATTATTCTGATGTTTCACATTCTTAAAATAACGTGATGATCCTAACTGACCTAAGACAGGGGATTTTTACTCGGGTTAAATGTCAGGAATTGTGAAAAACTGAGTTTAAATATATTTGGCTAAGGTGTATGTAAACTTCCGACTTCAACTGTACTAAATAATATTTGTTTTGGACCCGTATCATGCACCTGCCTCGAGACAGGGGCAGAAAAAAAAAAAAAACTAATCTATGCACTTACACTTAGATAGAAAATGGAGGATGCTATTCCCGTGGTTCATTTTCATGCCAGCCAGGTAGGCCATACTCCTGTTGTAAAGACAAGCAATGTGCTTAATATTAGGAAAGTTGAGAAATAAATATAGTAGCCCTAGCCTATAGAAAGCTGTAGTCCTACGCAATTGCATAGCCTATAGAAATGTTGCACAACATGAGCTCATGGGCTCTCATTATGTTTTTGATTAGATTTTCGATTACATTTGCATTGATGAGTGATTAGAGGGAATGCTGAGTACCAGGCAGTTAGCAAGTTTGGTAGGCTACTAATGACCATCAGCAGCATCAGAGCTTGGAGAAGCCTAATTACCATGACTAAACGGTCAAGTGGAATTTGACTGCCTTCATGACTCGTGACCACCAGTGTGGCGGTAATACGGTCACCGTAACAGTCCTATCTACATTTTGAGAAATTCTAGAGAGTGAAAATTACCATAGTAACTGATGATGGTTAGAAGAGGTTACTTCAGCAGTGATGAGTGAAATGTGCAATTAACTTCTTCATACTTTCAATGCCAGCTGCTATTGATCATTCTGCTTGACTGCTGTGTCCTCAAGTCACCTCCCGCAGTAAACTAATAGGACTACAGACTAGCCAAGAAATAAATGAAATCAGATCAAACCATCACACAGAGAGAGATAGACTGTCGTCTCTCTCGCATTTTTCCTCCATATATCTCTCTGGCTGTGAGACACAGTCGTGATGCTCTCTCACTCCCACACTATATCAGCCTCTCTCTCCAAGCTGCATTCACAAGCACTGCATACTGTCTGTTCTGTGTGTGTGTGTGTGTGTGTGTGTGTGTGTGTGTGTGTGTGTGTGTGTGTGTGTGTCTCGGCCTTCGAGCTGAGCTGTCAGCGGTGTTGGTTCACACACTAGTAACGTGTGAGTTTTGGCAGCTGCCTGTGACTCAGACTGTAAGCTGATGTCTTCATTAACGTAGTTTAGCTGCTGTCACACCACCTCTCTGCCACCGTGCAGCTCAGCCAGACAGATGCTCCACAGCACTCAACTCCCATCTTTTTGGGGTTGGGGGGTATGAGAAGCTTGCTCACTAAGCCCCTGTCTCACTAACACATGTCTCTAATTAGCTGAGAAACACTAGATCTCTTGCTACCACAGCCCCTGGTATGGTGCTCACACATGGACACACACACATTCGCATCCTGTCATTATCTTTCTCTCACAAACACACATACTGTACACATATACTGTACACATATACTGTACACACATACTGTTATTATTTGTCTCACACACAGAGTAACAAAGCAGCCAGGTAGCTCAAGATCCACTTCGAAATGCTACGTCTGTCTAGGCCCCCAGGACGTCGGGAAATGCCTTCAAAACCCGCCACTAGGGACAACGGTGAACGCTATTACCATCAAGTAGGCTTGGGTAATGATTGGGTGTTGTGGACCAAGATGGTGGATTGGCATAAGACACGAACTCCGGCTCTGAGGTTGTTTTTTTTTTCAATCCCAGTGCTGGGAATCGTTTTCTTTCTTCAATCCCAGTGCTAGGTATCATTTTTTTGTCTTCAATCCCAGTGCTAGGTATTTTTTTTGTCTTCAATCCCAGTGCTAGGTATCATTTTTTTGTCTTCAATCCCAGTGCTAGGTATCATTTTTTCTTCAATCCCAGTCTTCAATCCCAGTGCTAGGTTTTTTTGTCTTCAATCCCAGTGCTAGGTATTTTTTTTGTCTTCAATCCCAGTGCTAGGTATCATTTTTTTGTCTTCAAGGTTGCTAGGTATCTTCAATTTTTTTGTGCTAGGTATAATTCTTCAATCCCAGTGCTAGGAATCATTTTTTGTCTTCAATCCCAGTGCTAGGTATCATTTTTTGTCTTCAATCCCAGTGCTAGGTATCATTTTTTTGTCTTCAATCCCAGTGCTAGGTATAATTTTTTTGTCATTTTTTTTTTTTGTCTTCAATCCCAGTGCTAGGTAGGTGCTATCATTTTTTGTCTTTTTTTGTCTTCAATCCCAGTGCTAGGTATCATTTTTTTGTCTTCAATCCCAGTAGGTATCATTTTTTTGTCTTCAATCCCAGTGCTAGGTATCATTTTTTTGTCTTCAATCCCAGTGCTAGGTATCATTTTTTTGTCTTCAATCCCAGTGCTAGGTATCATTTTTTTGTCTTCAATCCCAGTGCTAGGTATCATTTTTTTGTCTTCAATCCCAGTGCTAGGTATCATTTTTTTGTCTTCAATCCCAGTGCTAGGTATCATTTTTTTGTCTTCAATCCCAGTGCTAGGTATCATTTTTTTGTCTTCAATCCCTAGGTATGCTAATCCAGTGCTAGGTATCATTTTTTTGTCTTCAATCCCAGTGCTAGGTATCATTTTTTCTTCAATCCCAGTCTTATCAAATCCCAGTGCTAGGTATCATTTTTTTGTCTTCAATCCCAGTGCTAGGTATCATTTTTTTGTCTTCAATCCCAGTGCTAGGTATCATTTTTTTGTCTTCAATCCCAGTGCTAGGTATCATTTTTTGTCTTCAATCCCAGTGCTAGGTATCATTTTTTTGTCTTCAATCCCAGTGCTAGGTATCATTTTTTTGTCTTCAATCCCAGTGCTAGGTATCATTTTTTGTCTTCAATCCCAGTGCTAGGTATCAATTTTGTCTTCAATCCCAGTGCTAGGTATCATTTTTTTGTCTTCAATCCCAGTGCTAGGTATCATTTTTTTGTCTTCAATCCCAGTGCTAGGTATCATTTTTTTGTCTCATTTTTTTGTCTTCAATCCCAGTGCTAGGTATCATTTTTTTGTCTTCAATCCCAGTGCTAGGTATCATTTTTTTGTCTTCAATCCCAGTGCTAGGTATCATTTTTTTTTCTTCAATCCCAGTGCTAGGTATCATTTTTTTGTCTTCAATCCCAGTGCTAGGTATCATTTTTTGTCTTCAATCCCAGTTAGGTGTCATTTTTTTGTCTTCAATCCCAGTGCTAGGTATCATTTTTTGTCTTCAATCCCAGTGCTAGGTATCATTTTTGTCTTCAATCCCAGTGCTAGGTATCATTTTTTTGTCTTCAATCCCAGTTTTTTCATTTTTTTGTCTTCAATCCCAGTGCTAGGTATCATTTTTTTGTCTTCAATCCCAGTGCTAGGTATCATTTTTTTGTCTTCAATCCCAGTGCTAGGTATCATTTTTTGTCTTCAATCCCAGTGCTAGGTATCATTTTTTGTCTTCAATCCCAGTGCTAGGTATCATTTTTTTGTCTTCAATCCCAGTGCTAGGTATCATTTTTTTGTCTTCAATCCCAGTGCTAGGTATCATTTTTTTGTCTTCAATCCCAGTGCTAGGTATCATTTTTTTGTCTTCAATCATTTTTTTGTCTTCAATCCCAGTGCTAGGTATCATTTTTTTGTCTTCAATCCCAGTGCTAGGTATCATTTTTTTGTCTTCAATCCCAGTGCTAGGTATCATTTTTTTGTCTTCAATCCCAGTGCTAGGCACTTGTTTTTTTTCTTTGTTTTCTTCTGTTTTTTCTTTTTTTTCTTTCCTATGCCACGTGTGCTCCCTCTCCGGCCCCTAGGTCACCAGGCTGCTCATTATGGCGCACACCTGTCACCATCGTTACGCGCATCAGACTCACCTGGACTCCATCAATCCCCTGATTACCTTCCCTATATATGTCACTCTCTTTGGTTGCTTCCCCAAACGGTATTGTTATTGTTTCATGTCTGTGCGTTGTTCGTGTTTCTTGTTTTGTGTGTTGTTTTGTTTATTTATTAAAACACTCACTCCCTGAACTTGCTTCCTGACTCTCGGCACATCATTACAGAATAACACCTCACCTAAGGGAAACATCAGGGAGTGTATTATTTTTTTGTGTCAGGTGGAATGACGTCGGGTTCGGGAGTCGCTACAGGCTTTCATGCCTCAGCCAGATCACCAGGCCCCCTTGCCTCTGCCGGCCCATCCGGCTCTCAAGCCTCAGCCGGATCGCCAGGCTCCCCTGCCTCAGCCAGCTCGTCGGGCTTTCATGCCTTCGTCGGTTCGCTAGGCTCCCCTGTGTCCACCGGCTCGTCAGGCTTCACCCGATTTTTCAGGTTCCCGTGTCCCAGCCGGCGGCAGGTTCCCATGCATCAGCAGGGGTGACCGGTCCGCTCCTGATCCCCGGGATCGTCCCTTGGGTTGTCGGCCTGCGGCTGGAGCCTAACACGCCGGGAAGGGGAACCGTCAGGTATGCTCTCTCTCTGGCGCTCTAGGTCGCCATGCTCCTGCGTCCCAGCCGGATTGACAGGTTTCCCGCGCCTCTGCTCCTGATCCCCGGGATTGGGGTCGGCGTCCTGCGGCTGGAGCCGTGCGCCGGGGAGGGGATACTGTCACATGTGCTCCCCCTTTCTGGCCTCTAGGTCACCAGGCTGTCACCATCGTTACGTGCACCTGCACCTCATCAGACTCACCTGGACTCCATCACTTCCCTGATTACCTTCACTATATATGTCACTCCCTTTGGTTCCTTCCCCAAGCATTATTGTTTCTGTTCCTGTGTCATGTCTGTGTGTTGTTCGTGTTTCTAGTTTTGTATTATGTTGTGTTTATTTATTAAAACACTCACTCCCTGAACTTGCTTCCCGACTCTCAGCGCACATCGTTACAACCTGTCCCAAACCTAAACCCTATTCTGAATGAATGCATAAACTTAACTTTCAAAATGTGTTGTTTATGGACAAAAGTTATATTCTGCAGTGAGTCTTTGAGAGCTTGTTGAACACAGAGACACATACAGTACATATGTGCACGCTCACTCAAACACACACAATATTCCTAAATACATTCCGGCGTAAGGAATAAATTGTAATGATTGGTTTCTATTTTGTTTCACACTTTCTAAATATACACATTTTGTCAAGGGTGGTTGCCGTGCTGCCATAGCAACCTCCTCCTTGAAGATATAGCTATTTTAAAAACCTTATTAGCACTGTCTTAGGTCTCACTAACAGGACTATTCTCACTGAATTATCATCTCAGTGACAGTATAATTTTCAGTAAAACTCTTGTGTCATTTCAACATGAGGGTCATTCCAGTTTATGAGCTGATACACAGTAGATGTACAACAAGCTCTCAATCTCACTGCAGATTCTAACATTTATTCATTCATTTATTCATTAACATCACATTTCGAAGGTTAAGTTTAGACATTCATTCCGAATGTTAAAGTGGAACTGAGAGCATTTGATCAAAATTCAATATTCAAATCTGTTCATATACACCCCCAGGGTGTATGGTCATTTTCACGTTTTCATAAATTCTTCAAATGTTTGAGAATTACGTATACTAAGGCCTATTCTATAGCAATATAGAATGGAAAAGTGGACGTGCAATTTTAAAATGAATAGACACTGTAGTAAATAAAAGCTAATAAAAACAACTGTCTAATCCAGGATTGGAGTCTATGCAGACTGGTGTACCATAGCCAATCAGATCTACATTAGGCCTTTCTGCAAACAAGTCATTTGCCACACAGGCCTGCCATCATTCACTTCGAACTGAACTGTGTGTGCAGTTTCAACAGCCTGACTTTTGATCATTAGAACACATCCGCCAAAAGCCACAAAATACACCTGAATGGATTTCTGCAAATACCACAGAAAAGGTAGGCTCTCTCTCCCTCAGTTATGCACATCAAGAAGATCAGCAACTAATGCTAGCCAGAGCAAGAGGAGCTCAAATATAACGAAGGAACGATAGATAAACCCACAGTCAAAATTGCACTAATAAACAATGGGGAATTGTAGCCTACTCGTCCTTCTGCAGCTTGCCTGCCAATATATGTTTTGTCCCAACCAAGCACCCAAGATACTGGCTAACGTTGGCTAGCTTGCTAACTAGCTACTTCCAGACACAAATGAGAGAACACCTCACATTTTACTTGCCCTAGCAGCGCTGGTTAGCTAGGCTGTGTGCTGACACCGGTCATATTCAGGATGTTGCATGTTCATAAATTCATCAGTTATTCTGCACTCTGGCACACTCAGATGAGAGTGCTCTGAAATCGGAGTAGATTGTCAGAGTGAATTTGCAAACGCAAGATATATGCTAACTGAATAACATTCGTTCAAGTTTTTGCTAGCTAACCAAATGACACCTACATCTCTAACTGTGTATAGCCACTGAAAAACAATTTGAGGGGAAAAAGTCAGTCACTCACCCACTCCTCGAATGACAAGACATGACATCCTCCTAGCAGCTACCTAGCTAGCTAATGTTTAGTTTTTTTTTAAATAGATACGCTAGCCTATTAGCCACATTATGACTGACTTGTGATCATTGTCTTTGCTAGTTTGATTGTATAGACATTCCCAGCCTTAGTTACATTAGTCAGTTTTTGTCCAAAATATTGAATCATTGAAACTGAAACAGTGCATCCTGAATAGAGGCAGCAAACAATGTACCAGGCCACCTGTGATTTAGAACCTGATAGCAATCTTTTTTGGACTACCAAGAAATGTATTGGTGAATTATATTAATCATGTATTGAACTGCATCCATCTATTCTGCCAACAATGCCTTAGTGTACGTTACGTCATGGAATGTTGAGTAAAATAGAACCTATTTTTAAAACCTCTCCTGAAGTTGGTTTTGTAGCATAAACTGGGAATTTGACATTTTTGACTGATATTAAGATTGTCTGATTGTTTCATATCTGCAAAGTAGTTAAAACACTGTCAGTTCCACTTTAAGAATTAGGGTTTGGGATAGGGTTAAAACAAAGCAATTTAAAACTAGTGCCTATCACTGGGATTGAAAGCTCAGCCCTCCGAGCCAAGGCTTGTGTCTTACACCTAACGGCCTAGCAAACCCCAAGCCTACTTGAAAGTAGCAGCGCTTACTGTTGCCTCTAGTGGCCAGTTTTGAAGTAATCTCCCTACATCCTGTTTACCTGGACAGACGTTGAATTTCGCAGTGGATCTTGAGTGACCTGGCAGAGATGTTAAAACATGGAGAGATGAGAAATACAGAGATTGACAGGACCTGCCATCTTTTGTTGCTCTCTATCACTGCTCCCCCTCTGCCTCAACCCCCCCTTTCTCCCTCCACTCTCTCTCTCTCTCTCTCTCTCTCTCTATTTCCCTAAATTCTCTCTCTCTATATCTCTCTTCCTCTGTCTCTGCTGGTATGTCGGCTCTCAGCTATTGTGGCTACCATGGCTGGTGTCTGGTTGACATTCAGGCAGGTTTGTCACCCGGCATCACTGTCCCACAGCTTGACACAGCAGGGCCAAGGAGGCGAGGGGACAGAGGCACAGTGGGCCAGTCTGCTCCAGTCTGCTCCGTGTCTCTAGGACTTTCGTCTCTTTCATGTAGTGAGCAGCATCACATCTGTGGTGGCTGGGCTCTTCAAACAGGCACAAGTACAAACAGACTTGTGCAAGAAACAAAGCAACTGCATGTTGTGAAACTAGTGTTTTGTGTCATTCACCAGCCCTCTGTCTCTGGACATGTGTGTGTGTGTGTGTGTGTGTGTGTGTGTGTGTGTGTGTGTGTGTGTGTGTGTGTGTGTGTGTGTGTGTGTGTGTGTGTGTGTGTGTGTGTGTGTGTGTGTGTGTGTGTGTGTGTGTGTGTGTGTGTGTGTGTGTGTGTGTGTGTTTGTATGAAGCAGCTATTCAACTACAATCTGAGCCTCTTAGTGTGTGCTACCCTTAAGTGCATCATATTAATAGAAAGTGATGTATATTTACCTGACATTACCCTATGATTACCCCCTACAGTACTTTACCACTGTAACACAGTACTTTACCACTGTAACACAATATTAGGAAGGTGTTCATTCAGCGGTGGACTCAGACTACAAATGCTGTTGTTTACAACTAGTCATAAAATAAGGATGCACTAACATCCCTTCCCTTCCTCGTAATATTAGCTCAATCTCACAAAACATACTGCACTTACCAAATCACCTTCCCAAGGCAAATATCAATGAGAGAAAAAAAACATATTTACCTTTTTCAAAAAATGGACCATCATCAAAATGGATTCATACGTTTATACAAATGGATAGTGGGAGGTTGTTCCTCTGAAATGGAAATGGAGTGTTTCGATGTCTATGTGTCAAGCATGTTTTAATGGTGAGAGGCATTCCCATCAGCTATTTCAAATCAAATAAAAACATTTCGCTAACAGGCTGGCTTGGTTCAAACTGAGGAAGCAAGTTTTATGGGGAAGGGGGAGTTTAGATAGAATACTCTCTCTGTCACTCACACACACACTTTTCTCTCACACAAAAACACACACCGGTAGATGAAGTGGGAGTCAGTAGAGGCCTAAAATAGCTCTGCTGTTGTGTTATCTCTATGGGAAAATACACTTCTGCTAGATATGTGTTGCTCAGAGCATGCTCCAAACATGTAGGATTGATCTATTACTAAGACCAAGATACAGGACAGTACTTGGACAGTATCTGATACAGTAAAGGGGTATAGTAAAGATGGTCATTGATGGTCATTGTGTGACAAAGTGGTAATTCCAGCTTGACCAAACTCACAACCCTCCCCAGCATAACACAAAGGCTTAAAGCACCGTCAATACTACTGACCCCAAAAATAGCAGGTGTTTTCTGGATTTGGGGAGACCAAGGTCCCATGAAGGCAGTAATGATGCAACAATTGATCACTTCACTCTATTAGTCATGAAGCTCTGATTTCTTTATTTGGGTAGAGGTGTGCTGCCAACTGGGTTTGGCAGGTGCTGAGAGAGAGAGAGAGAGAGAGAGAGAGAGAGAGAGAGATACAAGGAGAAGGACAGAAAGACAGAGAGGGAAGAGTAGAGAAAAACGATGAGAGAATCTGACGGCCGGGTCTCGGCCAACCTACACACCAGCAGGACTTAGAAATCTGTGTTTACAAACACTAAACCCACATCTGATTGGTTTGATTAGGTGCCAATAGACAGATCACCATGGTAATGCATGGCACTCTCTTATCAAGGCTGTGTGAGAGCTTTCCTCTTTTATTTAGTTCTGTGCAGAGGAGTGTCAGCAGTCAGCACAGAGTTTATAGGCTGAATTGTGTGTGTGTGTGGGTGCATCCATCTGAGGCTAAACACTCATCCTTCATTCTGAGTCAATACTCCACCCCCAGTAAACCAACAGCTCACCCACATTGTAAAGGGCTTGTTGTGAATTTGACAGTAATTTACAGGATATATTTCATTTTACAGTACACCTATAGTGTAATCTTAAAACGCTATCAAAGCAAGTACTGTGTAATGACACACAGTACAATATTGTAAAACTGACTGTACTATACTGTAAAAAATGTAATGCTACCATAATCGGAATTAATTCATGAATAAATGGACCAAATCACGTTTTATTTGTCACCTACCTGGTAAGCAATGTGTGTAGAGTAACAGTGAAATGCCTACTCAAGGGTAATTTTACAACAATGCAGAGCTAAAGATAAAAAAGACAGAAAATATTGATATAGTGACATGAGGAATAAATACACAGTGAATAACGAATAACGAGTAAAAATATGAATATCTGGTGTTTTTATATCCCTTGCACTTTTGGCAGTGACTACAAGGCAAGTAAGCAGAATGGTCCTCAATAAAGTAGCTATCGGCAAAGTCATAGTTAGAATGTACCACACCACAGAGGGACTGTAAGCTGGACACAGGCTCTTGTTTCCTGGCGACCATGCGCTTTCTGCTTCTGGTATCAGAGAGTAATAATGACCCCACCCAGATGTGCTCTCTCTCCATAGATACAGAGCACACACACAGTCAGAATACATGCATAAACATGCTTTCATTCCATATCCGATGTGTTCATTCCATGTCACTGGCCTCCACCCAGTACCCTGCCCTGAACATTAGTCACTGTTACTAGCCGGCTACCACCCGATACTCAACCGTGCACCTGTGAGTGTTGCTGTCACGATCGTTGTAAGAAGCGGACCAAAGCGCAGCGTGAATGCATCATTTAATAGATGACGAAAAACACTAAGTAAACTGTACAAAAACAATAAACAAATGACGACCGTGACGCTATCATAAGAACTGTGCTGACACAAGCAACTAACATAGACAATCACCCACAAACAAACAGTGAAACCCAGGCTACCTAAGTATGATTCTCAATCAGAGACAACTAATGACACCTGCCTCTGATTGAGAACCATACTAGGCCGAAACGTAGAAATCCTAAAATCATAGAAAAACAAACATAGACTGCCCACCCCAACTCACGCCCTGACCATACTAAATAACGACAAAACAAAGGAAATAAAGGTCAGAACGTGACAGTTGCCCTATGTACATAGTCATTGAACACTGGTCATTTTAATAATGTTTACATACCACACAATACTAAACAATACATGAATTGCACTATAACGGTGGCAAACGGTGCCCACAAACTGTTAGGGCCTACATAAAGCTGTCCAAACAGCAGTCCCAACACCTTACCACTGCTACACCTGGCTATCAGCGGAGCCTTGTCTGGCAGTGAAACAGTTAATTCAGCTCATTTACTGCCTTTAAAAAAACAGAGCTGATTTGGCTCACTGAGCTAAACGACTACCGTCCCGTAGCACTCACTTCCATCATCATCCATCGTGCTTTGAGAGACTAGTCAAGGACCATATCACCTCTACCCTACCTGACACCATAGACCCACTCCAATTTGCTTACCGCCCAAATAGGTCCACAGACGATGCAATCTCAACCACACTGCACACTGCCCTAACCCATCTGGACAAGAGGAATACATATGTGAGAATGCTGTTCATCGACTACAGCTCAGCATTTAACACCATAGTACCCTCCAAACTCGTCATCAAGCTCGAGACCCTGGGTCTCGACCCCGCCCTGTGCAACTGGGTACTGGACTTCCTGACGAGCCGCCCCCAGGTGGTGAGGGTAGGTAACAACATCTCCACCCCGCTGATCCTCAACACTGGGGCCCCACAAGGGTGCATTCTGAGCCCTCTCCTGTACTCCCTGTTCACCCATGACTGCGTGGCCATGCACACCTCCAACTCAATCATCAAGTTTGCGGACGACACTACAGTGGTAGGCTTGATTACCAACAACGACGAGACGGCCTACAGGGAGGAGGTGAGGGCCCTCGGAGTGTGAGGTCAAGAAAATAACCTCACACTCAACGTCAACAAAACAAAGGAGATGATTGTGGACTTCAGGAAACAGCAGAGGGAGAACCCTCCTATCCACATTGATAGGACAGTAGTGGAGAGGGTAGTAAGTTTCAAGTTCCTCGGCGTACACATCACGGACAAACTGAATTGGTCCACCCACACAGACAGCATCGTGAAGAAGGCGCGGCAGCGCCTCTTCAACCGCAGGAAGCTGAAGAAATTTGGCTTGTCACCAAAAGCACTCACAAACTTCTACAGATGCACAATAGAGAGCATCCTGTCGGGCTGTATCACCGCCTGGTACGGCAACTGCTCCGCCCACAACTGTAAGGCTCTCCAGAGGGTAGTGAGGTCTGCACAACGCATCACCGGGGGCAAGCTACCTGCCCTCCTGCTACCTACACCACCCGATGTCACAGGAAGGCCATAAAGATCATCAAGGACAGCAACCACCCGAGCCACTGCCTGTTCACCCCGCTATCATCCAGAAGGCGAGGTCAGTACAGGTGCATTAAAGCAGGGACCGAGAGACTGAAAAACAGCTTCTATCTCAAGGCCATCAGACTGTTAAACAGCCACCACTAACATTGAGTGACTGCTGCCAACACACTGACTCAACTCCAGCCACTTTAATAATGGGAATTGATGGAAATTGACGTAAAATATATCACTAGCCACTTTAAAGAATGCTACTTAATATAATGTTTACATACCCTACATTACTCATCTCATATGTATATGTATATACTGTACTCTATATCATCTACTGCATCTTTATGTAATACATGTATCACTAGCCACTATAAACTATGCCACTTTTGTTTACATACCCTACATTACTCATCTCATATACTGTACTCGATACCATCTACTGCATCTTGCCTATGCCGTTCTGTACCATCACTCATTCATATATCTTTATGTACATATTCTTTATCCCTTTACACTTGTGTGTATAAGGTAGTAGTTTTGGAATTGTTAGGTTAGATTACTCGTTGGTTATTACTGCATTGTCGGAACTAGAAGCACAAGCATTTCGCTACACTCGCATTAACATCTGCTAACCATGTGTATGTGACAAATAAATTTGATTTGATTTGCTTAAACAAAAGTTGTTTCTAATGACAATTGAGGGGACGACAAGCGGATAAGAGGCAATCAGTCATTTCAATTAAGACATTAATGAGTTAGCTAGGGCGGACGTAGTCAATATAACTATTTGTTCAGCACTTTTGTCATCAAACTTTGTTATCAAAGTCTGGTATTCTCTAGATTGATGGTGCTTTCAAACAACTAGGAACACTTTAAAAAAACAAGATTGAATTATGATGACGTCAGTGATCTTCAGGCCCGAGTTCCCGACTTACAATTCCGTTGAAAACGTATTTCCCAGTCGGAGATCATTTTTTACCGAGTTCCCCGTTGTCTTGAACTCACTGAAGTCAGATTTCCAACAGTTGTTTTGAGCGCGGCAGAAATCATGCTGGATTGACAGCATGGCCAATGTTAAATGTTTATAGTTTTAAGCTTCGAAAAGAGATCCTTAAACCAAGAATTGGGTCCACACACCCACTCCACTGAATAGCAGGCTAGTGATTGCTTTGCAATGTTTGCAGTTAGCCACTGATTCCTTCCAAACCACTCAATGTTGATTTTGCGATTTCCAACTTGTTGTGTAATGTTTATGTCCAATGGCCGATGAGCACTGGCACGTTTTATCTATAATTTCTCTTCATTATTTCTCTTCATATGACAATGACTAAAAAGGATTTGCCAGTAGATTGTCGACTTGATTCATGATGATGACTGCTAGCTAAGATTTTGAAATCAGTCCAATGAAAGCTACTGTAGATATAACGTGATTTGACGTCATTTTATCTGTGGCTGATGACCTTGAGCCTTCTTGGATGGACACTTCGAATGTAACTCTATGGCAGCACCAAAGGGGCTTGAATTTTTTAGCTCTACCCTTAGATTTGGCGGGAAGTAGTTTCCCCATGAGTGACAGAGCACTGAGCCAATCACGGCCAACTAGAGAACATTACCAACCCCTACGCTAGTTTTTATCCTGGAAAAACTCCCCAGTTCTTAATGATTTAAAGCAAACCCATAACATGATGCAGCCACCCCTATGCTTGAAAATATGGAGAGTAGTACTCAGTAATGTGTTGTATTGGATTTGCACCAAACATAAGACTTTGTAGTCAGGACAAAAAGTGAATTCTTTGCCACATTATTTTGCAGTATTATTTTAGTGCCTGGTTGCAAACTGGATGCATGTTTTTGCAATATTTGTACTCTGTACAGGCTTCCTTCTTTTCACACTGTCTATAAGGTTAGTAGTGTGGAGTAACTACAATGTTGTTTATCCATCACAGCCATTAAACTCTGTAACGGTTTTAAAGTCATCATTGGCATCATGATGAAATCCCTGAGCATTTTCCTTCCTCTCCAGAACCTTGTTTAGGAAGGACACCTGTAGCTTTGTAGAGACTGGGTGTATTGACACACCAGCCAAAGTGTAATTACGACCTTCACAATGATCAAAGGGAAATTCAATGTCTGCTTTTTTTGTTTATCCATCTACCAATAGGTGCCCTTTGTGGGGCAATTAAATACTTCCCTGGTCTTTGTGGTTGAGTCTTTGTTTGAAATTCATTGCTCGACTGAGGGACCTTATAGATAATTGTATGTGTGGGGTACAAAGATGAGGTAGTCATTTAAAAATCATGCTAAACACTATTATTGCACGCAGATTGAGTCCATGCAACTTATTATGTGACTTGTTAAGCACATTTTTATTCCTGGGGCGGCAGGGTAGCCTAGTGGTTAGAGTGTTGGGCTAGTAACCGGAAGGTTGCAAGTTCAAATCCCCGAGCTGACAAGGTACAAAACAGTTATCCTACCCCTGAACAGGCAGTTAACCCACTGTTCCTAGGCTTTCATTGAAAATAAGAATTTGTTCTTAACTGACTTGCCTAGTAAAACATTATTACTTCAACTTATGGTTGCCATGACAAAGTGATTGAATACTTATTGACTAAAGACATTTCAAATTTTCATTTTTAATGAATTTGTACAAATTTTGAAAAACATTATACCACTTCGACATTATGGGGTATTGTGTACAGGCCAGTCACACAAAAATCTCAATTGAATCAATTTTAAATTCAGGCTGCAAGACAACAACATGTGGAAAAAGGCAAGGAGTGTGAATACTTTTTGAGGCACTGTACATACAATGCATTCGGAAAGCATTCAGACCCCTTGACTTTTCCACATTTTGTTACGTTACAGCCTTATTCTAAAATTGTTTAAATAGTTTTTTTTCTCTCATCAATCTACACACAATACCCCATAATGACAAAGTGAAAACAGATTTTTAGAAATTTGGTCAAACGGAAGTCACTCCTTAGTAAAAGGCACATGACAGCCCGCTTGGAGTTTGCCAAAAGGCACCTAAAGGACTCTCAGACCATTAGAAACAAGATTCTCTGTTCTGATGAAAGCAAGATTGAACTTTTTGGCCTGTCTGGAGAAAACTTGGCACCATCCCTGCAGTGATGCGTGGTGGTGGCAGCGTCATGCTGTGGGGATGTTTTTCAGCGGCAGGGACTGGGAGACTAGTCAGGATCGAGGGAAAGGTTGAACAGAGCAAAGTACAGAGAGATCCTTGATGAAAACCTGCTCCAGAGTGCTCAGGACCTCAGACTCGGGCGAAGGTTCACCTTCCAACAGGACAACGACCTTGGCACACAGCCAAGACTACACAGAAGTGGCTTCGTGACAAGTCTGTGAATGTCCTTGAATGGCCGAGCCAGAGACCAGACTTGAATCCGATCGAACATCTCTGGAGAGACCTGAAAATTGCTGTGTAGTACGCTCCCCATCCGACCTGACAGAGCTTGAGAGCATCATGCAAAATAAGACTCAATGCTGTAATCGATGCCAAAGGTGCTTCAACAAAGTACTGAGTAAAGGGTATGAATACTTATATGTCATATTTCAGTTTTAATTGTTTTACATTTGCAACGTTTTCTAAAAACGTGTTTTTGATTTGTCATTATGAGGTATTGTCTGTAGAGGTGAAAAACAATTTAATCAATATTAAAATAAGGCTGTAACGAAACAAAATGTGGAAAAAGTCAAGGGGTCTGAATACTTTCCAAATACACTGTATACAGTTGAAGTTTACATACACCTTAGCCAAATCCATTTAAACCCAGTTTTTCACAATTCCTGACATTTAATCCAAGTAAAACTTCCCTGTTTTCGGTCAGTTAGGATCACCACTTTATTTTTCAAGAATGTGAAATGTCAGAATAATAGTAGAGAGAATGATTTATTTTAGCTTTTATTTCTTTCATCACATTCCCAGTCGGTCAGAAGTTTACATGCACTCAATTAGTATTTGGTAGCATTGCCTTTAAAAATTGTTTAACTTGGGTAAAACGTTTCAAGTAGCCTTCCACAAGCTTCCCACAATAAGTTGGGTGAATTTTGGCCCATTCCTCCTGACAGAGCTGGTGTAACTGAGTCAGGTTTGTAGGCCTCCTTGCTCGCACATGCTTTTTCAGTTCTGTCCACACATTTTCTATAGGATTAAGGTCAGGGCTTTGTGATGGCCACTCCAACACCTTGACTTTGTTGTCCTTAAAAAATTTTGCCAAAAGTTTGGAAGTATGCTTGGGGTCATTGAGGGTTAGGTGGTTAACAGTCTAATATTGGCTATTAATGTTGATAGAAACTAACTATAGGGACATGGTATAAGTTTAGAGTTAATTTTTGTCAAGTTGAATGGGAAGAACACGACAGATAGACAAGAGTAGACGAAATATCCAAGTCTCACAGCAGACATGCTAGCTAGCCACAACAAGAACCAGAGCAGCATGGATACACAAGAAACTGCAATCTCAAGCAAGAGAATGAACAAAACTGACCAGGATAAAATCCTTGCAACCTCTTTATCTCAGACCCCATTTAAAAATCCACCAGTGAAAAAAGTAAAAGACTACATGTCTGAACTTTTCTCTGAACTTCTTCACAAGTTTAAAGGTGACGTTCTAGATTCCACATCTTCACAAGACGGGAGATGGGTCATAGTAACTGTTAAATTTGACAATGCTATTTTCATCATCTGTAATGTATACGGACATAACTCACATGCTCCTAATAAGACCCTTTTTACCTAATTTACCAGGAAAGTACAGGATTTAAGCAACAAATAAAATAAATATAAATATTCCAATTATTTCAGGGGATTTTAATGAAACACCTGATGCATCTGCTGATCGTTTTCCTCCTAGAACGAGTCACAAGCCCTCAAAATAGGAATATTATCACTACATTATGCTCTCTGTGTTGAGGATGCCTGCCGTTATTTCAATCCGGATGCAAAGGGTTATACCTGGACCAACAAAACTATGTCACGTAAAGCTAGAATAGATTTCCTCCTAATTTCCCCTTTTTTTGTTACAATTTGTTATAGATGTAGATCATCAGTTGGCTCCCTTTTCTGATCATCACTTGATTTCCCTGAATTTACAAGTTACTAAAAAATCAAAAGGTATTTGAGGATATTGGAAATGAAACAACACACTTCTTAAAGATACTACTCTCATTGAAAACATCAAATCATTAGCTAAAGATATTTTTGCAAGAAAAGACTTGGGTCATGGAAGTAGATTGGAATTTTTTCAAATATGAAATCAGAGTGGTAGCCATTAAACGCGCCAAAGAGCTGATGCAATTAAAGAACCTTAGAGAAAAGGAGATGATGAGCAAGCTTGACAGTTTTCTAAAGAAAGATCATCTATCTGAAGAAGAGGAGTCTGTGTTCAAGTCTTTACAACTAGAATTAGAACAGCTTTACACGGATCTGGCAAAGGGTGCCTTTGTAAGGTCAAGAGCAAAATGGATTGAAGAGTGGGAAAGAGACACTAGTTACTTTTTTGCACTTGAAAAGAGAAACCACAAAAGAAAATCTATAACTGCACACAAAATTAACGATATTTTATGCAAAGATCCCATTACAATATCATCATTTGTCAATTCCTTTTATGAAAACCTTTACAGCTCTCAATTTCAGGAAGATGGTTGTGAAAGCTACGTTTGCCGCTTTCAGAATTATGTCCCTGTAATTGAGGATGATTTCCACTCAGTTTGCGATTCACCTGTGTCAATTGAAGAAATTAGAGGCTCTGAATTCAATGATAAAAGGGAAATCACCTGGCCCTGATGGCCTGTCAGTTGAATTCTATAGACAGTTTTTCAAGATTGCATTAAAAGTGGGGAAATTATCTCCACTATGAAACAGGGCCTTATTTCATTGATTCCGATGCCCGATAAAGACCCTTCTCTCATTGACAATTGGAGACCAATTACTTTATTAAATATTGATTACAAATGGATTGCTCTGGTTTTTGCCAAAAGATTAAAGAAAGGAATAGATACCATTATAAATGAGACTCAAATAGGATTAATGAAGGGCCGTCACATAAGCTCTAACATTCGTTTAGTCTTGGACCTTTTAGATTTTTCCGATGCAATAGACTCAGATGCGGTTGTCTTTTTTTGGACTTCTGTAAAACTTTTGACACAATTGAACATGAATTTCTCTTTAGGTCTCGAACTTTTTGTATTTGGTGAAAATTTTATGAAAGTAATTTGTATGTTTTACAAAGATATAAATAGTTCTGTGTTACTAAACCTTAATATTTCCTAAAGATTCAGTATCAACAGAAGTGTACGACAGGGATGCCCAATTTCTCAATTTTTATTCATTTTGGTTGTGGAACTTCGATCTCTAGATATTGCTACAACTGCATTTTGTTTTGCATCAGGATTCAAATTTAGTGTTTCTAAATGTGAAATGTTCTGTTTATTTGACTCTGATGATAAAGAAATTGAAAATATTCCTGTAAAGGACTGTGTTAAATATTTAGAAATACATCTGTCAAAAAAACACTTAGCCAGACAAAATTTGAATTTATCTCCTAAAATTAAGAGAACTAAAAATATATTTAATAATTGTCTACAAAGAGATCTTTCTATACTTGGGAGAGTACTTCTGTCCAAGGCAGAGGGACTGTCTCGTTTCGTGTAACCCTCATTATCGTTATGTGTAAATCCAGCTACTTGTAAAGAGATCAATAAGACCTTTCTTGACTTCATCTGGAAAAATAAGTCTCACAAACTAAACAAGTCAATCCTTTCTAACAAAAGAGCTGAAGGCAGTCGAGAAGTGTTGGATTTTGTTGACATAAATAACACTTTCAAGATAAACTGGTTGAAAAGATGCTTGATCAATACTGATTCAATATGGTATTTCATTCCAAATAATGTGATTAATATGTTGGGATGTCTTCAATTTTTACTGAAATGTAATTATATTCCTGAAATATTACCTGCTAAATTGGCTAGGTTTCACCAACAAGCTTTAATGGCCTGGAAAATATGTTTCCTGCACAATTTTTCCCCACATAAAACTCTTTTGTGGAATAATTCAGACATAACTGTAAGGAATAAGTCATTGTTCTACCCCAGCTGGCATGAGAGGAATATTGACTTTGTTCTTGATGTTGTCGACAACAAAGGTAATATTCTCACAACATAGCATTGAATGAGATTCCAATACCTTTCAGAGAGTTTATTTCTGTGATCAAAGCCGTTCCCAGTGGTCTAACTACACTAATGAAAACTCGTCTTAGCTTTGGTAATGATCACAAGTTTATCCAGAACTCAGATTGGAAGGCGTGGGCTTACTTGAGAAATCTTGTTGTAATAAATATATAAGACAAATTCTTCATTCAAAAAAACAACTTACACTGAGAGGAAAGTTTTTCTGGAACATGCTTATTCCTGACATTGCCTGGAAAAAATGCATGGTTAAGGCCTTGTAAATATTGTATACCAAACAAAGTTAAGGAAGTGCACTTAAAAAATGTACGTAAGATATATCCATGTGATATATCTAACTCTCTCCTAAAATTAAGAAAACCAAAAATATATTCAATAATTGGCTACAAAGAGATCTTTGTAGATCTATGATATCCAATTTTGTGGCTATTGATGATATCTGCGTTTTCTGTGAAAAGAAGGTGAGAATCTGTCTCACTTGTAAATTTGTGTCAGAATTTTGGGAAAACCTTGCATAATACTTATTTACCATTATGAACACTGCCTATGTTTTTGACATGAAAGATAAAATATGTTACTATTGCAATGATAACAAGACCACTGAAACGATTGTGAATTTTTTTTAATTCTTGTTGTCAAATCCTTCATACACAAACAAAAATTCCAAAATTCTATACCAAAAGTATTCTTTTTTTTAATTGAATTTAACTATTTTATTAAAACATTAACCCTAGTGAAAAATAACAAGAATAACATTTTCCTAAATCATTACAGAATTTAAGATTAAGTGATAAGTGATTACAATTGCACTATAATTATTATAATAATTTTTTCCCCCCATTATTTTCTCATTAATACCTGCATTCTGTTTTGTATGATGTAAGAATGTAAGTTGTTGATCTGTATTTAAAAAAATAATAATAATAATAAATAAATATACACGTGGGGGGGGAAAAAACATGACGTCATTTTCTGGAATTTTCCAAGCTGTTTAAAGGCACAGTCAACTTAGTGTATGTAAACTTCTGACCCACTGGAATTGTGATACAATTAATTATAATGGAAATAATATGTATGTAAACAATTGCTGGAGAAATGACTTATGTCATGCACAAAGTAGATGCCCTAACCAACTTGCCAAAACTATAGATTGTTAACAAGAAATTTGTGGAGTGGTTGAAAACAAGTTTTAATGACTCCAACCTAAGTGTATGTAAACTTCTGACTTCAACTGTATATTTATATTCCGGACTCTGACATTGCTCATTATAATATTTCTATACTTCTTAATTCCTTTATTTTTATTTTTGGGATTTGCATATATTGTTTTGCATTGTTCGGTATTACTGCACTGTTGGAGCTAGGAACAGCATTTCGCTACACCCGCGATAACATCTGCAAAACATGTGTATGTGACCAATACAATTTGATTTGATTTTATCCCTTCGATCCCAACTGCGTAATCATTGCATTAGTACCTACATCAACAATATGTAAACACATAGAACACTGAGAGCTTCTGAGAATAGCGTTCATCGACAAAGTGAATATAGTAGTTGAGTGGTGTGCATTAGACACCCACCCCCTGCTAATATGCTACAGTTGCGGTTGAGCTGGTGTTGAGTCATCTATCTTGTCAATATGGTTGCTCTTTCTTCTTTATTGTCTATATTTCCTGGTGTGACCTCATGTCTACATGAATTTGTTCATTTTCATGACAGCGTATTGGGTAAATTTCTCCCCTGCATTTCCTCACACATGATTTTCCTGATTGTGTAATAAGCGTCCCCGATTCCCCTGTGTTTTCTCCAACATGTCCTACCAAAACAAAACCTCCTTTGAGCATATGTGACCTTGTTCCTGGGGTAGATCGTATCTCTTTTCTTATTGTTGCCAAGCTGACATAGTAACAGCAGGCAGTACTGTACCTGTATACTGTGTGTCACTCGTGATGATTTACACTGAGTAAAACATTAGGAACTCCTTCTTAACATGCTGACCATATCAAATCAAATCAAATTGTATTTGTCACAAGCGCCGAATATAACACGTGTAGACCTTAGAGTGAAATGCTTACTTACAAACCCTTTAACCAACAACCCATTTAAAAAAAGTGTTAAGTAAAAAATAGACAAGAAAAGGTTACAAATAATTAAACAGTAGCAGTAAAATAACGATAGCAAATCAAATCAAATGTATTTATATAGCCCTTCGTACATCAGCTGGTATCTCAAAGTTTTGTACAGAAACCCAGCCTAAAACCCCAAACAGCAAGCAATGCAGGTGTAGAAGCACGGTGGCTAGGAAAAACTCCCTAGAAAGGCCAAAACCTAGGAAGAAACCTAGAGAGGAACCAGGCTATGAAGGGTGGCCAGTCCTCTTCTGGCTGTGCTGGGTGGAGATTATAACAGAACATGGCCAAGATGTTCAAATGTTCATAAATGACCAGCATGGTCAAATAATAATAATCACAGTAGTTGTCGAGGGTGCAGCAAGTCAGCACCTCAGGAGTAAATGTCAGTTGGCTTTTCATAGCCGATCATTTTGCTGTCTCTAGAGAGTTGAAAACAGCAGGTCTGGGACAGGTAGCACGTCCGGTGAACAGGTCAGGATTCCATAGCTGCTGGCAGAACAGTTGAAACTGGAGCAGCAGCACGGCCAGGTGGACTGGGGACAGCAAGGAGTCATCATGCCAACCAGCAAGGAGTCATCATGCCAACTGATTGGCAAGGCAATATACAGTGGGTACCGGTACAGAGTCAATGTGCAGGGGCACCAGTTAGTTGAGGTAATTGAGGTAATATGTGCATGTAGGTAGAGTTAAAGTGACTATGCATAGATAACAAACAGAGAGAAGCAGCAGAGTAAAATAGGGGTCTGGGTAGCCATTTTATTAGCTGTTCAGGAGTCTCATGGCTTTGGGATAGATGATAAGATAAGCCTTTTGGACCTAGACTTGGTGCTCCAGTACCACTTGCCGTGTGGTAGAAGAGAGAACAGTCTATAACTAGGGTGGCTGGAGTCTTTGACATTTTTTAGGGCCTTCCTCTGATACCGCCTGGTATAGATGTCTTGGATGGCAGGAAGCTCTTAAAGTAATGATGGACTGTTGTTTCTCTTTGCTTATTTGAGCTGTTCTTGCCATAATATGGACTTGGTCTTTTAACAAATAGGGCTATGTTCTGTATACCCCACTACCTTGTCACAACACAACTGATTGGCTCAAACGCATTAATGTAACATAGACACTGGGAGTTGAGAAGCAGGTGGTAAGTTTAATATAACAACAAACAACGTAGGAGTAGCATCAAGACATGAACAAACAGAAGCAATACTGCCTGGGGAAGGAACCTAAGGGAATGCCAGATAAAGGTGAGGTAATGAGTGAGGTAATGGAGAACAGGTGTTCTTGATGATGAAGCACAGGTGCGCGTAATGATGAAAGCCAGGTGTGCATAATGATAATTCCCAGGACCGGTGGTTAGTAAACTGGCAACGTTGAAAGCCGGAGGGGAGGAGCGGGAGTAGATGTGACAATTAAGGAAAGAAATTCCACAAATTAACTTTTAAAAAGGCACACCTGTTAATTTAAATGCATTCCAGGTGACTACCTCATGAAGCTGGTTGAGAGAATGCCAAGAGTGTGCAAAGGTGTCATCAAGCCAAAGGGTGTCTAGTTTGAAGAATCTCAAATATATAATATATTTAGATTTGTTTAACACTTTTTTAATTACTACATGATTCCAGATGTATTATTTCATAGTTTTTATGTCTTCACTATTATTCTACAATGTATAAAATAGGAAACAATAAGGTGTGTCCAAACTTTTGACTGGCACAGTATGTATGTTGTGTGTTAAGGACTGTGTGTTCACAGACATTATGCCAAACATACCTTCCCACATGTTCCATTGTTCACTGAGATCCCTTCTATATTCTACTCAGACATTAATTATTTGTACTGGTAATATGCAGGGCATTTGGAAAGTATTCAGAACCCTTGACTTTTTCCACATTTTGTGACGTTATAGCCTTAGTCTAAAATTGAGTAAATCGTTTTCCCCCCTCATCAATCTACACCCAATACTCCATAATGACACTTGCAAATGTGTTTAAAAAAAAAATGTTTATAACATTTACATAAGTGTTCAGACCCTTTACTCAGTACTTTGTTGATGGACCTTTGGTAGTGATTACAGCCTCGAGTCTTCTTGCCATGACACTACATTGGGGAGTTTCTCCCATTCTTCTCTGCAGATCCTCTCAAGAGCTGTCATGTCGGATGGGGAGCGTCACTGCACAGCTAATTTTCAGGTCTCTCCAGAGATGTTCGATTGGGTTTAAGTCTGGGCTCTGGCTGGGCTATTCAAAAACATTCCCTACGGTGAAGCATGGTAGTGGCAGCATTGTGCTGTGGGGATGTTTTTCAGTGGCAGGGACTGAGACTTGTCCCAAAGCCACTCCTGCTTTGTCTTGGCTGTGTGCTTAGGGTCGTTGTCCTGGTGGAAGGTGAACCTTCGCCCCAGTCTGAGGTCCTGAGCACTCTGGAGCAGGTTTTCATCAACAATCTCTCTGTACTTTGCTCCATTCATCTTTGCCTCGATCCTGAGTAGTCTCCCAGTCCCTGCCACTGAAAAACATCCCCACAGCATGATGCTGTCACTACCATGCTTCACCGTAGGGATGGTGGCAGATTTCCTCCAGATGTGATGCTTGGTATTCATGCCTGAGCATTCAATCTATGTTTCATCAGACCAGAGAATCTTGTTTCTAATGGTCTGAGAGGCTTTATGTGCCTTTTACTGAGGAGTGGCTTCCATCTGGCCACTCTAACATAAAGGCCTGATTGGTGGAGTGCTGCAGAGATGGTTGTCCTTCTAGAAGATTCTCCCAACTCCACAGAGGAACTCTGGAGCATGTCAGAGTGACCATAGGGTTATTGGTTCCCTTCCTGACCAAGGCCCTTCTCCCCTGATTGCTCAGTTTGGCCGGGCAGACAGATCTAGGAAGAGTATTGGTGGTTCCAAACTTCTTCCATTTAAGAATGATGGAGGCCAAGGTTCTTGGGTACCTTCAATGCTACGTACATATTTTGTACATATTTTGGAACCCTTCCTCAGATCTGTTCCAATCCATGGCATTCCGGGTTCCGGGTTGGAGCGAGCAGTCGCATCCGCACTTCGGTCTGCAGGTAGTATAACTTTTCATTACATTTCATTACATTTCATTATAGTACAACGGTTTGATTTGTCTAATCTTAGCAATTTCTTCTTAGCTAGCTACATAGCCGTCTTTGTATCAAAGATAATTGCGTAATTATCGTATTTCGTCGTCCTAACGTAGTCTACACTGCTATCTGCCCAGCAGCTAGCCAGCTAGCTAACGCCCACCGTCTACATAGCTAGCTACATAGCCGTCTCTGTATCAAAGATAATTGTGTAGTCTAGAGCGATTTTCTAGGTTACCTAGCCAGCTATTGTCGTTCTTTTAACGCAACGTAACGTAATCAACACTGCTAGCTAGCCACCTAGCCCCTGAATCAACAACGCAGCCACTGCCAGCTAGCCTACAAAGTCAACAACGCAGCCACTGCCAGCTAGCCTACTTCAGCAGTACTGTATCATTTTTAATCATTTTAGTCAATAAGAATAGCAGCACTGTAGAAACTATTACCCTCAACTGAACGACTTGATTAGTGTAGTGTTAGCTAGCTACATAGTTGTCTTTGCTGTCTTCGTATCCAAGATAATTGTGTAGTTTAGAGTGTGTAGTTTTAGAGTGATTATCTTAATTTACCGAGGTTAGCTAGCCAGCTATTTGTCGTCCTTAACGTAGGAGACACTGCTAGCTAGCCAACAGCTAGCCAACGTCTACCGAATAGAACTCAACAACCCGGTCGCATTCCGCTTCGCTCCACAGGTAGTATCACATTTTCATTTCATTTCATTACAGTACAACGGTTTGATTTGTTTGATCGTAGCTAGCTACATAGCTAGCTACATAGCCGTCTCTGTATCAAAGATAATTGTGTAGTCTAGAGCGATTTTCTAGGTTACCTAGCCAGCTATTGTCGTTCTTTTAACGCAACGTAACGTAATCAACACTGCTAGCTAGCCAGCTAGCCCCGAATCAACAACGCAGCCACTGCCAGCTAGCCTACAAAGTCAACAACGCAGCCACTGCCAGCTAGCCTACTTCAGCAGTACTGTATCATTTTTAATCATTTTAGTCAATAAGATTCTTGCTACGTAAGCTCAACTTTCTGAACATTCGAGACGTGTAGTCCACTTGTCATTCAATCTCCTTTGCATTAGCGTAGCCTCTTCTGTAGCCTGTCAACTATGTGTCTGTCTATCCCTGTTCTCTCCTCTCTGCACAGACCATACAAACGCTCCACACCGCGTGGCCGCGGCCACCCCTAATCTGGTGGTCCCAGCGCGCACGACCCACGTGGAGTTCCAGGTCTCCGGTAGCCTCTGGAACTGCCGATCTGCGGCCAACAAGGCAGAGTTCATCTCAGCCTATGCCCCCTCCAGTCCCTCGACTTCTTGGCACTGACGGAAACATGGATCACCACAGATAACACTGCTACTCCTACTGCTCTCTCTTCGTCCGCCCACGTGTTCTCGCACACCCCGAGAGCTTCTGGTCAGCGGGGTGGTGGCACCGGGATCCTCATCTCTCCCAAGTGGTCATTCTCTCTTTCTCCCCTTACCCATCTGTCTATCGCCTCCTTTGAATTCCATGCTGTCACAGTTACCAGCCCTTTCAAGCTTAACATCCTTATCATTTATCGCCCTCCAGGTTCCCTCGGAGAGTTCATCAATGAGCTTGATGCGTTGATAAGCTCCTTTCCTGAGGACGGCTCACCTCTCACAGTTCTGGGCGACTTTAACCTCCCCACGTCTACCTTTGACTCATTCCTCTCTGCCTCCTTCTTTCCACTCCTCTCCTCTTTTGACCTCTCCCTCTCACCTTCCCCCTACTCACAAGGCAGGCAATACGCTCGACCTCATCTTTACTAGATGCTGTTCTTCCACTAACCTCATTGCAACTCCCCTCCAAGTCTCCGACCACTACCTTGTATCCTTTTCCCTCTCGCTCTCATCCAACACTTCCCACACTGCCCCTACTCGGATGGTATCGCGCCGTCCCAACCTTCGCTCTCTCTCCCCCGCTACTCTCTCCTCTTCCATCCTATCATCTCTTCCCTCTGCTCAAACCTTCTCCAACCTATCTCCTGATTCTGCCTCCTCAACCCTCCTCTCCTCCCTTTCTGCATCCTTTGACTCTCTATGTCCCCTATCCTCCAGGCCGGCTCGGTCCTCCCCTCCCGCTCTGTGGCTCGACGACTCATTGCGAGCTCACAGAACAGGGCTCCGGGCAGCCGAGCGGAAATGGAGGAAAACTCGCCTCCCTGCGGACCTGGCATCCTTTCACTCCCTCCTCTCTACATTTTCCTCTTCTGTCGCTGCTGCTAAAGCCACTTTCTACCACTCTAAATTCCAAGCATCTGCCTCTAACCCTAGGAAGCTCTTTGCCACCTTCTCCTCCCTCCTGAATCCTCCTCCCCCCCCCCTCCTCCTCTCTGCAGATGACTTCGTCAACCATTTTGAAAAGAAGGTCGACGACATCCGATCCTCGTTTGCTAAGTCAAACGACACCGCTGGTTCTGCTCACACTGCCCTACCCTGTGCTCTGACCTCTTTCTCCCCTCTCTCTCCAGATGAAATCTCGCGTCTTGTGACGGCCGGCCGCCCAACAACCTGCCCGCTTGACCCTATCCCCTCCTCTCTTCTCCAGACCATTTCCGGAGACCTTCTCCCTTACCTCACCTCGCTCATCAACTCATCCCTGACCGCTGGCTACGTCCCTTCCGTCTTCAAGAGAGCGAGAGTTGCACCCCTTCTGAAAAAACCTACACTCGATCCCTCCGATGTCAACAACTACAGACCAGTATCCCTTCTTTCTTTTCTCTCCAAAACCCTTGAACGTGCCGTCCTTGGCCAGCTCTCCCGCTATCTCTCTCAGAATGACCTTCTTGATCCAAATCAGTCAGGTTTCAAGACTAGTCATTCAACTGAGACTGCTCTTCTCTGTATCACGGAGGCGCTCCGCACTGCTAAAGCTAACTCTCTCTCCTCTGCTCTCATCCTTCTAGACCTATCGGCTGCCTTCGATACTGTGAACCATCAGATCCTCCTCTCCACCCTCTCCGAGTTGTGCATCTCCAGGGCGGCCCACGCTTGGATTGCGTCCTACCTGACAGGTCGCTCCTACCAGGTGGCGTGGCGAGAATCCGTCTCCTCACCACGTGCTCTCACCACTGGTGTCCCCCAGGGCTCTGTTCTAGGCCCTCTCCTATTCTCGCTATACACCAAGTCACTTGGCTCTGTCATAACCTCACATGGTCTCTCCTATCATTGCTATGCAGACGACACACAATTAATCTTCTCCTTTCCCCCTTCTGATGACCAGGTGGCGAATCGCATCTCTGCATGTCTGGCAGACATATCAGTGTGGATGACGGATCACCACCTCAAGCTGAACCTCGGCAAGACGGAGCTGCTCTTCCTCCCGGGGAAGGACTGCCCGTTCCATGATCTCGCCATCACGGTTGACAACTCCACTGTGTCCTCATCCCAGAGCGCTAAGAACCTTGGCGTGATCCTGGACAACACCCTGTCGTTCTCAACTACCATCAAGGCGGTGGCCCGTTCCTGTAGGTTCATGCTCTACAACATCCGCAGAGTACGACCCTGCCTCACACAGGAAGCGGCGCAGGTCCTAATCCAGGCACTTGTCATCTCCCGTCTGGATTACTGCAACTCACTGTTGGCTGGGCTCCCTGCCTGTGCCATTAAACCCCTACAACTCATCCAGAACGCCGCAGCCCGTCTGGTGTTCAACCTTCCCAAGTTCTCTCACGTCACCCCGCTTCTCCGCTCTCTCCACTGGCTTCCAGTTGAAGCTCGCATCCGCTACAAGACCATGGTGCTTGCCTACGGAGTTGTGAGGGGAACGGCACCTCAGTACCTCCAGGCTCTGATCAGGCCCTACACCCAAACAAGGGCACTGTGTTCATCCACTTCTGGCCTGCTCGCCTCCCTACCACTGAGGAAGTACAGTTCCCGCTCAGCCCAGTCAAAACTGTTCGCTGCTCTGGCCCCCCAATGGTGGAACAAACTCCCTTACGACGCCAGGACAGCGGAGTCAATCACCACCTTCCGGAGACACCTGAAACCCCACCTCTTTAAGGAATACCTAGGATAGGATAAAGTAATCTTTCTCACCCCCCCTTAAAAGATTTAGATGCACTATTGTAAAGTGGCTGCTCCACTGGATGTCATAAGGTGAATGCACCAATTTGTAAGTCGCTCTGGATAAGAGCGTCTGCTAAATGACTTAAATGTAAATGTAAATGGCTTGGTTTTTGCTCTGACATACAATGTCAACTGTGGGACCTTATATAGACAGGTGTATGCCTTTCCAAATCATGTTCAATAAATTGAATTTACCACGGGTGGACTCCAATCAAGTTGTCGAAACAGACGGCTGTGTTTGTACAGAGGTTGACGCCCACATAATCAAGTCCTGAGAAGTAGAGAGACAGAAAGAAAAAAGAGAGAATGAAAGGTAATGACAGAGAGAGAGAGAGAGAGAGAGAGAGAGAGAGAGAGAGAGAGAGAGAGAGAGAGACAATGAACCAGTGTGAACTATATCATCTGTTTGATAAAGCTCCTGGAAAATGTATTCTTCCTAGTGTCTAATAATATCACTGACAGACAGTGCACACAACTGTCTCTGTTCATTACTGTGATGATGAGGGACAAAGAGTAGGTGCAATATCTGCCAGTTGCTGCAATGATGTCCATTAATTTGTTAGACCAGTCAAAGGGGGTAAGCAGGACTAGCCAGACCAGTGGCGGTCAGTGACGTTTAAGTGTGCATGGAGTTATTTCTACTACAGCACATTGGATGACTGTCATTCATATTCCATTCAACCAGCTCAATGTTACATTGATAGGTTTAGGCTACTACATGATACTAAAAATTTCCCTGTACCCTTCATGAGGTTGCTACAACCTAGCCTATGAATGAAAGTTTACAGAGTAGGTGCACAGGTCGAGGAAAAATGTAATAATCGAGGTGACACACATTCAATACCGCCTTCCACACTCTTGCCTGCATCTAGCTGATATAGGGTGTAATCATTTGTCCAACAGTTGCAAAAAATAGTTTCTATTGGACGAATTCAGGTATGTTTATCCCCGTTTCATTCCGAATGCTTCCGTTTAAGAAGAATCGGCAGAATGAATACACCCCTGATCATACACAAACACTGTTCACGTCGATAGCAGCCACATACAAACAGCATGATCTGCTCGTTGTATAATTCCTTCTCGCATCTACTTGCTCTCCTCCTCTCACCTTTTCCCTTCATTTGTGGACTTCAGTGCATCAGCTGTCTGTGACCAGGCGAAAAAACTTTTACAAACCAAACCTTCATATCATAACTGCTACACACAGGGTTCATCGTTGTCCCCATATTAGCTAACATCATAGTTAACAGAGCTACTAGAACTAACGCGCTAGTAAACCCACTACAATCATGCAGTACACTGTACAGTCAGCAAGCAGTTTAGCAGTTACACCGGCGGGGCCTGGCAGCAATAAATTAATAATACGTAAAGCTTACCTTGACTTAGAAGAGTTCAAGTGTTGGATAGCCATAGCCAGCTAGCTCACATTGCATCCCTCTCTGTTTGAGACAGCTGTTTGAGTGTGAAAAAATACAACTAAATATAGCTAGCTCTGTCTCTCTCTCTGTTGCTCTTGCTTCATTTTTTAAAGAAATTAATTTGTTCAAAAACTTGTCTTTCTCTCTCTTTGAGTGAACTACTATGCACTGCAGTGTTAGCTAGCTTATATTTTCAGTACCAGAGTCATTCTCTGATCCTTTGATTGGGTGGGAAACGTGTCAGTTCATGCTTGCAAGAGCTCTGATAGGTTGAAGGACGTCCTCTGGAAGTTGTCATAATTACAGTGTAATTCTATGGAAGGGGTTGAGAACCATGAGCCTCCAAGGTTTTGTCTTGAATTCAATGTACCTTGGGGGGATGGAAACTAGCTGTCCTCCGGCTACACCATGGTACTGCCCTACAGAGTACTGGTGAGGCTATTGTAGACCTTCATTGCAAAACAGTGTGTTTAAATCAAATTTTTTGGTGACATTAATATATTTAGTATAGTTTAAACTAAAAATGTTTTTAAAAAATGTTTCACTATTTTTATTTTTATGAAATTCACTGAGGAGGATGGTCCTCCCCTTCTTCCTCTGTGGACCCCCCACTGAACCAGACCCAGGTGATAACAGCTTTATAGGGCCTATGCTCCACCACAGGTGGGAGTGTGTGTGTGTGTGTGTGTGTGTGTGTGTGTGTGTGTGTGTGTGTGTGTGTGTGTGTGTGTGTGTGTTTACACTGCATTCGGAAAGTAGTCTTTTTCCACATTTTGTTATGTTACAGCATTATTCATAGATGGATTAAATAGTTTTTTCCCTCATCAATCTACACACAATACCCCATAATGGCAGAGCAAAAACTGGTTATTAGACATTTTTGCAAATGTAAATCAAATAAAAAAATGAAAAAGACATTTGCATAAGTATACCCTTTACTCAGTGCTTTGTTGAAGCACCTTTGGCAGTGATTACATTCTTGAGTCTTCTTGGGTAAGACACTACAAATTTGGTACACCTGTATTTGGAGACTTTCTCCAATTCTTCTCTGTAGATCCTCTCAAGCAATGTCATGTTGGATGGGGAGCGTCACTGCACAGCTATTTTCAGGTCTCTCCAGAAATGTTTGATCAGGTTTTGTATTTGTATTTATTATGGATCCCCATTAGCTGCTGCCAAGGCAGCTACTCTTCCTGGGGTCCGGCAGAATTAAGGCAGTTATACAATTTTAAAAACATTACAATACATTCAAGCAAGTTGTGAAAACATCTCATGTATGATCAAAGGAAACAGGAGGATCCTAAGGGAGTGCCAGATAATGGCTATGAGATTTCGAGTCTAATAGCCAAGGGTTGGAATACCCTTTGCTATTTCTGTTTTTGCTTTGTCGTTATGGGGGTATTGTGTGTAGATTGATGAGAATTTATTTAATCCATTTTAGAATAAGGCTGTAACGTAACAAAATGTGGAAAAAGTGAAGGTGTCTGTATACTTTCCGAAGGCACTGTATGTGAGGAAAAAGGGATAAATACTGAAAGGGAGAGAGATTGAATGATTGAGAGATATAGGAGAAAGGAAGAGATGGGGAAGAGAGAGAAAGGGTAGAGAGATTGAATGATTGAGAGATATAGGAGAAAGGAAGAGATGGGGAAGAGAGAGAAAGGGTAGAGAGATTGAATGATTGAGAGATATAGGAGAAAGGAAGAGATGGGGAAGAGAGAGAAAGGGTAGAGAGATTGAATGATTGAGAGATATATAGGAGAAAGGAAGAGATGGGGAAGAGAGAGAAAGGGTAGAGAGATTGAATGATTGAGAGATATAGGAGAAAGGAAGAGATGGGGAAGAGAGAGAAAGGGTAGAGAGATTGAATGATTGAGAGATATAGGAGAAAGGAAGAGAGAGAAAGGGTAGAGAGATTGATAGCAGGTCTAAAAGAAGTGATGCTCAGTCATATATTAATACTTTGCATTAAGAGCCTCTCTAATGAATAATTGATCTGCAGGAAAATTTAGTGATTTGAGCTCCTGGCGGGCTAACGCAATGTTAAATCAAGCTGTGTGGGTGTCAGTGTAAGAGTGTGTACGTACCTGTGTGTGTTAGAGGGTGTGTGTGTAAGTGTACGGCTGTATGTGCTTGTAGGGTAATTCAATGTTAAATCAAGTTGCTAGGCTCCACATACATGTTTGTGTGTGTGTGTGTGTGTGTGTGTGTGTGTGTGTGTGTGTGTGTGTGTGTGTGTGTGTGTGTGTGTGTGTGTGTGTGTGTGTGTGTGTGTGTGTGCGCACCTGCGAGCGTCCATGCAACAGAAGGCTACAGAACATTCTGCCTCTTACCTATACTGTGAGAACATCTTGACTATGACAGGCTCTATCTGACACAATAGGAAAATTACATCCTTGACTTGACCAGCTTTAGCTGCGTTTAATCACAGGTTATCATCTGAGGCAGCATATAATCACCAGGCCCTGTGTAGAGGGTGGCATGAGAAACGTAATGCTCTGTTATTTCGTTGTCCAAATGAAGAGGGCAGCTTGGCTGTTGGTGACCATCGATGTCGGTCGGCAGGAGAGATCACTCTCCTTCTGGTACAGTATCTGAGGCTACATGAATTGTCATAGATGTTCACTCACTCCCACATCGAGCTCATTAGAAAAACAGGCCTCGTTACTTTTCCCATCTGAGTGCCATGCCTATCTCTATATCTATGGCTGAATTAGCAATAAGGATATGGGAATAGATGGTGTAAATTATGTAGTTCATGTAAATGTCATTGTAGATATGCACAGAGTGGATCATATAACTGTCATACCTTTGTATATTTGTCTATGGCAGATTAGCCATGATGGAATGGGAATATATAGTGAAATCTACAGTACCAGTCAAAAGTTTGGACACACGTATTCATTCAAGGGTTTTTCTTTATTTGTACTATTTTCTGCATTGTAGAATAATCATGTAGTAACGAAAAAAGTGTTAAACAAATCAAAATATATTTGAGATTCTTCAAAGAGGCCACCCTTTGCCTTCATGACAGCTTTGCATACTCTTGGCATTCTCTCAAACAGCTTCACCTGGAATGCTTTCCCATCAGTCTTGAAGGAATTCTCAAATATGCTCAGCAGTTGTTGGCTGCTTTTCCTTCACTCTGCGGTCCAACTAATCCCAAACCACCTCAATTGGGATGAGGTCAGGTGATTGTCGAGACCAGGTCATCTGATGCAGCACTCTATCACTCTCGTTCTGGGTCAAATAACCCTTACACAGCCTGGAGGTGTGTGTTGGGTCATTGTCCTGTTGAAAAACAATATTCGTCCCACTAAGCACAAACCAGATGGGATGGCGTATCGCTGCAGAATGCTGTGGTTGTAATGGGTGCATATTGGTGGCAGGGAAGTCAGGCGCAGGAGAACGGACTTAGTATAAACGTAGTCATTTAATAAAAGTTAACAAAACTCCAAAAACCAAAATATATAAAATAATCAAAGTGGGTACAAAACCCTTCGCACACAAACACATAACTTGTACAAACATTCAATCAAACAATTACCAACAAAGACATGAGGGGAAACAGAGGGTTAAATACACAACATGTAAATGATGGGATTAAAACCAGGTGTGATGTAAGACAAGACAAAACCAATAGAACATGAAAAATTGATCACCGATGGCTAGAAGGTCGGTGACGTCGACCGCCGAACACCGCCCGAACAAGAAGAGGGACCAACTTCGGCGGAAGTCGTGACAGTGGTAGCCATGCTGGTTAAGTGTGCCTTGAATTTAAAAAAAAGAATTGCTGACAGTGTCACCAGCAAAGCACCCCCACAGCATCACACCTCCTCCTCCATGCTTCATGTGGGAACCACACATGCGGGGATCATCCATTCACCTACTCTGCATCGCACAAAGACAATACGGTTGGAAGCAAATTTGGACTCATCAGACAAAAGGACAGATTTCCACCGGTTTAATGTCCATTGCTCGTGTTTCTTGTCCCAAGCAAGTCCCTTCTTCTTATTGGTGTCCTTTAGTAGTGGTTTCTTTGCAGCAATTCGACCATGAAGACCTGATTCACACAGTCTCCTTTGAACAGTTGATGTTGAGATGTCTGTTACTTGAACCCTGTGAAGCATTTATTCGGGCTGTAATTTCTGAGGCTGGTAACTCCAATGAACGTATCTTCTGCAGCAGAGGTAACTCTGGGTCTTCCTTTCCTGTGGCGGACCTCAAGAGAGACATCATAGCGCTTGATGGTTGTTGCGACTGCACTTGAAGAAACTTTCAAAGTTCTAAAAGTGTTCAGGATTTACTGACCTTCATGTCTTAAAGTAATGACTGACTGTCGTTTCTCTTGCTTATTTGAGCTGTTCTTGCCATAATATGGAGTGATTGGCTCAAACACATTAAGAAGGAAATAAATTCCACCAATTAACTTTTAATAAGGCACACCTGTTAATTGAAATGCATTCCAGGTGACTACCTCATGAAGATGTTTCATGAAGAATCTCAAATATAAAATATATTTAGATTTGTTTAACACTTTTTGGTTACTACATGATTCCATATGTGTTATTTCATAGTTTTGATGTCTTCAATATTATTTTACAATGTAGAAAATAGTAAAAGTAAAGGAAAACCCTGGAATGAGTAGGTGTGTCCAAACTTTTGACTGGTAATTCAGTTCATGTAATTATACGTAGATATGTGTCGATTAGATCATATCATCAAATCATAATAGACAATAATTTTGCATGTACAGTCAATGGGAAGGCCTGATGTATATTACAGCCCCTCCCCTCGAAGCCTCGCTGGAGCTCATGCTCAATTCAGCTTAACTCCCAGCTACAACATAACTTTAGTTCAACAATTAAATATTAAGCTCTTTTTCTATTATGTCTTCATCTATTTTTCTCTCTCTTCCCTTCTCACCCTTTCTCTCTATCACTGTGACATTTATTGAATTCACTCTCTTCGTCAGAATGAAGTATCTTACTGTGCTTGTGTTGTTTTGTATATTTGTGTGGGACTAGGGTATGGTGATGCCACAGGACAGAGTGCTCAGGGCTGTGAGTAATGGGTTTTTCTTTAACCTTGTGTATGGTGAGTGGACATACTAGTGATCTGGCTCTCTGAGCAGCCCATGTCCAGTCAGACCACTGACTATGCAGAAGTAGTTACAACGCCTCTGAGGCACCAATAATCGGATGACAGTATTCATGGTGAGATAACAGACCTATGTTCAGGTATGGGGTGTGTGTTAATGTTCCAGTGGCGTTAAAGACTTGTAAGGGTGAAAATTAGTTCCTGTCTTTGTGTGTGAGGTTGGAGAGGGACATGATGTGTGTGTGTGTCACAGGTGGCTGGTGGCACCTTAATTTGGGAGGAGGGGCTCATTGTAATGGCTGCAATGGAATAAATGGAATGGCATCAAATACATCAAACACATGGCTTACATGTGTTTCATACCACTCCATTCACTTGATTCCAGCCATTATCATGAGCCGTCCTCCCCTCAGCAGCCTCCTGTGGTGTGCATGTGCACGTTAGTTTGTGTGTGTGTCTGAAGACACACTACTCTCACACATCCTGCTCTGTAACACTGGCAAACTCATGAGAAGCCCGAGAGAGATGCACCAAAAGAAAACAAATGAATAATTTATTTACTTTCTGGATGCACTGTGAAAATATGTGAACGTCAGAAGAAATATGTGAACAAATTTCTCTCCCTAAAGCGAAACCAGCACAGGGTTTCTCCCTAACTAACCTTGTTCATGCTCACCATGAGGATACAATTCAAGTTCATTAAAAGATCAAAACATCAAAACAATGTAGTCTAAATTGGAATTACTAATGACTGGACTCATGCTATTACTGTAATGATTGCTATTGAACTAATCTAAAGGAATACAGTCTGTTCTGAATACTCATCATCAGTCATACAAGAGCTGGATGCCAAATTATGAGATGAGACCAGTAGGGAATCTAGCAGTTCCCCTGTTTCCATGGAGACTGCTATTTCTCTGATCAGAGTACCTCATATCAGGACACCTATGCCTGTCAACGCTGGTCTCACCTTTAACGACACAGGTCACAAAATCTGATGACACGTCAAAGACATACTCTGTCTCTAAATTGCAAGTCTGTGTAGTTTTGATGCTAGATAGATGCACATACAGGACACAGTGGATAACAAACAGACAAATTATTACTATAGAGACCATTATTTATGAGGTAGGATGTGTAATTCTTGGATCATAGTTGCTTTGTATACACCTAGGCCTACATGTACACAGCAAATTGGCCAGTGTTGATTTTTAAGTGTTACATTTATAGTGTTGATTGAGGAGTTAAATTCCCTCTGGAAGAGTGAAATTAACACTCAGTGGTGTAAAATAACTCCCAGTGTTGGTATTAATAACCAGAGGTATTGTTTTACACTGTGGAGTGTGAAAACAGTCCCATCAAAACCACAGTCATCATTATCATATTTCCCAGCATGCTCTACTGCATGTTGATTTTTTACAATTGTTTTTAATATCTGTGTTTTGCATGTACATTGATTAATCTTATGCTACACAAAGATAAATAACACATTTCTCTAAACTAATCCAATCAGTTAGTTAGATTTATTGAGCCCATTACTGAAATGGTTGTTCCAGTTTAAATGGTTTAGGTAGTCCTTTATCAATTTCCATGATCCTGAATGTCATTATGAATGTTGTGGATGAATAAGAATACCAATTGTTGGTCTTGATTCCAATAAGAATTAAACATCACTTTGCAAGCCAGCATAATGTGGCTTGTAGCCCTGATGTGGCCTGTAAACCAGGAGTTTCCTAACACTATTGAATTAAGATAAAACTAGGCCATCAAAGTAAGGACTTATGATATACAGTGCCTTCAGAAAGTATTCATACACCCTTGACTTTTGTTGTGTTACAGCCTGAATTTCTCTCACCGATCTACAAACAATACCCCATAATGACAAAGTGAAAACATGATTTTAGAAATGTTTGCAAATGTATTGCAAATGAAATACAGAAATATCAAATTTTCTTAAGTGTTCACATCCTTAAGTCAATACTTTGTAGAAGCACCTTTGGTGTAAGTTTTTCAGGGTAAGTCTGGTGTTCCACACCAGGATTGTGCAATATTTTCCCATTATTCTTTATAAAATTCTACAAGCTCTGTCAAATTGGTTGTTGACAACCATTTTCAGGTCTTGCCAAAGATTTTCAAGTTAAAACTGTAACTCAGCCACTCAGGAACATTCACTGTCTTCTTGGTAAGTAACTCCAGTGTAGATTTTGCCTTGTATTTTATTGTCCTGCTGAAAGTTGAATTATACTCCCAATGTCTGGTGGAAAGCAGAATAAACCAGGTTTTCCTCTATGATTTTGCCTGTGCAAAAGCTGTATTCTGTTTTTTTTATTTCACCTTTATTTAACTAGGCAAGTCAGTAAATTAAGAACAAATTCTTATTTTCAATAATGGCCTAGGAACAGTGGGTTAACTGCCTGTTCAGGGGCAGAGCAACAGATATACCTTGTAAACTCAGGGGTTTGAACTTGCAACATTCCGGTTACTAGTCCTACGCTCTAACCACTAGGCTACCCTGCCGCCCCTAGTCAGGAGCGAGGGCCAGTAGACTAGAGCATACAGGTCGCAGTGGTGGGTGGTATAAGGTGATTTGGTAACAAAGCGGATGGCACCCTGATAGACTGCATCCAGTTTGCTGAGTAGAGTGTTGGAAGCTATTTTGTAGATGACATCGCCGAAGTCGAGGATCGGTAGGATAGTCAGTTTTACTAGGGTTTGGCGGCGTGAGTAAAGGAGGTTTTGTTGCGAAATAGAAAGCCAATTCTAGATTTGATTTTGGATTGGAGATGTTTAATATGAGTCTGGAAGGAGAGTTTACAGGTCTAGCCAGACACCTAGGTATTTATAGTTGTCCACATATTCTTGGTCGCAACGTCCAGGGTGGTGATGCTAATCGGGCGGGCGGTTGCAGGCAGCGAACGGTTGAAAAGCATGCATTTGGTTTTACTAGCGTTTAAGAGCAGTTGGAGGCCACGGAAGGAGTGTTGTATGGCATTGAAGCTTGTTTGGAGGTTAGTTAGCACAGTGTCCAAGGAAGGGCCAGAAGTATACAGAATAGTGTCGTCTGCGTAGAGGTGGATCAGGGAATCGCCCGCAGCAAGAGCGACATCATTGATATATACAGAGAAAATAGTCGGCCCGAGAATTTAACCCTGTGGTACACCCATAGAGACTGCCAGAGGTCCGGACAACATACCCTCCGATTTGACACACTGAACTCTGTCTGCAAAGTAGTTAGTGAACCAGGCTAGGATAAGAATAAGAATACGGTGATTGACAGAGTGGAAAGCCTTGGCCAGGTCGATGAAGACGGCTGCCCAGTACTGTCTTTTATCGATGGCGGTTATGATATCGTTTAGTACCTTGAGTGCGGCTTAGGTGCACCCGTGACCGGCTCGGAAGCCAGATTGCACAGCGGAGAAGGTACGGTGGGATTCGAAATGGTCAGTGATCTGTTTATTAACTTGGCTTTCGAAGACTTTGGAAAGGCAGGGCAGGATGGATATATAGTTCTGTAACAGTTTGGGTCTAGTGTGTCACCCCATTTGAAGAGGGGGATGACCACGGCAGCTTTCCAATCTTTTGGGATCTCGGACGATACAAAAGAGAGGTTGAACAGGCTGGTAATAGGGGTTGCAACAATGGCGGCAGACAGTTTTAGAAAGAGAGTGTCCAGATTGTCTAGCCCAGCCAATTTGTACTGGTCCAGGTTTTGGAGCTGTTGGCTGGGGTTGGAGTAGCCAGGAGGAAGGCATGGCCAGCCGTTGAGAAATGCTTATTGAAATTTTCGATTATAATGGATTTATCAGTGCTGACCGTGTTACCTAGCCTCAGTGCAGTGGGCAGCTCGGGGGAGGTGCTCTTGTTCTCCATGAACTTTACAGTGTCCAAAAACCTTTTGGTGTTAGAGCTACAGGATGTGAATTTCTGCTCGAAAAGCGTTCGCTTTCCTGACGGACTGCATGGATTGGTTCCTGACTTCCCTGAACAGGTGCATATCGTGGGGACTATTCGATGCTATGGCAGTCCGCCGCAGGATGTTTTTGTGCTGGTCAAGGGCAGTCAGGTCTGGAGTGAACCAAGGGCTATATCTGTTCTTAGTTCTGCATTTTTTGAACGGGGCATGCTTATCTAAGATGGTGAGGAAATTACTTTTAAAGAATGACCAGGCATCCTCGACTGACGGGATGAGGTCAATATCCTTCTGGGATACCCGGGTCAGGTCGATTAGAAAGGCCTGCTCGCAGAAGTGTTTTAGGGATTGTTTGACAGTGATGAGGGTTGGTCGTTTGACCTCGGACCCATAGCGGATACAGGCAAAGAGGCAGTGGTCGCTGAGATCCTGATTGAGGTGTATTTGGAGGGCAAGTTGGTCAGGATAATGTCTATGAAGGTGCCCATGTTTACGGATTTAGGCTTGTACCTGGTGGGTACCTTGACGATTTGTGTGAGATTGAAGGCATCTAGCTTAGATTGTAGGACTGCCGGGGTGTTAAGCATATCCCAGTTTAGGTCACCTAACAGAACGAACTCTAAAGCTAGATGGAGGGCGATCAATTCACAAATGGTGTCCAGAGCACAGCTGGGAGAAAAGGGGGGTCGATAGCAGGCGGCAACAGTGAGAGACTTACTTCTGGGGAGGTTCATTTTTAAAATTAGAAGTTCAAACCGTTTGGGTATAGACCTGGAAAGTATGACAGAACTTTGCAGGCTCTCTCTGCAGTAGATTGCAACTCCTCCCCCTTTGGCAGTTCTATCTTGATTGAAAATGTTGTAGCTGGGTATGGAAATCTCAGAATTGTTGGTGGCCTTCCTAAGCAAGGATTCAGACACGGCAAGGACATCAGGGCTGGTGGAGTGTGCTAAAGCAGTGAGTTAAACAAACTTAGGGAGGAGGCTTCTGATGTTGACATGCATGAAACCAAGTTTTTTTTCGATCACAGAAGTCAACAAATGAGGGTGCCTGGGGACACGCGGGGCCTGGGTTTACCTCCACATCACCCAAGGAACAGAGGAAGAGTAGGATGAGGGTACGGCTAAAGGCTATCAAAACTGGTCACCTAGAGAGTTGGGGACAAAGAATAAAAGGAGCAGATTTCTGGGCGTGGTAGAATATATTCAGGGCATAATGTGCAGACAGCGGTATGGTGGGGTGCGGGTACAGCGGGGGTAAGCCCAGGCACTGAGTGATGATAAGAGAGATTGTATCTCTGGATAAGCTGGTTATAATGGGTGAGGTCACCGCATGTGTGGGAGGTGGGACAAAGGAGGTATCAGAGGTATAATGAGTGGAACTAGGGGCTCCATTGTAAACTAAAACAATGATAACTAACCTAAACAACAGAATACAAGGCATATTGATATATGAGAGAGACATACAGCGAGGCATAAAGTAATCACAGGTGTTGATTTGGAGTGCTAGCTAAGACAACAACAACAACAGCTAATCAGCTAAAACAACAACAGGTAAAATGGCGATGAGTTCGCGGCTGGGCCGGAGCTAGTAGAAGCGTCTGCTCCGACGGAGGCCGTTTGAAGGCACAGTGGATGGAGTATTCGTCGGCAGACCTGTCGAGGTGGTGCGGCGGGGCGCCGTGTCGACTAAGGATCCAAGCCAGGTGGCAAAAGAGGTATTGAGTGGTAGTAATTTAGTTTTCTATCCGGGAGATGCGCATGGCTCACGGCTAACTGGTGCTAGCTTCGGGGCAGAGGCGTTAGCCACTATAGCCACTCAGTAGCAGCGGTGATCCGGTGCCAAGGTCCAGAGCTTACGGCAAGGATCCGGTGGAGTAGTGTGTTCTAGCCGTGTTTGGGTGGAGTCCGGGTGAACAACTGAGTAGGCCGGGAGGTGGGCCTCAGGGATAGCTTCGGGTACTGGGTAACTCGGTGGGTGCTAGCTAGCTGTGAAGATCAGGAGAATGGTCCAGGGATTGCGGCAGGAATCCGGTGTTGTAGTGGAGAGACAGTCCGTTACTGGTAGGCTGGTGCGTATTATCCAGGCAAAAAATATATATGTATTTAAAAAAAGGGCTGGTACCTGTGCAGAAGGTAAAGGCTGCTAGCAGTGGCTAACAATGACTAAATAGCTTGTACCTAATTAGCTGGTTAGCTTCTGATGGCTGTGTTTCTTGCTATAAGGTCTAAAAAGGACATATAATAGTGGTTCCGTATCACATTGGGTGAGGCAGGTTACCGGAAGGTATAATTGAACTAAAATGGAGAAGAGATTGAAAATAAAATTGAAATATATACAAAAAAAGACGTTAAGGACTGGGGAGTATTTTTACATTTTTTATCCTTGAAAAACTCCCCAATCCTTAACGATTAAAAGCATACCCATAACATGATGCATCCACCCCTATGCTTGAACATATGGGAGTGGTACTCAGTAACGTGTTGTATTGGACTTGCCACTTTGTATTCGGAACAAAAAGTAAATTTCTTTGCAACATTAAGTATTACTTTAGTGCCTTGGATGCATGTTTTGCAAAATTTGTATTCTGTACAGGCTTCCTTCTTTTCACTCTGCCAATTAGGTTAGTATTGTGGAGTAACTACAATGTTGTTGATCCATCCTCAGTTTTCTCCTATCACAGCCATTAAACTGTAATGGTTTTAAAGCTACCATTGGCCTCATGGTGAAATGCCTGAGCAGTTTCCTTCCTAACTGAGTTAGGAAGGACACCTGTATCTTTGTAGTGACTGGGTGTATTAGTACACCATCCAAAGTGTAATTAATAACTTCACCATGCTCAAACGGTTATTCAATGTCTGCTTTTTTTTACGCATCTACCAATAGGTGCTCTTCTTTGTGAGGCATTGGAAAACCTCCCTGGTCTTTGTGGTTGAGTCTTTGTTTGGAATTCACTGCTCGACTGAGAGACCTTACAGATTAAATGTGTGCGGTACAGAGATGAGGTAGTCATTCAAAAATAATGTTTAACACTATTATTGCACACATAGTCCATGCAACTTATTATGTGACTTGTTAAGCACATTTTTACTGATGAACTTTTTTTTTACAGTGCATTCGGAAAGTATTCAGACCCCTTGACTCTTTCCACATTTTGTTACGTTACAGCCGTATTCTTAAATGGATTAAATAGTTTTTCCCTTCATCAATCTACACACAATATCCCATAATGATAAAGCAAAAACAGGCCACTGTGTTTGTGGGGACCTTTAATGCAGGTAGAAACATCTCAGGGATGATCAATGGAAACAGGGTGCACCTGAGCTCAATTTCGAGTCTCATAGCAAAGGGTTTGAATACTGATGTAAACAAGGTATTTCTGTAACATAACAAAATGTGGTTAAAGGGAAGGGGTCTGAATACTTTCCAAATGCACTGTAGGCTTGACATATTAAAGGGGTTGAATACCGATGTAAACAAGGTATTTCTGTAACATAACAAAATGTGGTTAAAGGGAAGGGGTCTGAATACTTTCCAAATGCACTGTAGGCTTTACATATTAAAGGAGTTGAATACGTATTGACTCAAGACGTTTCAGCTTTTCAATTGTATTTCATTTGTAAAACTTTCTAAAAACATAATTCAACTTTGACGTTATGGGGTATCGTGTGTATGCTAGCATCCAAAAATGTCAATTTAATCCATTTTAAATTCAGGCTGTAACACAACAAAATGTGGAAAATGTCAAGGGGTGTGAATACTTTCTGAAGGCATCACAATGTATGTTGTATATTTTCATAGTTTGATAACATTTGCCTAGCAACTCATATGTTGAACACCACATCCTTTTTTAAAGGGAATAATTCAACAACCATGTCTGTGTCACTAACAAATACTCTCATGGGTGGTAACTACAATTCACTCAAAAAGAGAAGACACCCCAGGAAATATTGCAATTAGGTTTCCACCACACCGCATTTCATTATATTTCGCTCCACTGTAGAGTTTTGGATATATTGGGTGGAAGACATTATAAGGACTTGGCCCTATGGCAGGAGTAGCCTACATTCCATCACATCACTATCTAATCTGTGACTGAATTGTTATGGGTTGACAGCCATCCACTAAATCCTTTGTTTTTCTCCTTTAAAAACACAGAGATTACTACTCAAAGCTGTCTATCGTTTACATCTACACCACAATTTATTTTTAAGACAAGTCCTAGGGTTAGGCTGATATACTGGAGTGTTTTCAATAGGGATATTCAGCCCTATTTTCAGCATGGTTTATTTATAGTGTAAACACTGCCAAACAGTGCTCAGGTATACCATGCCAAAAAAATATTTGGGCAGCCCTCTTGATTTCAAGTTAGCTCTAGCTGAAGTGCTGAAGCCCATATATGTTGTAAACTGCTTATAGGATTCACAAGGCTTTGTGTTTATTCTCAGCTCATAGGATTCATCTATGGCCCTGTATATTTTGGAGAGAAATTGAAAAGCAAAAACACATGCTGTTAAATAAATCTCAAGACTTTTATTATTGGTATCATAAAATTCAAGACCTAACATTTCATTCAATAAAAAGGGGCATGTAATATCCCATGCCCATACCAAGTGTATGCGCTATCCGATTTACTGCATGTGAATACATTTGTAAATTGTAAAAAATAATCGTTTAGTCACGCCTTTTGGCCAATTGGAGTGCGTCGATGTCAGTCCTTACTGGGTGAATTGTAGAAAGTAGCCCATGGGGCGTGGTTTCTGCTTGGGGGAGGGATTGTGTGGCATGCTAGTTAGTCTTTCAAATGACAGGGAATACGAGATTACAGCGCTCAAAGGGAATTTCTTCCAACCAGGAAATGACATACAAGGAATACACCTAGGGAATAGTAAAAAAAGATTGATTTTAAACTGAATTTGCAGAAGAAGGACTTGACTCGAAGCCGTTGAAGAACAGCAACTGAACCTTTTGACTAAGTTACTGATCAGAAACGTGAGGTTATTCTCGCGGTGTGGGTTTATCAATATATTTGTGCCCGAACAACGCTTTGTGTAGGCTATGAACAACACGCAATTATCTGATCAACGATAAAAGACGTTTCGGATACTTTTATAAACAATTCAAATAAAAAAAATAGGCTACTGTGGTTCATTTGCGGTGGGTTCGGTCCATTGACGAATACGCTCGGAAGTCCATCCTATGGCACGTTAATATTATATTATGTTCTGCCGCCAGAGCGCCCGCCCATCGACTCCGATTATTTTTTTTGTTGTTGTAGCGAAGCAGTGAAAGGAGATTGATTTTACTGAACGCGTGCGTTTGGATAGCGCTATCTCCCCGGAGGAAGAGGACGCCCACTGAAATTAAGTATTTTATGTACATTCTCAGCAGAAGGACTTTACGTATCTATTTTACATATTGATCCGAAAAAATCTTGATGTTGGCAAAATTCTAAATAGCGCACTAACAAAGCAAGACATCCACACACGCTGGACTTCCCCTGCTGAGGTGGTTTGTCATTCTACAGCGAAGGGCCGCCGCAGTCTCTGTCGGATGCGTAGGAAAGGAAGAGGGTTCAGGGTACGCGTCTTTTATGGGTGCATATCGTCATTGACGAAGGTGATACAGAGAAACGACACCCGAGTCTACCAAGCCCCGCATTTCAGAGCAGGATACGGGAGATAGGTGAGGGTATCCCACAGGCAGTAGGCGACTTCGCTATAGCGGATCTCAGTCTCAAGTCAACCCACCAGGTTCGATCCCGGTGGGCACCAGACCTACCCGTCCGTCGCCCGCACAGGTGGTCTGCCATAGATCCCAAAATTTCTGCCTCAAAACAGACCCAAGTTTTGCCTCGCTAAACGGATTATAGGAACGGTGTCTGAGGGGAGAGAAAGACGGAAGACAATGGGCATCCGCACGCTCCTTACTGCGTGTGCGCTGCTTGGTAAGTCACGCCTGTACCTATTGCTTAGATTGGACACACTGTCATCTTTCTATTTTTTTTCTCTATTTAATTACATGAGAGAACAAATAAGAACCCCGAATGTTATTCAAGTGTTACCATGCACTTTCAAAAAACGATCAATGTGCGAGTCTATTTAATTCAGAAGAACCGTTCGACACCTGAGTCATAGCACACCTGCATGCCAAGACATCTGCATGACGACACACCTGGATGACAAATCCAAACTCTGAGTGTATGTAGGTGTGAGAGTGTGTGTTTGCCAATGCCACCTCAGTAGGAGTCACTGGTCTAGGGAGGGGGCATTGTCTTAGTCACTACCAATGATGTATATAAATCCATTGCTCACTACTCACTTACCTTTGGACAGCTGTGTCTGCGTGTTTATCTGTTTGTGTTTCACAGCTCTATTATAGCTGTGAACAAGTTCTTGTTTTTCTATCATAGTGTGTGTGGAGGGGGGGGGGGAGAACTAGGTTCATGTGATATTTGGATGTAAATCTCAGATTAACCCCCTCAGACTCAAGCTCCTCTTTCCCTGGATGAGTTGGACAACAGTGACCACATCCCCGTATTAGTGCCTGTAGTCAATACACACAGACACCTTACATTTTCACTTTATATAGCACCCTGGGACACTCAGCTATTCTCTCTCCGTCATGCACATTACACACACTTTCACTGACACATATAGCATAGCCTACACAGTACACACACCAGATGGCTGCTCTGTTCCTGGATGGGAGGCATGTTATTGCTGTGGAGGGATGGATCCCTGCCATTGGGTTAGATTAACAGTCTTCTTGTTAGTTCACTTACCCTTTCAGCTGGTCAACTTCATGTAGGAGATATTGATTGATTGATCAATTTGAATATGTAGAATGAAATACAATACATCATAGAAATGCTTTGGTTTTCCTATAGAGATGGATAGCAGAAAAACAGAGTACAATATGTTGACTGTCTAATTTTAAACTTTACAGAAAGCTCTTACACATGGTGGTAATGTATATATGTTGCATGTATTACCCTGTAGTTGTGGCAGAGAGAGAGAGAGAGATCTGAATCCCTGAACCGTTCTGGTTTATATAACTAATAGAAAGTGTAATGGGTTGTTCAGCAGGAGGCTGGTTGGTTAAACCGTAATGGAGAGATGCTTCAGTTGTCTATACTGGCTCAACTGACTGCAGAATAGTTAGTATAGGCTCTCTATGCCTGTTTGCTGCCAAAGCCTCTGTATCTGAAGCCAGTTTCTCTGTGTAGTTTAAATACACCAGTTGAGTCTCATGGAAACCAATAGTTATGAGGCAGTCTAACATGCAAATGTAAGTCTAGCTGACTCGTCCCTGCTAGTGCAGTATCCTAATTGCTGTCAGTTATTAATTTAACTGGCATTGAATTCACTCAACTTTGTCAATATTGTTAATGGAAGGCCAGTCTAAATGGTGTTTCCTTCTGTCTATCCAATGCTCCCCACAGAATGACAGCTGTGTGTCACAAACACACACCCACACACACTTTTAGAATGAGAGGAATTTCACCTCTTGGTCAAGGAAGAGTCAGCACTGTTTAAACATTGCTGTGAGTTTGAGTGGATCTGTCATGTCTTTGTGGATGTTACTCTGATGCTAAAACTAAATTATTGGTGGTATATGACATGCTTTAGGCTTCTAACATATCTTCCAGCTGTTTGGCCAGCAGATGACCTGGGTTTGTGTATCTATGTGTGAGTGCCTATGTATACATACAGAGCAAGCATGTCTAGACAGTGCTCATAATGCAATCGCTCAGGATTGGCTGACATAATGGATGGGCTGGACATGCCGAGACATGAGTTCGGATTGGTCTGCCATGTAGCATGCTTCTGTCTATAACATGAGCTGCTTAGTATGTAGGCTTTAAAAAACGTATAATGAAGAACTGCACAAGTGTTGCTCCTCCTCTCTACTTTCTGGAAGACAGTCATGCCATGCTGACTCTCTCTGACTCTGAAAATGAATCCGACAATGAGGAAATCCCTGATTTTAGGTAAAAACATTTTAATTGAACCAGACATTGTAGAGTCTTCTGATGACAGTGACGGGGAAGCCAACAGTGTTGTTGTCACAGAAGAAGTGGACCGAGTTTAGAAATGGATGATGGCTATGGAGAGGGCAACCGTGACAGAGAGGGAAATGTAAGATAGTCTAGCTAGCATTTTCAGATATTATATATTTGTAATTTTGTCAAAGTAATTTTCATTGGCAGTTAAAGTGTTAGTGTTAGTTGGCTGGCTTGCTAGCTAATGTTATGTGTATGATCTGTGTGGTAATATTATTCATATCTCAGAAATCCATTTGCATTGCTAGTTACAGCCTAATGTTAGTTAACCAACTAGGTTCAATGTTAGTTCGCTATCTTTAGCTACCTGCAGATTCATGCATGGTGGCTAGCTATGACAATCAGTTTGTATTGATAGTAGTATGGGTTGGGATTATTGCTGTGTTCTAAACAACTGGGAAATCGCAGACTTCAGTGCAAACATGACAACTGGGAACTCGTTTCGAACGGTCATCCAACTCGGAATTCCAACTCGGGAACGCGGGCCTCTTTCTAGAGCCCCAACTTTATGACCTGAATATCACTGATATCATGATTTGACCTTGTATTATTCCAAGTTCCCAGTTGTTTTGAAAGCACCATTAGGTTAATTGTTTAGCTTGCTAGCTACATGTCTAAACAAATGACTCCACTTCATCAGATGATTACATGACCCATCAAGTTAACCAGGTGTGGGTAAAAATCATCTAATAATTATAAATATTAATCTGGAAACATTCTATTTTTGATATTGCTACTGTGCAAAAATGCAAGTAAACATTTAACTGTAGCATTTACATCTTATGTATCCTGTGCATGTGACAAACTTTGATTAGAATATAGGTGTCGATAAAACAAATCTGGAGTTTTTCCTTATTGAAGGCTACTACTTAAACCACTTTTAGTTTAGAAATCTTATGTTGTTTACGACACTAACTTACTAACTCTGTTTAGCACATGGCCTCACGTGTGAATCCTTAATGTGTGGGTGGGGCTAAGGCTTATGAGGGTGTTAACTATGCTGAATAAGTGTAGATAAGAAGAGCTCTCCAGTAGGTGTACCAAAACATTCAAGGACCATTTTTTCAAAAGTGAGGTTACAAGTGTATCAACTTTCAAAGCAGAATTACTTTCCCATTGTTCCTCAACTACATTGTATTACATACCATTTTGTAGTCTCTACTTTTATCCAATGTAAATCTGAAGGCTTTTCTGTGTGTGTGTTTGTTTGTGTGTTCTGAAAGTGTGTGTGTAGTGTACCCATAACATCATGATACTTCATCACATTGTTTCCCTCTATCTGGCTTGTTTACCTGACAACAGCAAAACCACTACAAACTTCATTCACTTACTCTACCCCACCTGCTTCTCTTTCAACTCCTCAAGAATATTCAGAGATACAAGTCATTGATAGGTTGTTGTCTGCTTCGGGCTGAGAGAGAGCACAACTTTTTGATTGGTGAAGGATCAGTAGACCAGAAAGATAAAATGAGTCTGGACATCACACCCAGTCCTGCCTCCGTAAGTACTTGGGTAGTTTGTTTCCTTTGATGGTAAGTCTTTAGAGAACAGTGTGTGCTCACGCAGCCAGAGCAGGAGTCAGTTTTACAGTTGCCCTCGGGGCTAGAGTGGACCCTGTAATGCTGAGTTAACACAAAGGTGGGGACATTCCCACCTAACTGTCACTGCTGCTAACTACTGCCGCAACACACACTCCTCTCACACTGGAGGGTTTTAAGTCAATTTTACTAAAACACTGCGACCTACTGTTACACTCAGTAAAAACTTGGTGCTGCTCTCTCAACATAGTTTAGGATACATTCTCTGGACATTAAAGATAAATGGGAAAATGGCCTGCTTAATTTTAATCTCCTTCCTGCTTAAATGAATCCGGTGCCTGTCTGCAGCATCTGGTTTGTGTCTGGATGGAGTAACTCTGTAGTGTCTGCATTGTTTCTTTCTCTCGTGGTGAACTCTGTATAGCAGCACATCCTGTTGGAGGTCATGATCTCTTTGACCTCAGAGCTGATCACCAGAGTTCTGATAGCTGTTGATGATTTTACAGTTGTGATTGCAGGCCTAAATCATTTAGGGCACATTTTTTTGTGTGTGTTTTTGTGTCTTTATGTCTGAGGAACCTTCTCTCAGATAAGATAAAAGGCAGTTTAACTGGTCTGTTGGGTTTGGGGGGTTCATTCCTTGACATCCCCTCTTCACTTTAAATACCACCATAAACTACCATCCCCTTTGAAAACCTCCCTTTTACATTTTTATTTATTTATTTATCTTTACCTTTATTTAACTAGGCAAGTCACTTAAGAACAAATTATTATTTACAATGACAGTCTAGGAACGGTGGGTTAACTGCCTTGTTCAGCGGCAGAACGACAGACTTTTGCCTTGTCAGAGCAGGGATTCAATCTTGCAACCTTTCGGTTACAAGTCGAACGCTCTAACCACTAGGCTACCTGCCGCCCCTTCTCCTCTCCCTGGTTTAAAGGGTGAGTAGGATGAGGTTGTCCCCTAGACACTGGTCCAAAATCAGTTCTGCCTAATTGTTAGGATTTATAGGGGGTAAGCTGATATTAGATATGTGCCTAGGTGCAACTTCTACTCAGAGCTCTGTTAGATAATAGGGTAGCCCAGATTCCACTCCTCCAGATCCACCCACAATACTTAGGTTTACATACCCAGAATCCTCGCTGGATTCTCTACCCAAACACAGCCTCAGTGGGATGCGCATGACACGCAGGGTTACTATGGAGACAGCTCCCCTGCTGCACAGCACATCCACAGACTGACACACACACACACACACACAAAACCATGGCTGTTTTTTAGATTGAAAACAAAAGGTGAATAGGATACAGTCAGCATGGGTCTGAGCTAAGACAACCCACAGGGACGTTGGAGGCATCTGATCTGATTCTCAAATCAAATCCCTGTAACTCAAGAGGGAAACACTGTGTGTGTGTTGGTGAGAGAGACTGAGAGAAACGGTGTGTGAGAGACTGTCTTTGTGTACGAGCTTGTACGTGTGTGTGGCTTTGCTTCACTCGCACCCTGAATGCCAAACTGACAGACAATGGTAGAGAAGTCTGTTTGAAGAGTCTAATTATTAGTTAATTAGTTTCCTTTCCAATCTGGGGCTTAATACACAAAAAGGTAGCGATGGAGAGCAAGCTGTCACACAGAGCTATTAACGTGTGGGTTTGGATAATTATAGAAGACTGAAAGTTGGATTTATAGTGTTACATTAACTTCAGCAGCTGTCTGGAGTTTGTACGTACACGTGTGATGAGTGTGTGCACTCCTGGATTGCAGATGTGTGTGTCTCATTTAAAGGAAAGGTGTTTGTAAAACCTTAAACTGTTTTTGTTGTTGATGTTCTGTGTTTGTGAATGTATGGGGATAGTTCTATGTCCATCTCTTTGTCATGTTGTTGGCTGGTCTGATAGGGTTTAGGGCCCTGGGGAGCAGAGAGGGGGGGGGGGGCTTTTGCACAGGGAAGCAGGTGGCTATATGGAGTTAATGGACTGTGGGAGGGGGCAGAGGGGGACACTTCAGATAGGACAGGACAGGGGGCAGAGTACGGTCTCTGTGTGTGAGACACTGTCTGTGTGCTACAGTAGATTTATTATATGGATGAGTGAGTTGGTCACAAACACTAAATTTTTAACCATGTCCATTATGGACAGAGGCGAGTGAGGAGCTGGGCGACTTTAGCCTTCCCCACCATCAACCTCATGAATGAATTATGGGTTGGGATGGGTAGAGACACTCAGAGAGGTTCCCCCTGGTGTTCTCGGCCTGGTCTGAGCAGCTGTGATGGGCGGCACACAGATGGGGTCATGTGCATGGTGGCCCAGGAGGGCCATGAATTAGAGCTAGTTGACATGAAGAGACCAGGACCTTACATGACACTGCACTAACATGAGAGGAGACTCCCCAAAGTGTAAGAATGAGCCAGCCCTGCCTCTGCAAGTGTATGACTGACTGACTGAGCAGTGCTTGATGTTCTTTGTACACTCAGGCTGCGGTCTCTGTTCTTGCTCAGAGGTTGGAACTTAGCCACTACACAACTGCTTAACAAAACTCACCTTCTGAGCCTTTCTCCCCCTCTCTATACCCGTCTGCCCCCCCCCCCTTTCCCTCTCTGCGCCCCCATGTTGAGATGAGGTAATAGCAGACATGATGGTCTGGTCTATCTCTCTCAGCCTGGTCTCGTTGGTGGCTGCAGGGCTAATTTTGACCTGCGAGAAGCAGGGGGAGGGAAGTACTGAGGATTGCTTAAGGGACAGAAATTACTGAGTTGAAACACACATGCCTTTTTCCCCTCAGTCTCTTTCCAGCCATTTCTCTTTCTGCCTTTTATATTTTATCTCCTTTCGCTCTTTCTTTCTCATTTTCCCTCTCTCCTCCTCTCGCTCCATCTCCTGTCTATTCCCTCTTTCCCCTCCTCCCTCTCTATTAGTCAGTGGTAAGGGCTGGTGGTCAGTCATCACAGTGCTCTGCCGGCCAGTCTTTTAACTGGTGTGTGATGGTGGGTAAATTACACAGAGGCTGTGCTGCTGGACTACTCTGCTGTGTGACTGTCTACTGACTGTCTACTGACTGTCTACTGACTGTCTACTGACTGACTGTCTACTGACTGACTGTCTACTGACTGACTCTCTTCTGTCTACTGACTGACTGACTCTCTACTGTCTACTGACTGACTGTCGACTGACTGACTGTCGACTGACTGACTGTCGACTGACTGTCGACTGACTGACTGTCGACTGACTGACTGACTGTCGACTGACTGACTGTCTACTGACTGGGCCGAGGAAGGCTGAGGGCAGAGATGGAGTCTGTTGCATTGTGATTGTTTGACCTCATAAACCCACAGAATGCCCATGTACAGTGTTGCCATAACTAGAGATGTCAATTAGGATAGGATTTTGAGAGGGTTAAAGTGGTATGACAAAAATAGTATGCGTGGATGCATTTAACTTCTTATGGGCAGGTGGGACGGTAGCGTCTAGAGTGACTTAGAGTAGTGAGCGCATACAGTTTCATATTGGTCCCCTGTGGGAATCCAACCCACAGCCCTGGCATAGCAAGCGCCTTGCTCTGCCAACTGAGCCACACAGGACCAGTTCAATTCGGAGTCCTATAAAGGCTAAAGATGAGATCTCTCCCTTACTCTGACTCATACTGTATGTAGTGTGTGTCTGTCTGTTATACTGGCTCTGAGAGAGAGTTCTGGCTGTCTGTTATACTGGCTCTGAGAGAGAGGTCTGGCTGTCTGTTATATTGGTTCTGAGAGAGAGGTCTGTCTACATTATAGAGGTCGACTGATTAATCGCAATGGCCGATTAATTAGATTTCAAGTTTTCATAACAATCGCAAATCGGTATTTTTGGACACTAATTTGGACCATTTTTTTTTTTTTTTTACACCTTTAATTAACTAGGCAATCAGTTAAGAACACATTCTTATTTTCAATGACTGCCTAGGAACGGTGGGTTAACTGCCTTGTTCAGGGGTAGAACAACAGATTTTTACCTTGTCAGCTCGGCCATTCAATCTTGCAACCTTACGGTTAAATAGTCCAACGCTCTAACCACCTGCTTTACATTGCACTCCACGAGGATCCTGCCTGTTACGCGAATGCAGTAAGAAGCCAAGCTAAGTTGCTAGCTAGCATTAAACTTATAAAAAACAATCAATCATAATCACTAGTTAACTACACATGGTTGATGATATTACTAGTTTATCTAGTGTGTCCTGTGTTGCATATAATCGATGCGGTGCACATTCGCGAAAAAGGACTGTCGTTGCTCCAATGTACCTAACCATAAAGATCAATGCCTTTCTTAAAATCAATACACAAGTATAGATTTTTAAACCTGCGTATGAGTTAATATTGCCTGCTAACATGAATTTCTTTTAACTAGGGAAATGGTGTCACTTCTCTTGCAACAGAGTCGGGGTATAGGCAGCAGTTTGGGCCGCCTGGCTCGTTGCGATCTGTGTGAAGACTATTTCTTCCTAACAAAGACAGCCAACTTCGCCAAACGGGAGATGATTTAACAAAAGAGAACAATTTGCGAAAAAAGCACAATTGTTGCACGAATGTACCTATCCATAAACATCAATGCCTTTCTTAAAATCAATACATAGAAGTATATATTTTTAAACCTGCATATTTAGCTAAAAGAAATTCAGGTTAGCAGGCAATATCAACCAGGTGAAATTGTGTCACTTCTCTTGCGTTTCACTGCACGCAGAGTCAGGGTATATGCAACAGTTTGGGCCGCCTGGCTCGTTGTGAACTAATTTGCCAGAATTTTACGTAATTATGACATAACATTGAAGGTTGTGCAAAGTAACAGGAATATTTAGACTTATGGATGCCACCTGTTAGATAAAATACGGAACGGTTCCGTATTTCACTGAAAGAATAAACGTTTTGTTTTCGAGATGAACGTTTCCAGATTCTACCATACTAATGACCTGAGGCTCGTATTTCTGTATGTTATTATGTTATAATTAAGTCTATGATTTGATAGAGCAGTCTGACTGAGCGATGGTAGGCACCAGCAGGCTCGTAAGCATTCATTCAAACAGCACTTTCGTGCGTTTGACAGCAGCTCTTCGCTGTGCTTCAAGCATTGCGCTGTTTATGACTTCAAGCCTATCAACTCCCGAGATTAGGCTGGTGTAACCGATTTGAAATGGCTAGCTAGTTAGCGGGGTGCACGCTAGTAGCGTTTCAATCGGTGACGTCACTCGCTCTGAGACTTGGAGTAGTTGTTCCCCTTGCTCTGCAAGGACCACGGCATTTGTGGAGCGATGGGTAACGCTGCTTCGAGGGTGGCTGTTGTCGCTGTGTTCCTGGTTCGAGCCCAGGTAAGAGCGAGGAGAGGGACTGAAACTATACTGTTACACTGGCAATACTAAAGTGCCTATAAGAACATCCAAATAGTCAAAGCTATATGAAGTACAAATTGTATAGAGAGAAATAGTCCTATAATTCCTATAATAACTACAACCTAAAACTTCTTACCTGGGAATATTGAAGTGTTATGTTAAAAGGAACCACCAGTTCTCATGTTCTGAGCAAGGAACTTAAACATGAGCTTTTTTACATGGCACATATTGCACTTTTACTTTCTTCTCCAACACTTGGTTTTTGCATTATTTAAACCAAATTTAACATGTTTCATTATTTATTTGAGGGTAAATTGATTTTATTGATGTATTATATTAAGTTAAAATAAGTGTTCATTCAGTATTGTTGTAATTGTCATTATTACAAATACATTTAAAAAATCGGCCGATTTTAATCGGTATCTGCTTTTTTTTTTGGGGCCCTCCAATAATCGGTATCGGCGTTGAAAAATCATAATCGGTCGACCTCTACTACATTACAGCTTCTCACAGAATAACACTGGAGAAAGGATCCCATCCAATCTATAATAAAATAGCTGTAATGTAAGAGCAGCATTAATATGAATCCAGGCCCATATTAATGTAATATGTAGAGAAATAGGCCTTACATCTGCAGTCCTCTGAAATGAATTGATGGCTAACCGGGTCCATTTCGTTCAAATGAAAATGTGAATTGTCTGTCTGTCTGTCGAAATGGGTGATAATAAAGGGGCATGATGTTAATGGATTCCTTAGGGAGAGATTTAACCCGAGTCTAGAACGGGAAAAGACACACAGTGAAGTATACTCAATGTGTTTCAGTGTGCCTCCATCATGTAGCACCGGTTTGCGACAAGAACTGCAACGTTGCTGGGTTTTTCCGCACTCAACAGTTTCCCATGTGTATCAAGAATGTTCCACCACCCAAAGGACATCCAGCCAACTTGTCATAACTGTGGGAAGTATTGGAATCAACATGCTATCGACACCTTGTAGAGTCCATACCAAGACGAATTCAGGCTGTTCCAAATGTTTGGTGTACGTCTGCAATTGTCTTTCTCAAAAAAATGAACACTCACTCAAGTAATCGAATACTAATAAAGATATTATATTCCCATCCGTAAGACTGAGTCCATTTATTTATTTATTTAAACTATATTCATAATCTATCCCCTTTTCAGTGCCTTTAGTTGCCTTACCTCCACACTTCTTACCCTTCAAAGTAGTGTGTTTGGTGGAGGAGTTGAGACAGGACTGGGATTGTCCTCTCCTCTACTCTGTAGTATGGCCCATATGGAGGAGCCAGCTGTGTGTGTAAATAGATCCACCTGGGCATTGGACCAGCCAGGCAGTGTTGGCATGTGCAGCGCTCAGCCCTTAGCATCCTGGGTATAATGAGGAATGAAGGGGGTAGGGAGGGAGGTAACAGGACTGTCTTATGTCTCCACTGATGCCAGCAGGATGACAAAAGATGGATGGCTTCAAATATGATAAGCTGTACCGTGTGTTTGTGTGTAACTCCCACCTTAGCAGGTGTGTGTAATTATCCTGTGAGGGTTGGAGTAAGCTGGCGGTGTGAGTGCTAACAGTACAGTGCTGTGAGATGATGCTGTTTTCCAGCCACAAATGATTGGATTAGTGTTTACCCCCCCCCCACTTCCACTTAGCATAATCCTCTTTACAGCTTCCTCTTTTGTGTGTGTGTGTGTGTGTGTGCGCATAAGTTGTTGTTTATGCCAAAAGCTTCCAAGTCCATTCCTCTATGACCCGCGTGACATTGACTGCCTGCCTTTGCAGGTGGCGACGGTGTTACAGTGAGAGACTGACAGTGGGCTGTTGGTGGTAGAGAACGGGCTATAAAGGGCTTTAAATGAACGCTACCAGTACCAGGGGCAGCGAGTGATAAAGACAGTGCAGCCAGAGGTGAAGAGGCAGCCAGATGGAGGGTACAGAGGTGAAGAGGCAGCCAGATGGAGGGTACAGAGGTGAAGAGGCAGCCAGATGGAGGGTACAGAGGTGAAGAGGCAGCCAGATGGAGGGTACAGAGGTGAAGAGGCAGCCAGATGGAGGGTACAGAGGTGAAGAGGCAGCCAGATGGAGGGTACAGAGGGATTAGTTTGTAGGGATAGAGTGATCAGTTAGAGGTCTGGAGGGGTTGGTATGTAGTTGTCAGCCTCTCAAAACAGCCTGCAGAGTGCTGTGTTGCTTTGAAGTCTCACAGAGCCTCTTAAATCCTGCCTGAAAAGATGGAGAGAACCGCGAGGCACAGAGGAGAGACAGGAATTTACTCCGAGAGAGAGGAAGGGAAGCGGGAGAGAGACTGGAGGGAGCGAGAAAGCGTAGAGGGGGAGAGGCTGGGTGTATGAGGAGAGGGAGAGTGTGATGAGAGAGAGGCGGGAGGAGAGAGAGCCTGACAGAAAGAAACTGAGAGTGAGGTGGGGGAGGTGAATAATGGTTTCAGTGCTCATACAATATGAGCAGTAGCAGCCTAATCATGTGGTGAGTAATGTATTGTTGGCAGTAATACTGGACCAGGGCAGCAGTAACATGAGCATCAGGGAATACAGCACCATGACTCTGAGCTCTGTGGTCAGACTGAATGGCACCCTGGTTACTAATGGTCTGGTATTATGTTAATATCTTCTCTTACTGACAAGACAACAGAACCACAGAGAGTGGACGAGAGAGGACAGAAAGAGAGTGGACGAGAGAGGACAGAAAGAGAGTGGACGAGAGAGGACAGAAAGAGAGTGGACGAGAGAGGACAGAAAGAGAGTGGACGAGAGAGGACAGAAAGAGAGTGGACGAGAGAGGACAGAAAGAGAGTGGACGAGAGAGGACAGAAAGAGAGTGGACGAGAGAGGACAGAAAGAGTGGACGAGAGAGGACAGAAAGAGAGTGGATGAGAGAGGACAGAAATTGAGTAGAAGAGAGAGCACAGAAAGAGTGAGGAAGGGAACTGATAAATGTAGGACGATGACAAGAACAACCTCCCAATATCAAACCTGTGAGTTATTCCACACATTAAATATCACACATTTAGTGCAGATAAAAACATCAGTATTTTGGCATGATTGCTATTTTCCTGTAGGCCTCTCTCTTCTCTTTATCCCCCTGAGACGTTTTAGTGTGTTTAACTGTCCTGCCTGTGAGTTCATGGCCAGTTCTATCTTATTGTGGTCTATTGGAGAAGTGAAGCCTTGGAGTGATTCATTTTTATAATTTTTTTGTTCTCAAACGCTGTTCTTATTGAATTGAAATCCCTTTTAACTGAGGCAGCCAAAAAACAAATCAGAGATTTGTAACGCTTTTATGAGCTCATGAGCAAAATGTGCCTCAAAATGGAAAAAAAGACAAAGGACCACAAAACAAAACCAAAAAGGATCGAAATATGAGGAAAAACACAATCTTACTCTCACACTATAGCACGCGCACACAGCGTTTTCTCTCGTTTTGTCGACTCGCTGAGCACAGTCTGGATGCATTTGTTAATTTTTCAACTAAATATACAACTAGATATTATTTTATTATTTTCTGCACGCATGCGCAGACACACACACACACCTGATCACTGACAGCTATGAGACAGCTTATAGGGAGGAGGTCAGAGACCTGGCAGTGTGTGCCAACCTCTCCCTCAATGTGAGCAAGACAAAAGGAGCTGATCGTGGACTACAGGACAAGGTGGGGCGAACAGGCCAACAAACCAACAAACTATCATGGTCCAAACATGCCAATCAAGTCCTGACGGGGGCACGACAACACCTTTTGCCCCTCAGGAGACTGAAAATATTTGGCATGGGTCCCCGGATCCTCAAAGTTCTACAGCTGCACCATCGAGAGCATCACAGCCTGGTATGGCAACTGCTCGCCATCCGACCGTAAGTCACTACAGAGGGTAGTGCGTACGGCCCAGTACATCACTGGGGCCAAGCTTCCTGTCATCCAGGACCTATATACTAGGCAGTGCCAGAGGAAGGCCTAAAAAATTGTTAGACTCCAGTCACCCAAGTCATAGACTGTTCTCTCTGCTACCGCACGGCAAGCGGTATCGGAGCGCCAAAAGGCTTCTTAACAGCTTCTACACCCAAGCCATAAGACTGCTGATCAATTAATCAAATGGCCTCCCTGACTATTTACATTGACCCCCCCCCCCTCCCCACCCTTTGTTTTTACACTGCTGCTTCTCGCTGTTTATTATCTATACATAGTCACTTTAGCCCTACCTACATGTCCAAATTACCTCGACGAACCTGTACCCCCTGCACATTGACTCGGTACCGGTACCCCCTGTATATAGCCGCGTAATTGTTATTTTATTGTGTTTTATTTCATAAAGATTTTCTTAACTATTTCTTCAACTGCATTGTTGGTTCAGGGCTTGTAAGTAAGCATTTCGCTGTAAGGTCTACCTACACCTGTTCGGCGCATGTGACAAATAATAAAAAGTAACACAATAAAATAACAATATGAGGCTATATACAGGGGTACAAATTAGATTTGATTTGATTTTGTCACACAGTCAGTCAACAGTGAAGGAAAAATGGGGAATGGGAGAGAAAGTTACTGCGAGAGAGTGATCAACGAGGAAGAGAGAATGTTGGAAGTTTAAATTTGTTGTGCCTACAGACACAGCCTCTCTGTGAGGTCTCTGTGAAAGACACACACAGCTGTGTTCTGCAGTTGGTCATGTAGACTGGTAGCAGTGTCTAGTCTCCTTCTGTTTGGGATTGGTGTGTACCTGCATGCTTTTGCCTGTGCTGCTGTGTATTGTCTGCTCTTCTTTCAAATGTCCGTTTTTTTTAACAGAGTCTGTGTGTACTGTGATCTCCCTGACCACAGGTGTTTCAATTGACATGAATATCCTCCACCAAGAACTAAAATAACAACCTTGCATGACCCTTGTCCCGTGAGTGTGTGATGTGCATGACCTCTCAGTTTCATGGCTCCTGGTCACAGAATTTTAACAGACTGACACTGACCTCATATTTCATAATTCCCCACGGTCTCTCTTTCTGTAGTGTGTGTGTGTGTTTGTGACACTACAGGGCTGTTTCTTCAGGACACTGAGTGGACATGTCATGTTGACTCGGTTCCTCTTGGGAGAGTGCTGGGTCTAAAGCTCCCAGGATGCTAAATGTTTTAACAGCAGTTTTGTAACCAATGTTCTTTGCCTCTTTCCCCTTTTCTCTCTCTATCCCGACCTCCTCCTCCCTCCCTCTCTCGCCCAGCAGGTGTGAGCGTGGCACAGAGGGTAGTGACCGTTCAGAGCGGACCGCTGGTACGGACGGAGGGCAGTCACGTGACCATCTGGTGCAACGTGACCGGCTACAAGGAGGGCGTGGAGCAGGACTTTGAGTGGTCCATGTACCTGACCTCGGTGCCCGACCGCGAGATCCGCATCGTGAGCACGGCCCAGTCCAACTATGCGTACGCGGTGTACGCCCAGAGGGTCAACAGTAAGGAGATCTGGGTCGAGAGGCTGACCAGGGACTCAGCCCTTCTCCACATCACCAAGGTCCAGGCCAGAGACCAGGGGCTGTTTGAGTGTTACACCCCCAACACAGACGGACAGTACCTCGGCTCCTACAGCGCCCGCACCAACCTCACCGGTGAGTCCATGTTACAACACAATACACCAAGCCTGTGTCCCAAATGGCACCCTTTTCTCTGTATAGTGTACCACTTTTAAACTGGGCCTACATGGGGCATAATCACTAGCAGTTAGGATGTCTACATATGATACAGTGGTCTCCAACCCTGGTGTTTGAAAGCTACATGGTGTGGATGTTTTTGTTCTAGCCAAGCACCAACACATCTTATTCAACTAATCAATGTCTTGATTAGAAGACTGTATTGTTGAACAGAAGCCTGCGCACCCTGTGGCTCTCCCAGGACCAGGGTAGATGAGGGTAGATGCGTACATACATGGTAGATACGTACATTGGAGGGCAGGTGCGTACATACAGGGTAGATAAGGGTAGATGCGTACATACATGGTAGATGAGGGTAGATACGTACATTTGAGGGCAGGTGCATACATACATGGTAGATGACGGTAGATACGTACATACATGGTAGATACGTACATTTGAGGGCAGGTGCATACATACAGGGTAGATGAGGGTAGATGCATACATACATGGTAGATGAGGGTAGATACGTACATACATGGTAGATACGTACATTTGAGGGCAGGTGCATACATTGAGGGTAGATGCATACATACATGGTAGATGAGGGTAGATGCGTACATACATGGTAGATGAGGGTAGATGCGTACATACATGGTAGATGAGGGTAGATACGTACATACATGGTAGATACGTACATTTGAGGGCAGGTGCATACATACAGGGTAGATGAGGGTAGATACGTACATACATGGTAGATGAGGGTAGATGCGTACATACATGGTAGATGAGGGTAGATACGTACATACATGGTAGATACGTACATTTGAGGGCAGGTGCATACATACATGGTAGATGAGGGTAGATGCATACATACAGGGTAGATGAGGGTAGATGCGTACATACATGGTAGATGAGGGTAGATGCGTACATACATGGTAGATACGTACATTTGAGGGCAGGTGCATACATACAGGGTAGATGAGGGTAGATGCATACATACATGGTAGATGAGGGTAGATACGTACATTTGAGGGCAGGTGCGTATATACAGGTTAGATGAGGGTAGATGCATACATACATGGTAGATGAGGGTAGATACGTACATTTGAGGGCAGGTGCGTACATACAGGGTAGATGAGGGTAGATGCATGCATACATGGTAGATAAGGGTAGATGCGTACATTTGAGGGTAGGTGCATACATACAGGGTAGATGAAGGTAGATATGCGTACATAGAGGGTAGATGAGGGTAGATATGCGTACATAGAGGGTAGATGAGGGTAGATATGCGTACATTGAGGGTAGATATGCATACATAGATGGTAGATATGCGTGCATAGAGGGTAGATATGCGTGCATAGAGGGTAGATATGCGTGCATAGAGGGTAGATATGCGTGCATAGAGGGTACATACAGAGCAGATGAGGGTAGATCCGGATATACAGGGTAGATGAGGGTAGATCCGGATATACAAGGTAGATGAGGGTAGATCCGGATATACAAGGTAGATGAGGGTAGATCCGGATATACAGGGTAGATCCGGATATACAGGGTAGATGAGGGTAGATCCGGATATACAGGGTAGATGAGGGTAGATCCGGATATACAGGGTAGATGAGGGTAGATCCGGATATACAAGGTAGATGAGGGTAGATCCGGATATACAAGGTAGATGAGGGTAGATCCGGATATACAAGGTAGATGAGGGTAGATCCGGATATACAAGGTAGATGAGGGTAGATCCGGATATACAAGGTAGATGAGGGTAGATCCGGATATACAGGGTAGATGAGGGTAGATCCGGATATACAAGGTAGATGAGGGTAGATCCGGATATACAAGGTAGATGAGGGTAGATCCGGATATACAAGGTAGATGAGGGTAGATCCGGATATACAAGGTAGATGAGGGTAGATCCGGATATACAGGGTAGATGAGGGTAGATCCGGATATACAGGGTAGATGAGGGTAGATCCGGATATACAAGGTAGATGAGGGTAGATCCGGATATACAAGGTAGATGAGGGTAGATCCGGATATACAGGGTAGATGAGGGTAGATCCGGATATACAAGGTAGATGAGGGTAGATCCGGATATACAAGGTAGATGAGGGTAGATCCGGATATACAAGGTAGATGAGGGTAGATCCGGATATACAAGGTAGATGAGGGTAGATCCGGATATACAAGGTAGATGAGGGTAGATACAGGGTAGATGAGGGTAGATACGTACATACAGGGTAGATGAGGGTAGATGCGTACATTGCTCAGGGCAGTTAACCCAAGGTGTACACTGTGAAGTTTGCTTTGGCAATGGGGTCATATGGGAGGATAAGCCTAGTCATTGAGAATGTACATGACTGGATCAGAGATCGGGAGGAAGTGTTCAGTGTCTCACAGTGTGCCACCTGTCTTGGGGCAAGACTTGCCCTGACCCATCTTTCTCTCACCACCCCCCTCCTCCTTTCCCCCGTGTTTGTCTGTCACCAGCATCAATTTCTCTGTGACACACAAACACACACATAGAAATCCACTCGAACATTCCCAACATTCAAAGCACAGCTGGTATGGGTGAGAATTCCACTCCCAGGTCAGAATCTGGTTCCCGTCATATCTTCATCTCTGAGGCTGGTGAACTTGCTCTGAGAGAGAGGTCAAAGTTCACGCCAAGTGCTCATGGGAGTAACCTATGTTAACCCACAGTATGTTAATAAACTCAGACGTCCTCTCACTGTCAATTGCGTTTATTTTCAGCAAACCTAACGTGTAAATATTTGTATGAACATAGCAAGATTCAACAATTGAGACATAAACTGAAAAAGTTCCACAGACATGTGATGAACAGAAATTGAATAATGTGTCCCTGAACAAAGGGGGGTCAAAAGTAACAGTCAGTATTTGGTGTGGCCACCAGCTGCATTAAGTACTGCAGTGTATCTCCTCCTCATGGACTGCACCAGATTTGCCAGTTATTGCTGTGAGATGTTACCCCACTCTTCCACCAAGACACCTGCAAGTTCCTGGACATTTCTGGGGGGAATGGCCCTAGCCCTCACCCTCCGATCCAACAGGTCCCAGACCGGCTCAATGGAATTGAGATCCAGGCTCTTTGCTGGCCAAAGCAGAACACTGACATTCCTGTTTTGAAGGAAATCACGCACAGAACGAGCAGTATGTCTGGTGGCATTGTCATGCTGGAGGGTCATGTCAGGATGAGCCTGCAGGAAGGGTACCACATGAGGGAGGAGGATGTCTTCCCTGTAACGCACAGCGTTGAGACTGCCTGCAATGACAACAAGCTCAGTCCAATGATGCTGTGACACACCACCCCAGACCATGACGGACCCTCCACCTTCACATCGATCCCACTCCAGAGTACAGGCCTCGGTGTAATACTCATTCCTTCAACGATAAACGCGAATCCGACCATCACCCCTGGTGAGACAAAACCACGACTCGTCAGTGAAGATCACTTTTTGCCAGTCCTGTCTGGTCCAGCGATGGTGGGTTTGTGCCCATAGGAGACATTGCCGGTTATGTCTTGCGAGGACCTGCCTTACAACAGGCCTACAAGCCCTCAGTCCAGCCTATTGAGGACAGTCTGAGCACTGACGGAGGGATTGCACGTTCCTGGTGTAACTCTGGCAGTTGTTGTTGCCATCCTGTACCTGTCCCTCAAGTGTGATGTTCAGATGTACCGATCCTGTGCAGGTGTTGTTACAGGTGGTCTGCCACTGTGAGGACGTTCAGCTGTCCGTCCTGTCTCCCTGTATCGCTGTCTTTGGCGTCTCACAGTACGGACATTGCAATTCCTCATGTCTCCTTGCAGCATGCCTAAGGGACGTTCACGCAGATGGGCAGGGACCCTGGGCATCTTTCTTTTGGTGTTTTTCAGAGTCAGTAGAAAGGCCTCTTTAGTGTCTGAAGTTTTCAGAACAACCGTTCCACAGGTGCATGTTCATTAATTGTTTATGGTTCATTGAACAGTAAACATTACACATACAGAAGTTTCAAAACAATAAAGACATTACAAATGTCATATATATATATATATATATATATATATATATATATATATATATATATATATATATATATATATATACACACACACACTGCTCAAAAAAATAAAGGGAACACTAAAATAACACATCCTAAATCTGAATGAATGAAATATTCTTATTAAATACTTTTTTCTTTACATAGTTGAATGTGCTGACAACAAAATCAACCCATGGAGTTCTGGATTTGGAGTCACACTCAAAATTTAAGTGGAAAACCACACTACAGGCTGATCCAACTTTGATGTAATGTCCTTAAAACAAGTCAAAATGAGGCTCTGTAGTGTGTGTGGCCTCCACGTGCCTGTATGACCTCCCTACAACGCCTGGGCATGCTCCTGATGAGGTGGCGGATGGTCTCCTGAGGGATCTCCTCCCAGACCTGGACTAAAGCATCCGCCAACTCCTGGACAGTCTGTGGTGCAATGTGGCGTTGGTGGATGGAGCGAGACATGATGTCCCAGATGTGCTCAATTGGATTCAGGTCTGAGGAACGGGCGGGCCAGTCCATAGCATCAATGCCTTCCTCTTGCAGAAACTGCTGACACACTCCAGCCACATGAGGTATAGCATTGTCTTGCATTAGGAGGAACCCAGGGCCAACCACACCAGCATATGGTCTCACAAAGGGTCTGAGGATCTCATCTCGGTACCTAATGGCAGTCAGGCTACCTCTGGCGAGCACATGGAGGGCTGTGCGGCCCCCCCAAAGAAATGCCACCCCACACCATGACTGACCCACCGCCAAACCGGTCATGCTGGAGGATGTTGCAGGCAGCAGAATGTTCTCCACGGCGTCTCCAGACTCTGTCACGTCTGTCACATGTGCTCAGTGTGAACCTGCTTTCATCTGTGAAGAGCACAGGGCGCCAGTGGCGAATTTGCCAATCTTGGTGTTCTCTGGCAAATGCCAAATGCCCTGCACGGTGTTGGGCTGTAAGCACAACCCCCACCTGTAGATGTCGGGCCCTCATACCACCCTCATGGATTCTGTTTCTGACCGTTTGAGCAGACACATGCACATTTGTGGTCAGCTGGAGGTCATTTTGCAGGGCTCTGGCAGTGCTCCTCCTGCTCCTCCTCGCACAATGGCAGAGGTAGCGGTCCTGCTGCTGGGTTGTTGGCCTCCTCCACATCTCCTGATGTACTGGCCTGTCTCCTGGTAGCGCCTCCATGCTCTGGACACTACGCTGACAGACACAGCAAACCTTCTTGCCACAGCTCGCATTGATGTGCCATCCTGGATGAGCTGCACTACCTGAGCCACTTGTGTGGGTTGTAGACTCCGTCTCATGCTACCACTAGAGTGAAAGCACCGCCTCCATTCAAAAGTGACCAAAACATCAGCCAGGAAGCATAGGAACTGAGAAGTGGTCTATGGTCATCACCTGCAGAACCACTCCTTTAGTGTCTTGCTAATTGCCTATAATTTCCACCTGTTGTCTATTCCATTTGCACAACAGCATGTGAAATTTATTGTCAATCAGTGTTGCTTCCTAAGTGGACAGTTTGATTTCACAGAAGTGTGATTGACTTGGAGATACATTGTGTTGTTTAAGTGTTCCCTTTATTTTTTTGAGCAATGTATATACAGTGTTGTAACAATATACAAATGGTTAAAGTACACAAGGGAAAATAAATAAGCATAAATATGGGTTGTATTTACAATGGTGTTTGTTCTTCACTGGTTGCCCTTTTCTTGTGGCAACAGGTCACAAATCTTGCTGCTGTAATGGCACACTGTGGAATTTCACCCAGTATATATTAGTCTATCAAAATTGGATTTGTTTTCAAATTCTTTGTGGATCTGTGTAATCTGAGGGAAATATGTCTCTAATATGATCATACATTGGGCAGGAGGTTAGGAAGTCTCTCTCTCTGTGTATCAGCTCTCTCTCTCTCTCTCTCTCTGTGTATCAGCTCTCTCTCTCTCTCTCTCTCTCTCTGTGTATCAGCTCTCTCTCTCTCTCTCTGTATCACCTCTCTCTCTCTCTCTCTCTCACCTCTCTCTCTCTCTCACCTCTCTCTCTCTCTCTCTCTGTATCACCTCTCTCTCTCTCACCTCTCTCTCTCTCTCTCTCTGTATCACCTCTCTCTCTCTCTCTCACCTCTCTCTATCACCTCTCTCTCTCTCTCTCTCTCTCTCTATCACTCTCTCTCTCTATCACCTCTCTCTCTCTCTCTCTCTCTCTCTCTATCACCTCTCTCTCTATCACCTCTCTCACCTCTCTCTATCACCTCTCTCTCTCTCTCTCTCTCTCTCTCTCTCTCTCTCTCTCTATCACCTCTCTCTCTATC